>NC_044198.1:18361242-18682075 GCF_900880675.1 Sparus aurata
CAAATTTAATGGGACCTTGCAACATTACCTCACTCCAATGCGAGTATCTAAATCTAGTTAGTCATTTGCTGCTTCGTAGGCAGCTGCTGCCCTGAGCTGCAATATAGGTCAGTGATGCTGAGAGCCACTGGCATGAGCCAACGGTGCATTGACTCACCAGCATCACATCGGTCATGGGTCAGTCCATGAATCTACCTCCTCTCCCCAAGTGACTCCTCCACTGCTTAATTTTTCAACATTGAGACACAGTGTACGTACTGAAAATAGATTATCTCCATCCAGGCGTCATAATATGAATCCAGACAATTTGAGATGTTTTAGCAAATGTTTCTCTATTCTTAAGAAATAATTGGGGGGTATGTAAAATGTTCCGGTAGGGAGTGCTTCTTGCTTTGCAAGTCAGCACTAGGAAGATTGGAAAAGATTAAAACATTCTCTGAGGGAGGCCTAATTAAAATTTTTCTGAAAGATTATCAACCCGCGATTGTTCATATCTCAAAATGAGCTTTTTACGCAGGCAGCCACTTAGCTGACTCATAGAAATAAGTAATGCTTTTGATTAGATTTTGATTTGTTTATAAATTTTCACAGTCAGCGCAGGAGTTCAGTATTGGACAAATGTTGAATGCATTCCTTGTGAAAATGCATGCAGAAAATTAGGTTTAATATCTGTTTGTGACAAAAAACATGAAATTTGAGGATGAATGTGTTGATAGATTAGAGATTATAACTGTTTTATATAATATTATCTCAACAAAAGATGGTTATATACTATTTTTTAAGTTGCATGTGAATGTTTAAAACAAATGTACTGAAAGATCCCAAAAAAATGCATTTTCTGTTTGGGTCTTTCACCAGTCGGGAAATCTTTCTAAGAGAGAGTTAAAATCTTCATTTTCATTTTTAATGGAACAGGTGCTTGGGAATGTTTGTAGCTCTAGTGCTCTTGGAGATGACCAATAACATGACCACAATTTTGGTAATTTTTATTGCCAATCAAATTTTCTCTCACTCTCTTTAAAAGTTTATAGTTTTCTCCCTGCTACATCACACAGACAACAGAGCCAACTGCTTTCCCAGATGGGCTCATTTTTCTAAAGATTCCAGGCTTTTCAGTCCATAATGACCCAGGCCAATCATGAAAGATGAAGACTGACACAGTGCAGATAAAATGCTGCCCCCTTTTTTGTTGCAGATTGCCAGTACGGCAGAAGTCAGTGTGTAGCAAGACTTTTCAGTTATTTGTTGGCCTAAACCAGTCAACAAATTACCAATCACCTTTGACAGTGCGCCTGCCACTACCTAACACACAACTTTGTGAAGACAGAGTCAACATGCCACTGATACACTTTTGGAAACTGTTCTGTTTTTGATGAGAACACAGTTATTATCCTGAAAACCGTCAGTGGATCTGTGAGAGCTATTGTTTGCAATGTGTAGCCTTGAAATCTCTATCGGTGAAGCTGTAACTGTTGTGCAGAACCCTGCAAGCTGTGAAATACACAAAAACACTGAGCCAGAAGGCACATGGCTAGAAAGAAATCATTCTCACAAGGTGCACGGAGTGGATTGGGTCTGTATTACTGTATTGAAAGGATGGGTTTGGTTCTGCAATGCTGCAGCAATTCTCACTACAGTAATTGCCAAAAACCATGGAAATAAATTTCAGTTCAGAGCTATTGGAATGGATTTTGCTTTCACCTCTATACAACATGATGACCTGGGCACATTGCCAATGATGTTTACACACAACTAATTAAAAATGTTCATTGGCCAATGCAGGAAGTAGTGTGACATTTACACAGTAAAAGATTGTGGAGGTCGAGGTGTTAGATTAGGTGTACAAGGAAATTGTGTTAAAGTGTTTATTTGTCTAATTTAAACATGGCTACAATATTTTCTCAACATAAATCATAACATTTTAGTGACCGTACCTTAAATGTGCTTTAATTGGAGTTTTGTTGGCCACTTGATATGGAAAAATATGAAAGTAAAAACAGTGGCTTTTCCACTTGTATAATGTGCGTTCAATATTCCGTCTCTAAGCTCCGTTTTGGTCTCCACCAACTCCTGAAGGCAATGTCTAGCTATTTAACTGCCAAATGCGCCACTATGTTTACCACCTGCTAAAAACCGTCTGTGATGATGCATCTGTGAGCCACAGGGATGATTGAGTTTATAGTCAAGTTGCAGACCAACGTTGCCAGGTGTACCATCATTAGTGTATTTGTACAATAACTTTGCCCTCTGTAAGATTAAGATTAAGATTAATAATGCCAAAAATGCCATAAATGTACATTAAAATGTATAGTTATTTGAATTTAGAAGCTGGTTTTAGCCTCCTTTCTGTCATTTCCTGCCAATAATGCTTGACGTAAGCTTCAACAGTGGCAGACTCAGGATGTTTGAGGGGCAGCCCTGAGCCCCGGAGAGCTGAAGGAGCTAACAGCAGAGATACCGTGGGTGATTATTCTCTGTGGGTTCATCACTCCTGGCAGCCCCTTTAGCATTGCTGTTATAGAGATATTGATTAAAGCAGATGAAACGATACCTTAATTATGCATCAGCTGCCACAAGTGGATATTTTAGAATGTAGCACTGAAAAACAAACATATCCTAGACGGTATGTGCTGTGCTTGTCTGTTATATTGAACATAGTCTACACAGCATCATATTTGTCCCAAAAATGTATTTATACCATGGCTCCAGCACAAAATTACCAAATGAATGAAGGTGAGAAAGAAAAACCTCCACAGCAAAATTGCCAATTGCAAAACTATGGTTACAACTGCATTCCATCTCCATACAAATTGAGCCCCCTAAGATATTTTGCCACTGAGAGGACTGCTTCCTGTTTAAAATACCTCGGACACAACTTCCAGACCGGGGCAGATCAAATTATAGTGCTGCAGGCAACATGGGAGGCAACAGTGAAGCAAATTACGTTAACGGTTCGACGTTGTAATCGCCGGCCAGTGCAGCCCTCCATTGTTCAGTGATGTGAGAGACCACAGCACATCAAAACACACTCTCCCTCTCCTCGCTCGCAGTAACACGGGGCAGGAACATTCAAATGGATGTACAGCCAGAGCCAGTAAAGACCAAGGCAGTGTCAAGCAAGATAAATTACCGTAGTTATGACTGTGTTGTCAGAGTTATCATATTTTTTAAGGAGTAATAACTGAGCTCCCTGGCAGTGCTTAATGACTCAGAGGGTCAGGTTTGTAAAGGCTCAATTTAGCATCGCTTGTCTTCTCCTTCTGTCTCCTACCTGGCAGCCAGCAAATGTTAGGTCACGATGCATAGTTTGCAGAGGATTGTGGGTGTGAAATTCAAGGTCTACTTTTTGCATAATTGAAAGCAGAAGACATCAGTATGTATGGGGGGGAACTGGTTTTACTGACAAACATTCAGCAAACCACTGCTTATACATAACTAGACACAAGAGCAAGGTTATCAGTGGGTAATGTTTTGACATTGCAAGATTTATAATTCCAGAACACTGCCTGCTAAATGTTTTTAGATTGTTGTTGAATGTTTTTTTTTTTTTTACATATCATTCACATCCATCAGCAGTCAGAAAGTAAGTTACAACAGGCTTTGCTTTCAGGAAATGAGAGTGCGTATAAATATATGTGTATATATATATATATATATATATATATATATATATATATAGATAGATATATATATATATATATATATATATATATATATATATATATATATATATATATATATATATAGATATATATATATATATATACACATATATATTTCTATGTATTTATTTATTTATTTTAGATTTTTTTTGATTGTGTGATTTAAATGGTGCTCATGTTCACAGACAAACATTCATACTGTTGAGTCCTGCTGTGAAGGCAGAGAAAATAGGGAGATACAGAGAGAGAGAGACCGGACAAAGGCCACTGCATTCTGCCTGGATCGAATGCCCAAATAGTCTTTTTTTAACAATCAAATCATCGCCGTTTGAGGTTGTTGAAGGATTTTCTAAGCCTGCTTTTTAAAGCTCCCCCGAGGCTTCACACGAAATTCTGCGCCGCCAAGTAGCTGACAAAGACGCAGAAGAGAAGCAGATCTAACTATGAATCTCAAAATGGTCCTTCACCAAACTAAGGCTGACTTCTTTGAGTGTAAGTCAGTTTGCCGTACATGAGCATAAGAGGGTGGCGCTCCACATAAAGTGTTCAGATGAAGGGCCATTGTGGAAAAAAAAGTCAAACAAAATTCCCTTCTGGAATTGTTAATCAAGGCTTAACACGGTTTAAATTTTATGGTGCGCAAGAATGCAATTAACCACTTGTGATCAGCCACCAACCCTTTAATTATGAGCCTGTGGGGTGAAAATTCTTATTTTATTTCTTTTCTTTTTTTCCCCCTCTTTGCACATCATACTCTACAAGCGCAGTTAGTCCTACACCGTCTTCCGGGACTGATAGCAGCAGTGCATAGGTCAGACAGCCTCTAGTGGAGGTCAACTGGTTCAGCTGCCTCTCCCAAGCTCACCAGCATTTTTCTGTGAGATTTTGTCACATGTCATTACGTGACCCTGTTGTTTGTTTCCAATAAAAACAGATTTTTTAGTTTTTTCTCTCCAACCTCTTGGGAGGCAGCCTTCTGGCCACTACAGCTGCAGCCAGCACCCACATAAAAACAATGCCAATGCAAGAATACAAAGAGAGAGAGAAACAGAGAGAGGGAGAGAGAGAGCGATGGCGAGCTCTGCCAGAACAAGACTGTTCTTTGTCTACCGTGAGGACAGATTGCACATAATATCCTTATCTATGCTCAAGGTGCTATATGGGGAGTCGTTTGTATGCAAGAGGTGAATCCTATCGGCCATTCCTTATAATTATGTTTATGGCAGTTTATATCCGCACCTTTGAGGAATCACTTTGCAGACAATTCATCAGCGAGTTGCACTGCCAAGGTCTGTAAAAAGGGCCTCTGCTTGCTGCTGAATGTTCTCTTTTTCCAGTCCTTGAAAGCATCATCTACAGTGGGTCATCTCAAGCCATGACACAAATATAGCTTTAAGCCACTGCTGGCATTTTCATTTTGGCAATGTGATGAGGAACGCTTTTCCCTCTGAAAATGATTACATGTTGCCAGCGTTTTGCCATTGAAAAGGCCACCAGATTGAATGAGGCATACTGAATAAGGCGGCTTTTCTCCTGCAATTTCCGCTGCCAGCGCAATTTTCTGCACTGCATTTGGAGAAGAGGGAACAATGTCGCAGGATGTACTGACTAGCTGTCAATATATTGTCATTTATTTTTTAACATTGAAGCTCAAAATGTACAATTCACGCATAGTGTGCAGGGTTATCTAGAGAAGGATGACGCACACACATTTTTCAAACTTGCTCCTAAAGGGCAATATTTGCGATACTAATGAGTTAATAATACAAACTCAGAAACATGTGTGATAAACAAGCTGTTCTCAGAGGAAAATAGGGTCTCAAGAACACTGTTTCAAGCTAGAAAGGTGGCAGGGTCCGGGAAATACAAAGGCACATTTCACTATGAGATTGTGTTGACCTCTAAAGGTGCACTATGTAGTTTTGAAGAAACTTTAATCAGAAGAGAAAATCTTCACTGGCTGTTTTTTTTTTGTGCCTAAACAAATTGAATAAACAAATGCTCGTCGTTTCTAAAGGCCGACACTGTTTTACTTTGTTTCTATGTGGCAGACCCTGCCACCTTTCTGGCTTCAAACATTATTTTCCTCCGAGAACAGCTTGTTTATTCAGTTGTGTTAAGATATAAAAAAATAAATAAAAAAATCTTAGTTCGTATTTTTTCCTCATTAATGTTGTAAATCTTGAAATTCTAAGTTTGAGTTTCTTCTCAAAAACTACACAGTGCCTCTTTGAGTTCAATTTGTCAATCCACTTAGTTCGGTCAGGAAAACAAAGAGATGTTGTTTATCTTTATTGTTTGTCAAATGGAGATCTTTCTCTTCTGGTTATCCTATGATGTCTTCCCTGAAACTACACAGTGCACCTTTAAAGGCCATCATTTCCATTCAAATCTTGCAATTGGTCATCGCGCCTCTCGTTCAATGTTGACATGGAGACTGATTAACTTCATAATCACAAATGCATAAAAGGCTTTTTTTTTTTCTTGGGGTTTTTTGTTCATTCTGCATGAATGTGCAGAATTAACAGACAAAAGGGAGACAAGATGAAAAAAACAAAACAAGCACTGCAGTCAGTGGCAGTCACTGGAAGTGCAAGATAAATGCTTCCGGACCAATTTCAAGCAGGAGCCACTTCTCTAATTTCATAGAGTTGGTATCAGTCTCATACACAGTTATCTTGCCTTGAGCCACATAATGACACCTAGTGTAAAAGAGCATGAGCTCCCCTCGCAGTTAGTCAGTGGAACAGCAATCAAAGCAACTTGAGGGGAGCGCACGGAACGACAACTTTGCCTCACTGATGGTGACACAGACACGCGCGCGCGCGCGCACACACACACACACACACAAACACGCACGCACACACTGGGAAACAAGTACATGTATGTGCTCGCTTGCGCGCACGCATGTGCTCGGAGCCCCGTGCAACACAGTACCGGGCACGTAGACATAAACACAGATCCAGAGGACTATCTGCTTTCACAGAATTCATTACGAGCAGTAATTCATCCACAACATGGACATCACAAAAAAACAGATGATAACAGGAACCGAAACTCATATCCCATGTCCGATATCCAGGCTGAGCACTTTTTTGTTAATGCATCATGCAGGCTTCCGGGGCTGAATTGATCAACGTGGATGTAAGGTAAAGAAAAAAAAACAAAAAAAAACGGAATTAGCTCTGGATACAAATACTGATGTCGGCTGCACAGTGCTACAGGCCTGCAGAAAACACCTTCCACTCTCAGTGTTGCCCCTGTAGTGCGATTCACTGAAGCCGCGGCGGGTCTGCGTAATATGCCCCCCCCTAAAAAAAAAACCTTGAGAATCATTTGTCCCCCCCCCCCCCCCCCCCCCCCCCCCCCCCCCCCCAACACACACCACCACCACCACTACACCACCGCCACCTCTCCGTCTCCCTCCAATGTTTTCCGGCTCCTCTGCGCCCGCACTTCTGCAGCATCAACCCCGGGAAAGATGTGCCGCCTCAGAGAGAGCTGCACATGATGGAGAGGATAACTCATTAGCATACTGTTTGGACGTGATTGGGCTTTTTTATTTTATTTTTTATTTTTTTAAGGCGCGTGCGTGTTGTTATTATTATTATTTTAATTATTAAAAAAATAATAATAATTAATAGCTTCAAACGCTCCCGTCGACATTCACAGTCCCGGGCGGAGCTTGAGAGGACCCGCACACCGATTTTTTTCTCTTTTTTTTTTTCTTCCAAAAGGTGTAGCTCCACGGTGAGATAAACATTACCGCCCCCCCCCCCAAACACACACCACCACCACCATCGAAAAGGACACCACCGGCCAACACAGTAACATGCTGACATCGCCATAATTGCGCCCACATTATAGCCCCTGCCTACCTCTCCCCCCCACCCGGCCACTACCTCGTGGTCAGTGATGGACAGAGAGGAATGAAAGAGAGAAAAAAAACGCACGTATTACAACCCCATCGCGTGTAAATGCCAGGCATCCACGATCCCGGGATGGACCGCACTCACCTAAACCTGACTCTCCCCTCTTCGCTGTATCTGCGGTCCGAGATGTGTTAGTTCTCCGGCCAACAACTTCTGCTGGAGCGTATGTATCCAGTGCTCATGCTGCTGCTGGTGGTGGCGGTGGTGGTGGCTCGGTCGGCGGTGTTGGATTGCGGATGATTTGGCAATCCTTTTCATGCTCAAGGGAAAGAAAGAATCCTCCGTTTCGGCGCGGTCTCGGGCATTGGCGCGCGGAGGAATAAAAAGTGATGAAGTCCGTCAAGGGAAGGAGAAGAAGGAGGGGGGAGAGAAAAAGAGGGGAGCTCTGGATGCGAGATTTATGCCGACGTGTTTGAAACTGTTCTGCTCCTCTCCCTCTCCCTCTCCTCTTTTTTTCTCTCTGTCTCTCTCTCTCTCTCACACACTCTCTCTCTCTTTCTCTCTGTCTCTCTCACCGTAGGAGCCGTTCGCGGGCGGAGAGGTGTGGGATGGATATCTAGGAAGGGAGGCTGGGACGCACAGACTGAGGGCGAGAAAAGGGGGAGGTACAAAGAATACAGTCTCATATTGTAGAGGACGGTCATGGCAGACAGTGAGGGGTGGGTCTGGACCGTGTGTGAGGCGAGAAAAAGGCGAAAAAGGGTGGATGAGGATAAGGAGCCGTGTCGTGACTTTTTCCTCTGCTCCTAGGTGCACATTTACATCCACACCTATGAGCTTGATCACCAATCAATGGGGGACGGGGGATGTTGAAATTGGGAAGGGGTTAGGATCAGACAGCTGTTTGATTTGATAGACAAGAGGGGTGCTTACTTAGACGACTGAAAAGCAACAAAGTGAGAAGGCGGTGAGTTGCACAGAGAGGCGCCACATTATGCCACGTGTAGGCTGTGTACTTTGCATAAAGTCCAACGTGACTCCATGACTGTGTTAATGTAAACTTGGAATGACTCGCCTGTAAAAGTCTCCTTGCTGAAGATCACCCAGAGGGCCAGGCTGCGTGGAGTCTGTTCAACTTTACCTAAAAGTGAATCACCGAGTTCTTAAACCACAATTTAAACGTGTGTTTCCATTAGTTTCTGTCCACGGTGCTGAAAACATGATTTAAAGGGAAAGTCTAGTAGTTTCTGTCCATGGTGATGAAACAGTAATTTAATAGTTGGTTTCCAGCAGTTGCTGTCCATTGTTTCGAACCAGGATTTAGTAGTTAATTCTGGTGGTTGCTGTCCACGGTGCTGAAACATGATTTCATAGTTAAATGTATGAGTTTCTGTCTATGGCAATGAAACATGAATTTATAGTTGGTTTCCAGTAGTTACTGTCCATGGTGATGAAACATGATTCAGTAGTTAATTCTGGGGGTTGCTGTCCATGGTGCTGAAACATGATGTAATAGTTATTTCTAGTAGTTGCTTTACATGGTGTTGAAACATGATTTGAGAGTAAAGTCTAGTAGTTGCTGGCCATGTGCTGAAACAGGATTTCTCAGTTTATCTGTCCATGGTGTTAAAACACGACTGAGGAGTTAATCTTGGGAGTTGCTGAATATGGTGCTAGAGGATCTGTCCTTGGTGCTTTTACAGAGCCTCAAGCTCCTATGGTATTTACATAGACGTTATGTCAATCAACAGTGTAGGTCATTGTGACGTAACATAAATGGTGCACATACCTTGTTGATTAACTGGCAGAACTTCCTCATTAGAAGTTTTCATTCAACAGTTACAGGTGAATAACACATGGTTCAGTTTAAGGTTAATTTATATTTTTCAGTTGTCTCAATTTGACAGATTTAAGACGAATACATATCTAGACTGGCACATACTCCGACTAGGACCCAACAGTGCCCTTTAGTTTAATCATGCTTACTCCAATATTAAACGCTCTAGCCCTGTATTACTCACTAAATTATTACTCTAAATTTTGTATTACTCTAAAAACAGTCCATAACTGCTTAATTTCTGATAGTCTCATCTGTGACAGCCATGGGAAAAGAAAAAAGTGCAGATGGAACCATAGCGCCCGTTGTGTTGTGGAAAAATAATAGATTTTTACCAGCTTCCTAAAAAAAAATTTTATCTTAAAGATCCATGCATTATTACCCGAGAAATCAATTAAAATGAAAAAAATTATCCAGACCAAAAGTTAATGGGGTCTAATGTGGTCCAAAACCCCTCCTCATCCAAGTTTTGTGGAAATCTGCTCAGTACTTTTTGCATAATCCTGCTTAAAATAACATCAGATTTTAAAAAAACATTTAGAGCCAATTGTGAAAAAATTTTTTAACTTAAAAATGCTGAGAATACATATTCATATACATTACACATAAAAAACACCTGAAGCTAATGTGTTCCATGTATGTGTGTCTGTGCTCAACATTGATCAGCATCCCTCCAGCATTGTGCTCGGGCTGCAGTTGTTTCTTTGATCTTATACATGATACCCATGTATTATTAACTAATAATACTTGATCATTATAATGACACAGAGGTGCACATGCAAGTTATATGAATACCTGGCATAATTTCAGCAATTTATGGATCCCACATTAATTATTTATTTGTAGCTTAATGACATGCATGTTAATAGCTTGTTAGTCATTACAAACCACTCGCTTTATGGAGGATGCAGAGCTATGCCAGGTGGGAATATGTCAGTGTTTCCTCTCTCAGTTGCAGTTTTAAATAACTTAAATCCATATAAATCAAAGCAGAAAACCAGAAGCATTAGTGAAGCCCCAGTAACTTCAATTTTTGTGGGAGGAAAATGACATCACTGTCATCACTCTAAAGTGAAGTCTAACTCAGAGCCCACACACTGTGTTTGGGCACTGTTTATTACTATTGTTTACTTACTACAGTTTACCTTTTGTAAATGCTTTATAATGCAACACATCATTCTGAAAGTGGTATTTTGCATTTTAAATGCCATCTGAACATCTTAACAGGCTGTATGTTTGGTTGTTTCTTGTGTCTTTTTTGGTGTTTTAACTTGAGCTTAACAATAAATTACAATTACTAATATGACTGCTACTACTAATAGGAGTAATAGTAATAATAACAATAATAATAATAATAATAACATAATACAACCACAGTAAGTTAGTGACTTCCAGATATAGATAGATTTTTAGGTGTGTGTGTGTTTTAGACTATGAGTGTTTAAACCCTTGACTAATCTATTGCATCCACCTTGGCATGTAAAATTACGGATATGAGCCCACGCCTTCACTCGCTATTAAATAATTGCTTGACAACTTGTGTAACAGATCCACAGGTAATTATATATCCCTCTTAGTTTAATCTCAGTACCACCTGCTTCTTTCTTTGATATCACATACCTGGGATACTACACTCCACAGCTGTGCTGTATTACAGAGCCTCAATAAAATATATGGATGAAAGCTCGGCTCAATATCAAGCTGGTAGCGTTGCAGCTGAAGGTTTGCCTCAAACCATTTTCGGTCAGGTTAACGAATGTAGCTTAAAATATAAGGCTCCTCCTGGGCAGTTTAAAAGTTATGAAGTTTGAAAGTTGTGCTAGTTTGGAGGCATCATGCTGAATAAGTAATACAACATAGTATGTCCCTGAAGAAATGATGGGTGGGATTGTATTAGTTTGATTTAGTCTAACTCACCAATGTCTTTGTCACATTCAGGTTTGCTACCTTTGTCTACCAAAATTCACATAATTGGTTTGATGCTGCTAGCTGCATGCTGTTGTAACTTTTAATCAGGAAACAATGTTTCAGTACCCTCATGAGGTTATCTTAACACATCATCATACTTAAGCAAGTGAATTGATCTGTTGTCAGCATCTCTCAAAATGACATATACCCACTTTCCCCGCATGCAACACTTACTGGACCTTTGTCGTACAGTCACAAATTGATTAGGTTTAGATAAGAAAACACTTCATTAGGTTTAAGCAAGAAAACGACTTAACTAGGTTTAGGCAAGAAAATACTTGATCATTGATTGACTGAAATCTTTATTTTTTTAATTTTTTTTTACAGACATGCAAATGTGTATATTTTTTAACCAAATATGTCCTGCAAAATATAATTTAATGTATCTACCATTGTCTTACATATTATAGCTTATATATTGATTCATTTTAGTTTTCTATAAACATGTACTATTCCAATAATTAGTGATATATCGTATAATGATTCAAGTATTTATTCACCAGCATCCACTTACCCCTCTCCCCTTAGACTTATATTCATACATACACAAATACATTTACATTTTACAAACAATTTGCTTGTTCTTGTGAAGAGAGGCTTGTTATTTTATGAGAATTCCATCGACACTTGGTCTTATCCTCCACACCTGTTAATCCACAGGTGTGCAGAATGTTGGCTCTGTAGCTAATGGGTTTTAGAAATTCAATGCCGGGCCCTGATGAAAAGCACATGCTGCATAATAGAGTTTTATGGACTCCAGTACACCCCAATGTATTATCTGACATCACAAGACATCAAAGTTACCTGAATGGAATTCTCTGAATACCTCTAATTTGTCATATTTGACAGCACCCAGTGGTTATTTTATGTTTATTTCAAATCTTAATTGTAGCTCAAAGTCTGAGCATGAAGGAAAAGACAACTTGTGAATTGATTTCGACACCACTGTATCCATTGTGGTCAACGACTGCTTTGTAACTCACTAGCTCTCCAATGGTCCACTTGCAGTTGAGTGTTTGAAGCATCCACCGACGGGCAAAGACCCTGGCAGGACCGGCATTGCAGAAGAGAACTCAATGAGGCTAAATGGATAAATGGGGCCATTATAGAGTCATTAGCCTGGAAGTGGTGGTGACACGTGACAAGTTGCCTCCGCGACAGTCGGCATAAAATACTCCAGGGATCATTGAAAGTCGTTACATCCCATAATTCTATTGGTCGTAGTTTTTGATTTAAAACTTCCCTTCAACTTGGTTAATTAGTATGTTCTGAGATTTACTGTTGCAGAGTGATCGGGAGGTCTCTCAATACATTCGACATGGATTTTAACATTTGATCACTCTGCGTTGTTCTCCTCATCTACAGACATATTACACAACACCGTCAAACCATTCTCAAGTCACTGTCAGCCTGTCTATGATACACGAGCCACAAAGGACAGGCTGAATTATCAGAGAGACTGAGAATGTCAGCCGAGGCTTCATCATACACACCAAAGCTAGCATTTTTCCACATGTTACAGAAGGACTAAGAGAAAGAACTATCTCTGTTATGTTTAAGTTGGCCATGAATGCCATATGTCATCAGTACCACTGTTGCACTGCACTTGCCTGTCTGGAGCAGCTTGTATCACCGTGTGTGTGTGTGTGTGTGTGTGTGTGTGTGTGTGTGTGTGTGTGTGTGTGTGTGTGTGTGTGTGTGTGTGTGTGTGGGCTGATGACAGGCAGAGTGTTAGGTGGGATATATATATCAAAATATCCCAAACCCCCCAGAGGGGATGTGGCAGTGAGGAAATGTTGGCAAACCAAAAAGAAAGGAGAGGATTAAAAAAAGGGGCAAACAGACTTGGAAGAAAAAAATTTAAAAACTGAAAAACTGGCAAGAAAGGAAGGCTTGTTAATTATTTGAAGAATGTGATTTGAATGTTTACAACAGGATCACACAAAAAAGTGGGTATTCCGAGGCCACCAAACCCCCTTCTGAACAGGCAAATACAGACCAAGAGCTCACATCCTCCATTTTGATTGTTTGTGCTCGTCGATTGTTGGACAGAGAACCGCTGAGCAAACATTCTCCTTGGGCCATTTGGCACCGCAGGTATTAGAGATAAAATGAGGTGCTCTGTTGTTCTAATTCTACATCACCTTTCAGACAAATAAATTCAGGGAACGTGTTCCCACGGGCAGAGCTGACAAGATGGCAGTTTAACAGATACACGGAGGCCTTATTGGTGAATTTGGATGAAGGTTCAAATCAAACACCCGGAGCCCAACCTGAAGTAGAATCGACTGCTATTTTCTGCATGTCCTGCTCGGAGTATGGGGTTCTAACTATTTTGGAAAAATGTGTGAATGCCTCCGAGACAGACTTTCAGGAGGTTTGCCCATTCTCCCCTTGCTGCCAAAACTCTGACAAATTGTCTTACAAAAAGCTAGTCAGCTGTAGCAAATTGAACAGCATCCCAATCGGCAGAATAACTGTGGGCAAAGTTTCTGCACGACCACAAATAAGCTAAAACTTTACAACTTACAACTTTTTATTTCTTAAGGTTCAGTTTTCAATGTTTATCTTTTCACAATGTCATGCTTATGCTCTGGCTAGATTTAGGCACAAAAGTATCTGTTGTGGTCACTATAAATATAGGTTGTGATGCCCAGAGGTCCTGTTAAAAACATCTGGTTTTGTTGCCACCAACATGGTTGCAGACTTCCCACCAAAAATATATATTTTTTGACCCCACAAACACGGATGGAAGTTGTCTTGAAGTCTCCTTGGAAAATATCCAGTGATGTCCCGTTTACAATCGTTGGAACTCCACAGTCCCTTGTAAAATATTCAAGGTGGTTTCGCACTTACAATTGATGAAAAGCACCACTTTCTCCCACCTCCCAACATGACCTAGTGAGCACCAACTTCCATTTCAACCATCTTTTTGCCCTCTCTCTCTATCTGTGTAACCATTCTGATAATTTGATCATTTGTATTTTAAAATGAAAGACTTGATTAATGTGAAGGTATTTCTCCAAAGACATTTTGCAATGGTGCAATGTAATCAATCAATTGAAATGTTGGCAGTTCAGTCCCGGGAAAATTTAAATTAAAATTGCTTCAAAAACGCCTTTCATCAACTGTAATCTGTAAGTAAGAGCATATCATCATTTTGGAACCTTACTACAAATGTTCACTGGGGAATGCCAGGAAACAAACATGTAATATGAATGTGACATGACATAATATAGTACGTAGCCTAACAGCACGAGATTGACAAACTTGAATGTATCTGGCTTGTAGAAATGTTAGCTACCAACATTTTCCCCCGGCGAATGGGCTGTAAACAGTTTTAAACTTCATCTGCAAATATCACCATCGGTCAGTTTATATGCAAAACAGTGTGCTCCTTCTTCTTCAGCACCAGTGCTAACAAACACTGTTTGTGTTTTGTTTGTAAGCAACCACTACCATTAACAATGTCTCTCAGTGTCCCAGCCTGTCACCTCTGAAGGACTGGAGACTAAAAAAAATCTTGTTTTTTTTTTTACTGTAAAAGGAAACCTTCAGTGATTACAGTTGGATTAGGATTATTTGTGGAATACATTAAAGTTTCTCATACACAGAACTAAAACTGATGTGTTATTTGACATTAAGGTTTTGGATAAATGTACAAACATACAGATACATGTGATAGGACTACTTGGAAACAGTGTGAATCCCCCAGAAATGAAGAACTTTGGCAAGGAATAAGATCAAATTGTACACCTCATCTACTTTTTATCATGAAGATAATTATTATTATAATTATTATTATTTTTAAAGCTGTACCATGCTGTAGTGTTTTACAGTACACACTAAAAAATGTTGGGTTATTTTAACCCAACTATTGGGTCAGAGACGCGATAAATTGCGCAACCCAACAGTTGGGTTAAAAATAACCCAACATTGTAGTTAAGCATAACCCAACTTTTGGGTTAAATACTCAACCCAAAAGTTGGGTCGAAAAAAATAACCCAACCTGTTGGGTTAAAATAACCCAAAAAATGGGTTCGTCCTTATTCAACCCAGCAATTGGGTTAAAATTGGGTTATTTTTTAACCCAACTGTTTTTAGTGTGTAGTATCACCTTATTAGCACAGGGGTGTAACTGTGCAAGGCATGGTAAGAACCTAATTTATGTGCACCTACCTCCCGAATAACTTCTCTTAAGGAGACTTAAGGAGCAATATGCTGACATGCATGCCATGCAGCAGCTCGTTATTGGCGAGCATGTGTCCCTTTATGTCAAATATGATCAAGGTTTGTAACTCACAGGCTTCTGGTAAAGTAAAAATACTTTTTAACACTGTGCAGATTTGACTCCATTATCCACATAACTGTAATAATTGTGCCACATTCAGCAACCAGCCCAGACACAATACCCTAACAGGAGCTAAATTTACCTGGACTGTAATGATCTCACATCTACCTGCTCGTTTGAAGCCATCGGCTGAATCTTCCTCCTAGCTGCCCAGAAGACTGTTAGCGCTCGCTAGATTGACAACCTACTAATGGCTGATCTCTAAGGCTTAGGCCACAGAGATGGTTCTACCTGGTGTTAGTACACGCTGTTGCGGAGGCCTGTCACACTGTACCCAGACCTCTCTCTGCCAGGGCTACGAAGGAGAAGACAGATGTCCAAATAGCCAGCAGGTCCATCATTCATGAGGATTTTTTCTCCTGCAGGGCGAGGGGAGGGAGGGTCAAGAGGGAGAAACACAGATGAATGAAGATGACACCATTCTAGCCTCGCTGCTGCTCTAATGAAAAAACAAACTCATTTTCAGGAAGTTTTCTGGGTAATAAGACAGTCAGCCAGGCAGATCCACACGGCAACTTTTTAAAAGTGATACTTTAGTATCGAGGCCACCTCATGAGTCTCATACTTTATGCCCAAAAGTCCTCTCCTGAGTGGGGAAACAAACATTTAATTGTGAGAACACTTGAACATGCTATGGTGAAATGTGTCAGTGTATTTGCTGACCAAACATAATACAGGAAAGTGTTTTGCGATTACTGCAAAGACAGAAAAATGACAGAGAGAGACAAGGAGTCAACAAAATATGTCATTGTTTGTGCTCTCATGAGCGATGCAAACGTTATCTGATGTGACGGCCCTGTTGGCAGGGCAACATCCCACATCCTCCGAGAAAAAAGTCTGTGTCGTAGAATAAATCACTCTTGTGATGTGACTGCTGTCTGGTTAAGAGCTGATTTACTGAGGCTTCAGCTCAAATAACACTTGGTTAGCATTAGGAAACATTAAATTGACTTTGCTTAAGATGGTAGTGTTTTGTTGTCATGGGGACAATCAGTGATGGAATGTACCTAATTTGCTCGAGTCCTGTACTGAAGAACAGTTTTTGGATATTTGTACTTCACTCTATTATTTCCATGCTCATTCATTTTAGAAGCAAATACGGTCCTTTTTTTCTCTACTATATTTTATTTAAAAAATTAATTACTAGTTATTTTACAGACTACAAAGTAGGCCAAACACATTTTTACATTAATTTGTTTTTATCAGCAATTGGACAAAAATGGATTAAAAAAATTTACAATTATTAACCCGATGCATACAATACGTTCATGTAAATATTAGCACAATTAACCTTTAATTTTGCTTATAAATTAAGTACATTTAATAGCAGATTTTTACTCGAGTACTTTTCATATGATTGACTTATGTTAAAAGTAATAATAGTAATATTAACCCAATATCTTTACTTTTAGTATGTATGACATAAGTACGACTTTTAGACCCATATGACTGGCGACAATAATAATAAACCTGGCTGAGGCTCTGGAGCAATTGGGGTGATGCTAAAAAAAAAAAAAAAAGCAAAAAAAGCAAGCACTTTTGATGGAAATAACAGCTGTGTTCAGCGCTCAAATTTTGTTAACCCATCCATGAACCATGACCTCCTCCCTACACAGACTTTGTCGTCCTTTAATGATGTCACCTGACTTCCTCCTTTGCTCCCGTCATAACCCTGAATGTCAGCATAAACGTATGTCATTTCTGGAGCACTTAATAAAAAGGACTGTCGAGCAAAATAAGGAGGCTGAGGAGAAGAAATAACTGTGATGCCCTACATTTAGAGGTACAGTCATGTAGGTTAGATGCATTCTGATGCAGTGTTAATTTAGCAGCAACACATGGGCCTGTGGTGATATAGCTCAACCCTGATTTCGAACTGATAGCACTTTGAATGCAGTGTAGCGTTTCTTGTCAGACATCCTTGTGAGACTGGTTACAAAAGTGTCGCATTTGCACACGCGGTTTAAATCCGAACCTGTTCATATTGGTTCAAATGCGATCCAAAGAGTTCTCAACACATGTTACAGTAAACTTTATTTTAAATGAGTGGGTATTTCTTTTATTTTACCCAAGATTTTCTTCTTTGAATGGTAATCTCTGTAAGTTGGTTATACATGTGTCAGTTGAGGAAAGGCCCACTGTGCATTAGGCTCTTCAGGAAGTGGAACTCTGAAACATCTTTTGATTTCAGACATTTTTCAGAGAGATTATCGGAAAAATAGTTTCAACACAATATGCATATAAAAATGTGTCTTGAGAAAGAGTTGAAGCACAATCACAGAATGAAATTACTGAACCCACAGCGTCTTTGCAGATGTTCCCTAAGGACATAATGTTGCTTGAAGCTCAGTGACAAGGACCTTGAATGAAGTATATAATATGAGTATTGTAACAGGTAGTCTCTCCACATGTGGCAACGGTTGCAGCCAGTGTGTGGGTGGCTGCTCAGCATGCAATAACCATATTTCTAATTGCCCATCTGGCACGAAAGCAAAGGACTGAGCACACGGCGGGTGCACAACGTGTCACAAAGTTAAGCTGAGCATAAAACAACAAGTTCCAAGCCTTCCTTGAAATCATTCTTGAGTGCTGGGAGAGATTGAACAATCTGCCAGTGTTTTTTTTAAAAAGACTTTTGTTTTTTTCTCTAAGGCTTCACTTTAACGTCACCATCAAAATATTGTCTTGCTGCGCCATGACATCCATGTTTCCTTGGACACATCTGCATAAAATTTTGTTTGTGAAATAAGTCACCTGGAGTACAAAGAATAAATCATGAAGTGAAGTCTTAACCAGTGTCAGTACATGGAAGCTGTCTCGTCTTTATTCGCTACTATGATCAATTCTTTTTTTATGTGAAGTTTAAATGTGGGTTTCCTCCGGGTCCTCTTGGTTCCCCCCTCCATCAAAACATGTACATTAGGTTAATTCTCCTGTCAGTCAGTGCCCTTGACCAAGACGCTGGCTTTGATCTGGACTTGGTCCCCAGCCGCTGTACATCGGCTGCCAACTGCTCTTGATGGATTAAACGCAGAGTGCTGGTTTCACCATGTTGTACATTGTATGATATGTAATAAAAATAAGCATTCTTCTCCATTCATTTAAAAAAATATATCTATAAATGTCAGGTGTTAAAGGTGATTTTTATTAGGATTTATTGGCATCTACTGGTGAGGTTCCAGATTGCAACCTACTTAATACCCCTCACCTCAAGAAAAAGCCATGCTGGGCCAATGTAGAAACACAGGGGTGCAACATGGCCGTTAAATTCTTGGGTTCTGTTCTGGGACCCTGTTTGAAGGATGAGGTCACCTTAACCCAAGGTCTGTGCAGAAGGTTTTGTGTAATCCTGCTGACAAACCAACCAACAAGCACACATACAGACATGGCTGAACACATTACCTCCTTGGTGATAGCAATAATATATTCCATTCCTCCCAATAGATCCTCTTAAATCCTACGCACTGGACCTTTGATGGCAAAGGAGATGGACTAGAGGAAATTTGAAATTGGCAGTGGTCAATGCCAAATATATTATTTTGAGGGTTGTGGTTTTTTTTTTTTTTTTCTCCTGCATTGGCACAAGTGCTGCATTTCAGGGCCGGAAGACCCTCATTCTTTCAGGGCTAAAGTCAGTCCGAACATCGCCTTACAACATATTCTCAACCCACTGAATGTTACTTTGAGTTCGATTAGCATACTTGCCTGCTGTTTTTGAGGGGATTTAATTTTTTCTTTTTTTTTCTTTTTTTTTTTTTTTTGAAGGACGGGACGAGTTCAGTGCATTTGTTCATTTCTGTCCACAGTTATTGGCGAAATGATAAAACTGCCATCTAAAAGTGAAATACAACCGTTTCGCGGAAAAACCTATTCCTCAGTCAATCCAGTAATTTATTTTTGCCCCGATGCATTCGTAGACACCGACCGGAGGAATTTATGTTGCCACATTCATATCTTGAGTCATTCACTGGCACATAAAAAAAGTCTTTGAACGATTATTTAACCATTCATGAGTTATTTTGAATGTGTCACCGGCATAAATAATTTACACAGTGGTTGTCTTTTGAGTCATTTATGCCTGCTGAATCATTGTAAACAGTCAGTTATCCCAAGGCAATTTTAAAAAGTGCTTGATGTGATATAATTCTGACTTATAGCACACATGCATGATTATGTTACGAATGTCTAGGCATAGTTCAAGTCAAGAGGACTTTCGGCTTTCTGTAAGTTGAGGCTTCACAGTCATAGCACGTATTTAGCGACTAAGAGATAATTACGGAATATGCATTCTCTTCTACCTTTTAGTAAAAATCAAATGTTAACCACTATTCCGCCTTCCTAATTTAAAGGAGTCATATTATACCCTATTTCTACAAGTTAATCTAGTTCCCTGGTGTCCTAATGAAATGTCTGTGACATGCTTTGGTCAAAATACCATAAGGATGAAGCACAATAGCAGTTCATAACTGTTCAATAACCCTGCCAAAACAGCCCTGTTCAGAACAGTCGGTTTTGAGTGCCTGTCTCTTTAAATGCAAATGAGACACAGGTAATCCACCCACTTCTTCCGGGAGGTGTGACGACGCCGGCACGCTCATGCTACCATGACAACAACTGAGCGTGAACCCTGGGAGAAACATGGCTGCAGGAGGAAACTTTGCTGTCCAACCTTAAATGTTTGAACCAGAGTCAGACCCTGAACAAGAAGGAGCTAGCGAATAAGTTGCTCAATGTAGACTGCAACAAGACGTTTCTGAATGGTGAGTTATGATCTTTATTTTACTTTTTTCTTAAAAATGTGTATGTTTGTACGTCGGTAAATACGGTCGCTGACTAAATACGGTCGACCGCTGACCGCTCTATGTGTAACTCACTGCTTATAAAAATCTAGATATGTGTTGAGTAAACATAAGTAGCATGCTACTCCCGTTACACGAGTAAATTTCACAAGTCCGCAATGTTTTTTCGGCAGCTACGAGTGGGAATGTAGCACTTATTCGCCATAATAATGTTAACTGTTACGTCATTATTTTGTCCGACATCTAACTCACAGCCATACACTTTTCACGTGTGTGCGGGCTGGGGCGACTGTCTGCCAGCTCCGTATCCCCCATAGTAATGTCTGTTTATCCGTTTGTACTGCGTTTCAACATAATGCACTAATTCCAATTAATAACGTTACATCGTTGCACATGCTGACCAGTCGTTATTGCTAACAACATATTCAAATAAAAAAAACCGTTAAACTGATATGTTCCCTTTTCCCCCTCTGGTTTAGGTGTGTACTTATGTTTAGATGCATAACAATGCATACAGCGCCTGAGAATGTCTGCTTGTTGAATGAAAATGTAACTATTCAGTCATATTACACAAACCGTAATCGCGTGCGATCTAAAATAGAAATGTGGGCCAAATTAAGGAAGAATCTAACTCTTGTAACTGCTGACTGCAAGGATTCTTTCTCTCCTCTGATTGCTCTTGGCAAAGCGTGTAATTCCAACAAAACTTATTTAAAAAATGTGGGCTTTGTTTGTTTTCCCGCTCCAGACAGAAGAAGAGAATAAACATATGCAATAGGATTACAATGGAAAGGAAAACAAAGCAGCCTTGAGGGCAGTTGTTCAGTCTAAATAATTAAGCAGTGATTAGGATGTGGCCAAGGCTGTCTGATGGGGCTCGGTGGCGTGCTGTGGTCCGGGCCGGAGCTTTCCGTTCGCAAAAGAAATATGCGTTGTCGTCGCCAGCAGTGAAGAAATCTCATGCCTCCCACTTTCCCATTTTCCACTTGACAGCAACTCTTATGTCCTTAGCATTCCCTTTCTCCCGCTAACTCTGTCTCAGTGTGCGTTCTTCATTCTTTTTCAGGGTTATATTTTGCTCCTCTGAACTTTTTTCAGAGTGTGTACCCACTCATCATTTATGTATTCTACGTGGCACTGTGAAGACTCAATCCTCAGCTCAAGGCACTTTTTTGAAGCATAGTACACTTATGAAACTTTGTTATTCACAGTCATTTAATCATTTTCGACGTTTCATTCCATGCCCTGCTCTTTCATTCGCTAAAACCCTGTATGTTTTTGTTTGCAGGGGACTCCTGGATACTCCATTGTGGAATAACTGGTTTTTGCTAATGGGGTGCTAATTTAAGCTGTGATGATATTTTAATCACCCTGAGCAGAAGGAGAGCGCGTAGATGCCTGAGCCTGGCAGGAGTTTAGCACATTATTGAAGCTTTAGCCCCAAGTATACAATATTTTCAGTAGATTTGCAAGTAAAAGGAACATACGCCATTCTCTGTGTCTATGTGCATGTGATTTTCACCACAAATTTTCAAAGCGCCACGTACACCTGTGTCTCATTACGAATCCCAGCATGAAACCAATCAGCAGAGCTGCGAATTCAAGAAGAAAATTTGAAAGCAGCACAAGTATGGACACTGACAGGGTAACATTACTGAATGTGAAGCTGAGCTCTCCGTAAATGTAATAGAAAGATGAAAAAACAATATTGTTTGGGGGATTGAGTTCTGGGATTTCTGATAAAAAAAAACACTGCAGAGTGACAGAAGGTCAGTGAGACTGTGGATTGTTCGCGTTCAGGGCTCTATACTTTTAACAAGATAAAGACATCACTGTGATTACAGTCAGCCTGGAAAACACATCGGCATGCGTGGAGCCAAGCTGGGAAAGGTGAGGGAACTCTTTCCAGCAGAGCGAAGCATTGTCAGTGGCATTGTGCCTGAAAAAAGGTGACGCAAAGGCCCGACTGGAATTGCGCAAGTGATTTTATGCCAAATTGAATATGTACATAAATCAAATAGATGACAAAACAATATTCTGTGGCACTGTCTTACAGGGTAAAATGTATTACGCCTTTGAATTAATTTATGACTATATGTCCACTGGTGTTGAAAATGGTCTGATTAATAAAAGGGACTGGGAATAAGCGTTCATGTACGCACACCAGCAAACCTGCCTCACTGCCTGCCAGCAAATGTCCCGGTCCACACAGACAGGTTTTTAACAGATGCAGTGTTGAAAATGCACGGGGAAACAACTCGAGCCCCGAGTGAGGCATCAAGGCAAAGCCATCTCCCTCAAGGTCTGTTCAACTACAAAACAAGCCATATGCTTTGTATTGTAGAGTGTTGTGTGTGGACTCAGGCTCCGTCACTGGAGTGTAGAAGTGTTCGAATAGGGCTGGAAGATGGAGCCGACCCCAGACTTTAACCTGTTAGGACCTAGCCTGTATTTTGTGTCTCTGCTCAATAGTTAATCTTGTATCTCTGCAACTACAGGGTCTACGCTTACAATTTCTGTTCAGATGTGTAAGCATAAGTATATATGTCACCATATCTGTTTGGCTCACAGCTTAAATTAAAGATTTTTATTTTTTTTAAATTACAATTTGAGAATGAAAATACCTGAGGAATGATGCTGCTGCAGCTCCAAATATGCTAATAAAGTGAATCAGAACAAAATTAGAGAGGTTTTAGTCCAGAGTATTTGGTATCTCCAAATGTTCCATTCTGGCACATTTTGGCACCATCTGTGCCATTTAAAATTTCTCAGCTACCAAATTATATATTTCACTTATATGGTAGCATAGGTGCTCAAAAATAGCCTAATTGGGCTTCGCTCTGGCTTAACAAGTTAAAAAACCTGTAATAAACCTACAGTTGTACATTTTTATAATAGCAACAATTTATTGTAATATTATGACCTTCCAGGCAATCAGGTAGAATCTGAGTGTGGAAGTGAAAAGGCAGCACTTGCCCCTCCATCATCATCTTGAGTTATCAAACACACAATTAGTCATTTCTGCCACAAAGGGCTCTCGCTATCAAAACGTAACAAATAACGTTTGCTGAGTGTTCTGAGGGGAGAGAGGCTGGGGTGCAGAGCCAGACCTTCTGGAGGAATAAACACCTGAAGTCACATCAGATTCTGCTCTGATTGGGAGCCTTTAACCAACAGGAGGAATGCTCAGAGTTTCCTTTTGTTGGGAGGGATCAAAAAGTGGATTTAACTTGACTTCTGACTGCAGCAGGGATTTGCAGGATGACCTCTATTGTTGGTTGTTAATGTTCTGTGATGTTGACTGCCAACTGGAGCTGAAGGGGAAGTATACAGAGAGGAGAGGGTGTCTGGTGAGTGCCTGTGCCATTGCAGGCCATCTTATGTGCTAATGCACAGTTAAGTAATCTTGCTGTTTGGGGTGAATAAACACAAAATTATCCGCCGGTCAAACTCGTTTCGCTGGCAGTGAACACACCATTAAACAAGTGCTGATAAAAAGCTGTCTGACGTGACTCAGGCACAAATGTTCATGGTCGAAGTAACTTTTAGTTTCATTATATCTTTTTTTTGAGAATCTTAATCGACTTCCTTCCTTACTCTCCGTCTCTCTTCCATCGGTTCAAACACAGGACTTTGAACCAGATAACCTGAGTTTGAATCCTTGTCATTGTGAACTTGCTTTTGAAATTACGTTCTAGTTAGTCACAGTTAAAGTTACACAAGATATGCGACTGAACTTATGTCTTATTTGAACCCAAACCATGATGTTTTCCTAAACCTAACCAAGTAGTTTCGGTGCCTAAACCTAACCAAACTGCCACACTTTCAGTCACATCGTAATCTGAGAAATGTCTGTCAGCAAACTTAAGTCTCAGTGGACGTTGCATATTTACTATTTAATGATCACAGAGCCTTGCACTTACAAAAGTGATGCTGGGGAAGAGTCATACTTTGAAGCACAGGGCCGCTGATAAAAGCTGATGTAGTTGAAGAGCTGGAATTGAGAATCTGCTGGAATGCAGGAACTGAAACAGTGAGATTAAGAACAAGGCCTTCTTGGGGGAAAAAAATAAAAGTATAATTATCAATAAAAGTTTTTCAAAATGAGTAATCACTACCTGTAGAGTATGTGCTGTGACACAATTAAAACAATTGTCAATGGTTAATCCGAATTCAGTGGCTTCCTGGCATCTCCTCGTAATGTTCCAGTGTGTAATGCGAGTGTGCAAATATCTGAAGCAGATGTCTGGAGGAGAGAAAGTTCACACGTACCGGATAGCAAACAACATGTCATAAATATTGACATCTCATTGTGACAGCTGCAAACTCCTAAGTTCCTGTCTGTACCCCCTCAGCAAACACAGACAAATACACAGACACGCAGTCTCTCTCAGTCGCATACACACACACACACACACACACACACACACCCTTTTGTGTCAACAGAAGATTCTGAGTTGTGTTGAAAGCTCGTACAGTAGTATGAGCGACACTCTGTCTTCTAGGGAAAATACTGACTGCCACAAAGAGACGGTGGATTTGCTTTCTGGGACCTGTTTGAGTTGCCTGGTACTCCTGGAGCTCGCCGTGCCAAGCATCTGGAGCTGAAATATAGTGCAGAGCATACACGCAGAACAGTATTTGCATGATGATGAGAGTTTTATAAAGCTGTCTAAATAGCGGGTCTCATACGCAGTGTTTAACGGCGTTTCCTCAAGTGCATGTTTGCTGAGTGCAGATGCGTAAAGACAATACATGTTCGTTCTCTCCACAGACGTGGCGTTCTTTCGTTAGTTGACCACTTTTAACCTGATCTTTGTCCAATTTGATTAACTCGCTCAATAGCATCATCTCCCGCCGGCCCCATTGCACCACTTGTGTCAGTGCAGGTCTGTAACATAGAGACCGGAGCGGCATCTTAAACCTGAGTGATGTCCGGATGACAGCTCAATCTCATAAACAACTGGGATGGGCTTGAAGTTATTGAGCACAGTCGGCGGGGCTGTGAGTGGCCAAATCGCTTCATCACATGTGCCAATCTTCCCTCAGCTCTAATGTAATTAGTGTGGATCTCCTCTGCCTGCTCTGGCCTTTTGTTGTTTGATAAATGTAATTAGATAAAATGAGCATCAGTAAGCTAAGGCCTCGGCAGCCTGAAAAATGTGACAAGAAAGTCATTGTCATTAACAAAGTGGCTGAAAATGCACTTGGCCCGGCTTCTCCTTGAAGTGAGGTCAGAATTGTATGTACCGACACGCCACACACACACAAGAAGAAATGTGAATAGACAATTAAAAAAAGGAAAATAAGATCTTGTGCATAAAACATCTTACTAAAAGTTGCTAAAATGTTTTGTCACATTTGCCAAATACAGTTCTGCAAACCCTAGATATGTTCCAGGTTTACATTTTATATCTGTTAGATCAACATTTTTTATGATCAACCAACAACTAGACATTTTTAACCCAATGTCAGGACTTTTCCAAGTGGTACATACGCTGACAATCCCAGGGATTATAAGCAAAAAACTTAAAACCGAACCAACTGATGCCTAAACCTAACTACACCTGAAGAACAGCACTGTCACAAGATACATAATGTTTTTGTTTTACTTATCCAGTTTATTTGTCAGACATAGTGCAAATTAATCAGCTAAACTGTAGATTGATTTTGATTAACTGAAATCTAAAAAAACATGAATTTTAAAGTTGTCCACTATGAGTTAAAAATACACATTTAACATATAAAACATAAAAATGTAACATATCTGTGGCTTGCAGGATTATTAATGACATGAATAATGGAGAGGATATATTCTAACTCCAAATTACTGATTTTTTAACCCCAGGCAAGATGTACATTTTATTTGCCAATTCACTTGAATTAAATAAATTAAAAATAAGAAAAAAAAATTACACGTTTTTTGGCCACTTGGGTAGCAGCAGAAACCAACACCAAATAACAACATTGAGCAGTTAATGAGTTGATGCAGCAAATATGTGAGCAAACAGCTGCTTGTCTACACATCCAGCTGATTTGGAGCAACATTAGCATTCACTTGGAGTCACGTGTCAGGCCATCTGACAATTGTAAGTCAGTTGTTCACTCTCTTCT
Source organism: Sparus aurata (assembly GCF_900880675.1). NCBI lineage: Eukaryota > Metazoa > Chordata > Actinopteri > Spariformes > Sparidae > Sparus > Sparus aurata. Next base: position 18,387,846 of record NC_044198.1, read on the forward strand.
TCTTTATGTCTTGCACTCCAGCTAGTCACAAACTTTGAGAGTCTGGGCAGCTAACGGACAATTTTTGTTTAATTTGTTCTGTTTCTTTGGTGTGGGGGGAGGGATTTAACCAGTTGCCTGCTTCATGCACAAAGTGAAACTATGAAAGAAGCCTGTGCAGATCGAAACAGTAGAATGTAGGCTGGAAAACCAAAGCAATGAACTGAGAACGTTAGTGCGCCGCGTAGAGCTGAAAGGAAAAAGCTGAACTGGTTCATAATTCTCTGATGTTTAGTCACTGCACATTTTCATTTAATCCATTTTTATGTGAGAAAATAAAACATCGAATTTAGCAGCTTTAAAGCAGGTTGTTCAAATCTCAAACAAGAATGATTTAATGGCTGTCGTACTTCCAAAACATCCAGAACCCTCGTTAGCCCAATTTTCTTAGCTAGACTATTTGGCCTGCCATGTAATTGCACGTCTTCCCATTCAGGTCTTGTATAAATATTCTATTTTTTCCTAACTTTTAACATCAAACTTCTCCTTCAACTCTTCCCAAGTTTGTGTTTTTAAGAAGAATATCCAAGGTTTAACATTTGGTCCATAGATAAGAGAAAAAAGGGAACATTTATTGGAACATATAGGCTCATATGATGTTTGGGATTTCTGCTTTGATGGGGAATGAACTCATGCACTCTGCTGACAGCCAGTGACTCATGTTGTCAGCTGGTCCTAATCAAACCCACTCAACAACTTATACTGCAACTTGTACTTGTAAAATGTGCTGTAACAGAGGGAAAGGAGGATTAGGAAAGCAGGATGACTGAACTGAAAAACCTTGCAACAAGTGGGACATTTGGATAATTCAACGAAATCCATGAGCATCCATCATCATCCAGTGCCATTTGCCAGTAGCAATAAATATCATACATGTAGTGGGGCAAAATACAGTATCTAACAAGATCTTGAAGGAATAAAAGATGTGGGTAAATTGTTTGGTTTCAATGGCGGAAAGTAAGACGTAGCTATTTGAGGTTGTGTAAAAAAAACAAACGTTTGTGTGCTGATGTGTCGAGCTGTAACGAGGTGTCTACTTCAAGTGAGTGAAGTGAGCGAGATGGAGGTGTAAAATGAAATAAATGGTCATACAATGGATTAACTCAATTTGGAAATTTATCACCACTCGCATTAAGATGTGGGCATTGACTCCAAGAGAAAGTCAAGTGGTATTAGAGTTATTGATGTGGTATGGCACTATTAGTTACCTAAAATATGAGTCTGGCCACACGCAGCGTTATGAGGCAAGAGAGTCTTCTGGGAAGTCCGCACTTAACGGTAATTTACACTATGTTAAACCATATGCGCGGGACGGGCACTTTGCAAAATGAATGTAAAACCATATGGGTAGCTAATGTATCTTTTGTCTCTAAATTACTGCCAACAGGAGTCTGTTTTTTCCCTCTGAATGACACTTTTCTTATGTGCATGTGCCAAATCCAGCCGTGATACGGTACATTCAAAGCTGTTCCTGAGGATTAATTTTTACTGGGTGGATAAACCTGACTGTGCTGTTGCACAGATAGCCAGCAGTGATGTTGGAGGGTAAACAGTGTGTGAGGGATGAACTCAAAATGATCCCCAAGTAAGATAGCACAATTAAATCCCATCAGGAATAATGCTATATGCAGGATTAAGCTGGTAAGCGAAAAAGGTTTATCCGACGGTCTAACGCAAGTAAGCACTACATGATTAGCATTTATGTGATCTCTGTATTAATACATCTCATTTCCTTTCTTTCACTTTCTTTTTAATGTTTACTCTAGATATTTTACTTATCTGTTTTCACGCTGGGATTGTCAGAAACTGAATAACACTGACAAGGCTTATGAACACGATCACATGCAAATTAGGCAAACCCGATAAAGGATAAGTTCATTGTTTTATCCAGTAAAAAAAACAACATACAGACTCCATCCAAGTCTCTGGAAGCCCTGAGATCCTGAATTGATTTGAAAAGGTGTTACTGACACTTTTCTTTAAAGCAAAATCTTCACTGTAGCTGCTAAACTAAAAGCCTGAAAGGGCAGACCCTGGATCTGAAGTGGGTGCACAAGCTCACCTGTGCGTCGTAGGTGTAAATAATGTATTTTCAAATCAACCTCAAAGCTTTCTGGAGACTTGGATCACACTGGACAAGCTACATGAAGCTGTTTCATATGTCTATTTTCAGTTTTTTTTCTACCTTTTAAAACAAGTCCCCATCTACTTCAGTTGTGTAGAACACTGCAACGCTGTCTGGCTGTGAAGCTCCAGGAATGTTTTGCAGACCATGGAACTCCAACTGAAAATGACGTATCGCTGAGGTACCATTTCAGAAAGGATATCATTATTTTCTTTAAACTCTCAACAGGTACAGTCATAAGGCCTTCAATCTGGTGGTAAAGGTCCTGTGTGTAGGACTAAGTAGCATCTTCTGGTGGCATGGTAGTAGATTGCAACCAACTAAACTAAACTCGTCTCACCCTCCCCCTATGGTGGAAACTATACACAAAGAACGCAAATAAAAAAAAGGGCCTCTCCAGAGCCAGTTTATGGTTTTTCGGTCCCGGGGTTACTGTGGAAACATGGACAATGCTTAGTTTCATGTTATTACACAATCATAAAAAACATGATTATACATATTATTTCTGACCACAAATCCCACACACTGGACCCCAAAAGAAATTAAAGTAGCACACATCTACTGTGTTTGTTTGACTGGAATCTGAGATCTGTGTGCAAAGCTTTGTCTCCTCCGTAATGGAGCCAGTATGTCTGGTAAAACATTGGAACTCACATTAAATTATAAATCAATGTGTGTGGCCAATCTTTTAGTTTCAACTTCTTTAGCTTGTACATTGCTTTTTTTTCTAAGCCAATTTGGGTCCTCACTCGAAGTAAACACCTTATTTTTTATTTATTTTATTTTTTTTTTGTGAAATTCCCCGAGGCACTGCTCACAATTTATACCACTAACAAGCATAAATTACACAGGGGACTAAAAAACCATTTGGCTCTCTATGAAATCCTGCTTTTGCAGTTTTGAAAAGAGAAAATTGCAGAAGCATTTTCCTCCGTCATTCTGCATTTTGAAAGGTAACACTCAAGCATGCCAACACCGTCAGCATCAAAAGACTGAGACTGGGGAATGTTGAATAGTCACGTATGAGACGCATCATTTCAATTCACCACGAATAATATGCGTAACAAGAGTGACAGATAATTCTCCATCTTCTGGAAGTCTTTCATGGGAAGACGATTAGTCAGACCTAGCATTTAACCAATCCACTGGTGCGGTGATGAAAGAGAGAGAAGGAAGCAGGACAAAGCAGTAAAAATAACCGAGTTAGACAGTTGTAGGTCCACAAACAGGGCAAGTTGTGAATCTCATGAGAAGATTTTTAATTGATTAAAAAGGTGTTCAGTCTGATGGAGGAAGAGGCTTCTTCATCACTCACTCCAACAAAGTAATAAAGTCATGGTTATAAAAGATGATACCTGATGACTGACCTGATAGTTCTGATTGCACAAGTCTGTGACAGTCAACCACATTGTAATATATTTTATGAAATAAAACATACTGAACTTGCTATTATGTCGAATTTATATGCAGTTTCCCTTTAATCCAATGTTCAGATCACAACGGTGTTTCATCTTTATTCCTCGTCTTCCCGGCGGTATATCTAAATCCCTCAAAGCCTTTGTGCTACCTGCCTGCTCGGAAGGCAAACATCCCATCCCTTTTCCATACTGTTTCTCAAACTTTGCAAGTACTGCCTGTGTCGTCCTACGTGTGCAGAATTCTGAAAGCACTCAGATAAGCCTGGGGACATGAAATACTAAGTTTTTAGCCTTGGCAAATAAACATTTCATCCAAGTTTGTTTTTTTTTTCTCCCAGCTACCTGAGGCATCTCTTCACATCGGTCAATTTGCTGTCCTGTGTGCACGACACTGGACTAACTGTGGAGTGTCTGTTAATCACCTTTATTATTATTATTATTATTATTATTATTTTTAATAATAAAATTGCAATAGAAGAAATTAAAGGGTGCCAAGGTGTTGAGTTTTGTGACTTGTGTTTGAAGTACAGGTATATCAACTGGTAAACACAAGTTCAAAACATGGAAAAATATCAAACATCAGTAAACGCTCGGTTGATTGGGGATGTACTGAAATAAGACGCCACGCCCTTCAAAAACTTTATCACACAGCTGAAAAATGCAATATCACCTGAATGTTATCAGTTCAACTTGAGCCGCACGGCACAGAGGCAGAGCATCACACAGTGCCTGTTCTGATTGTCAGTGTCGCTCCCTATTTCAAAACAATAAGCCAGGTGCAAACCAACCGATACAAAGGGAATTATTCTTTTTAACTTTGACATCCCTTTGTGTTTTTTGGCCCTGAGCAGTCAGTTAAGAGTCCCTGATTTACATTTACTTGGACAGCAGTTTGATTGTTATTGACTGATTTTGGCAAAAGGTGGTAGCTTGCTCTGCTGTCATAGTGAGCGTCTTCGCTGATACCACTACCAGGTGAGGCTATTGTAAGAAACGTCTAACTTTTTTACATACGAGCATGAAGACGCTCTGGAACTGTTGACAGAAAATTTTAGAAAAAGTTGAATAGTGACCCTGAATACAGTTTTTGCCCCCTTAAATCCAATAAAGGGAAAAACTTTTTTTTTTTCTTTTAACCTGTACTTCCCTGAAGCCCCCGCCACACGTTCCAACAATACCATTTGTATCCTTCTACGACCAAGTTTCACTGATCCAGCAGCCAAATATGACAAAAAACAACAAACGCCTTTGAAAAACAAATGGAATCTCACAAGTGTTACCTTTATTGTGATACCAAGATAATGCACATAAAGCTTGTAATTACAGAGATATACCCTATTTATTCTGAGCATGTCATTTTCGAGCAGGAGCCTCAAAAAGGGACTCAGGGAAGAACAGGTAAATTCAATTCCTGTTTTGTTTTTGTTTTTTCTTCAGACATCCAACTCTGAACCCTTCATGGTTACGCAAACTGATCTGAGAGCTGTCACACATTAAACATTCTGAAGCACACTTTAAGCCGCAACAAGGAACTTTTCATTTATTGTTGGTCCTGGCGGCCCCTGTGGGAAAAAAACGGTTTCGAGCACCACCGCCTCTTGTCCCAAGAATCCACAGTATATCTGGCTTTATCCTGCTGTTTGCAGGATGCATGCTTATTAGGTGATGTATATTTGTGGCTATGTAAGATCTATAACTGAAATAGGTCAACGGTGGAACAAAGTAGCGTCTGTTTTATCGCCTTGCTGTACCACCAGACTCAAGAGCTACTTCTTTCCTCAGACACTAAGATCTCTAATTCAATCCTCAGCACTCCATCATAAAAAAATACCTTTATGTAACCCAGATAAATTAAAATCCAACCCACTGGCAGGTTTAAGCATATAGAAATAGCCAATCTTCTCACTGATGGTCGCGTTTGCTTCAGGTAAATAGTTCCTTGTAGTGCTTTTTAATTCAAAACCTTTTTTTTTTTTTTTTCTAATAATCTCATTCACTTAAGTCTAAGCCAGCATTTTCTCCACGGGAACCTCACCGGTTTGTTCATTTTATCCTTCAGGTTTTAACCCTTCCCCAGATTATTTTGTCACGGACAATATCAAATTATAATTGGAGATAAATAAATGAATGCTGGGTTCACAAATCTCACCAGCCAAAACTTGATGGAGAAGGAGTTTTGTGTGTTTGTCCCAAAAACATGTTAGGTTAATTTCCCAGAACACTGTCATCACACCGCCCTCCCACACAGCGTTATGTGTGGCCAGGTGGCAGAATCGCTCTCCATTGACAGCTTTCAGAATAATTCTGGACCCGGGCCTCATTCTCCGCATTAATGAGAAATGTCTGAGCAGGATCGTGTGCCGTGGTACACACATCATTAAAAAAAATTGACAATATTATTTCTGTACATGTCGTGCTTCTCTTTGACATACATCTGCAATCACACCCGGTAATCACTAACCCGTGTGTGGTGTATTCCTATAGCTGAAGTGTAACTCGCAGTGCACTCGCGGCGACCTTTTCTGCTGTCTCAGACCCCTCAAATCATCCGCAGCTGTCTCTCGAGTACACACTGGACCAGTTGCCCCCCCCTTGACTTTAGTGGCAGTAACAATCGATTTATATGATCCATTCTGCACCACATGCCCGGCTGCGGAAAGTCTTCATCATCCAGAAGTGCATGTTCTGGGTTCGTGCATGACAGATGAAAAAGCGAGAAAGGAACCCTCCGATCAAATTGCTGCAGCGTTGCACCAGAACCACCTCTCTGGCTGGAACGAGAAAATGACTGAGGTGATTTATGAGACGACATAATTGTTGCCGCATTACTTAAATTATATGTTGCATCACTGAGAGGCATGAAGCGTCTTGTATTCCGACTGCAAAAACCCCGCCACTTTCATCGGCCCGCCGACATGCCGTTTGTCAACTGTCCTCTGTGCGGCACGTGAGATCTTCAGCTGTTTATTCAGCCGTTTTGACAGCGTGTAGCGTAGCATCATACGTCGGAATGAAACCTGAGAGGGACTAATAATGATACATTATTCCAAGCAACAGTGCTCACTTTAATGTGCTGAGAATTTCTGGAAGAAATATCCTTGCAAGGGCCCTGATCCACGGCGATTCTCTGGCCCATGAGTGCCACTCTTCCTACGTGTGTGTATGAGCATTTGAAGGTAGTAATAATCTGTGTGTTCGTCTACCTGCTGGAAGATCATTTTCCTTCTGGAGCCCAAATGAGAGCGCCCACAAGCTGCTCCAACTGCAGAACAGGAGTTTGCACGGTTGCATCTGGCATGAAAACATTGGACCAGTGTGCTCCACGCTCATGCCATCGCCACAACAGAGGACAGGCTGCCGAACATTATGGACGACCAGCGTGAATCCCTGGCATCCGCGTGTGATTTCGAGGACTGTAGTGGTGGTACTGGGGGTTTGACAAGACCACACCGAGGCTGTGCTGCTCAGGGAGGAGGGGCCCGGGGGACTTCTCAAGCATGTTTTGAGGATTGACAACTTTCCCCAAGGACCCATTTATAGTAGCTCAGCCAGAGGATGTATTTTGGGTAAAAAACACACAGATAGAACAAGACTTAAAGTAACTTTTCTGGCAAAGAATTCATTAGAATACAGACAGAAATACACCCACTCCAAACTTGTTGGAGTAAATTCGTCAACAAAACAACACCACATGATATAGTTCTGTTTGGGTTTAAGATGAAAATGTAATGAAATCAAGACGGTGATGAAGATAATAAAGCTTACCTCTTCACTGATTCACTTGCAGGACACTTTAATAAAGTGATCTTTGACATAAAAGGAGGAACATTCAGCCAAGCTGTCGTGCTGTGCCAGCATTCCCGATCCAACAAACTTCTCAGTCTCTGTCTTCTAGATCCATAAGTGATCCATTAATTTTTTACTGGGCCTCGAGAGAAGCCCGGCTTCCTGAAATTTACATCCTAGCATATGAAGGAGGACAAAATAGACCTCCTCCCTGAGGCTGCTCTCACATCGACTTGACTGGGACCACTCTATTAACACGTTCGAGGTGCCAACCACAGAGGGCTTCACCAGAAAAAAACCCAGACTGTCCAGCACATTCAGAGCGACTTCATACGACAAAGAGCTGTGGCGGTTAGATAGACATTTATACATTTGCCAGCACAAAGTCCTTTGTAATATGAATATTGTATTTTGTTACTGTTCACCATGACCAAAAGATGATTGCTACCGTGATAACTTCCCAGAGTGCTAATAAAAAGATAATGCAAACTGTTGGCCGGTGTGTGTCCATCTGATGAGCCTTCAAACTCATGAGTTTGGACACCCTGGATTGTATTCCATTGTCTCTTTGGCAAACAACAAACAACAAATACCCACAGACAACACAGTCCACCAGTTCTGTTTTTGAAAAAGAAAAGATTTTCTCTGACAGCTTCTCACTACGAATGAATGAAATTCTTTGTGAACAACTACTTTTCCTGTCCTCACTGTTTTGACGTGGGCAGGTCTCGACTGGAAAAAGAAAATCTCCTGTACTTCAGGTATTTGTGAGCCACTGTCACGTCGATAAGTTGGATTTTGGGGTGTTAAATAGAAACGATAGACGTGTTTTACTCCAAAATGTTTAATGTTTAATATTTAATGTCAATGAGAGATTCTGTAACACTTCGGAAATGTTGTAGTATGTCGTTGGTATTTACTGAGGAACATATTTGAAATGTCTTTGAAATCACCCCTCAATCACCAGGATGATTACTTAACTGATTCCACTAACCCTAATCCTAAAATGAAACTGGTGAAAATGTAAATGGTTGAAACTGTACTTCAGCTCCCTGATCTACAGAGATTGGGCAGATACTAGCTGGAAATTAAGCTGCAACAACTCTCTTCAGTTTAGTTGCCCGCAGGGGAAGTTGGAAGTTTCTGAGAAATTTATTAAAGTAATTGGCAGCTATTTATAAACTGCTGGAAAATACCAGATTACTATTATATCATGCTGATGTGATTTTCAATAGATATTGAGGTGCTAACTGAGGTAAACATGGGGTAATTTCAAAGAAATATCAAATATGTTACTTGCTAATAGCCACAGACTTAGCATGAAAATCATTTTGGGATATTCAGTTTTGGTCTCAAAGACCAATAAAAGGTTTTTAAGATGCCTCAACAATATCAGACTACTTCCTTCTTAGCTTTCAATAGAGAGCAGTCATTGTTTGCAAAATCTTAGGAGACATAAACATATGATGTAATATATGTATTGTATCTGTGGCACACATCCCCTAAATAGTCAGATATTCTAGATTAATAGTGAAAAACATTTTTAAAAAACCTTCAAGTTGTTTTAATGATTTTTATTATCTTAGAATGACAAGAGAAGAATTTCCAAATGTATACATTTTTCCAACACTCCAAACTTGGTTCACCCCAATGTTGGTCACGGCCATGTCCTTAAGTGTTTGAAGGAAAAACAGAGGTCAGTCTCCTTCAGAGAGTTTTTGGGGGACAGTATATCCATTTCCTAACGCCTGTGCATGTTTTCGCTAAGCAACCACATTAAACTTAGCACCGGTGAGTCCAAATGTTTGCCTGAACCAAATCAGTGCTACCTTAACCTGTGTTTAATTACATCCTCTGATTAATTCTGATACGCACATACTGATTAAATTGCCAGGACGAATAAAAGGATCGACTGCCGGCTTTGTTAAAACACAATGAAGCCTTTCACCTCAGCGTATGAGAATATTTGGAACACTCTACTGTCCTGATATTGAGAGGCTATTTCGATTGTGTTGCATAAGCCCATTAGGTAACTGAATGATTTGTTTGTTTCTCATCTGATTTTCTGATTTTCACTTAAGCCTTAAAAGTGAACCATAGTATCTGATTTCCGCTGCCCACAATAGATCCGCGGTTTTGTATTTGTGTAACGGCTCAATTTTAAGACACATATTTTTTTTGTTATATTTAAAACCTACATAAACAAACACATGCACACACTGTCTTGGTACAAACTCAGTAAACAAAAGGGGAGAGAAAATGCAAATAGTCTGGGTGTTAGACAGCGCCGAGAAAATCCATCCTGCAGACTGTGCTCCGGGGGTGCTTTGTAACACAGGAGCAGACATATTTGTGGCTACAACTGTGGAGGCTTTATGAGAATATGAATGCTAACGGGCCGGGGGGGAAAAAAATCTTTTTATTGCATGTGTGGGTGTGTTTGGGTGGATGCATGACAGCGAGGACATGTGTGAGCATGTCTGTCTCTTGACTACGAGAGGCATGTATGAAAGTGTTAACATCTGGCAGGGGGAAAAGAATGCATGTTGACAATTGTGAAAGCTTTGGGTCTTCTGGGTAGGTTTTTCCACATCAGCACTCAGGAGGGACCTGAATAGTTTCAAGCCCGCTGCAGTAATGCATTTTCAGGAGGAGCATCCGTCATAAGCGTTACATCTCACTGCGACTGCGGCCCATTGAGCAACATCCCTGCGCCACAGCTTGATCCATGGTCATTCCTCCCCCTTTTTCTAACTCCCGGTCCGTTCCCCTCCTCCTCTTGTCTCCACACCTGCCCTTCCAATCACGGATGATCCTGGTTGATGGTGACTTCACCAAGGCCAGTATCAAATGCATTACTGATAGGGTTGGTCTCAAGTAATACACTGTGTCTCGCAGCACAACGGCTTCTTTAAAAAAAGGAGACCTTGGAGTTGGACATGTTTAGAGGTGAAAGGTAGTCACAGAGCCACTGTGACGTGTCTTTATATAATGAAAACACTTTGTCCCTGGGGTTTTCTTGCATTTCACCTATAGCGCACAAATGCCTTATGCTTGGATTTAAGACCACATTCCCATTCTGCATAATTGTCAGGCGTAACCTTTAGATAATGCTGAATGACCTTTAGCACACTGGCAAGCCTTACTCCCTGGGAAATCTAACGCATCAACATTAAAATCATTTAGCAGGTGGGGGGCTGATAAAGCTTACCTGGCTTTGATGACACCACACAGGCAGCAGCAATTTGCAGATACAAATCAGAAAATGATTTTTGCATTAGCAATCATCCCCGGGTACTTGCCATTGCCCTGGGGGACACGGACGGAGGAAAAAAAAATATGATCACATGCCATATACTGTACTTCAGTCAGTTTTTAATTGAGGGAAAACTGGCATTTAATTAACAATTGACCAAAAGGAAATTAGTTTTATTGATTTGTTTGCTGAGGGACAACATTCATCTGTGCATGTGCAGCTCACTGGTTCAGTCCTTGGAGGGAACAGACAGAGAGGGAGTTGTTTATCAGCAAACACTGTAGCCAACACTTCGAATTCTATGGTGAGCATTCAATATGCAGACACGAGCCTTGAGGGGAGAGAATGAGTGGCCCGAATAATGGGTGGATTTACAGTCAATTTATTGTGTGCACTTTATAGACTACCACTTCGTCATTGCATTGTGCTACATGTCCTCAGATGGCTGTGCAATTCTAAAGGAGACATAATGTGCAGATTTTAAGGTTCATTGTTGTATTTTGAGTTGCCGCTCGAATAGGTTTTCATGCTTTAATGTTCAAAAAAGACCTCACTCTTCTCACAAGATCCAGATCTGCAGCACTGTTTTCCCCCTCTGTCTGAAACAGGCCCCTCCTCCCGAATGTCCACTCTGCTCTGATTGGTCAGCTTGCACACGCCTGAGAAAGCACTGCTGACAATGACAGAGCAGCTTCTCTAAATTATATCTGATGTGCCAAACTAGCTGCTGGTCATAGGTTATGCACATGTGGATTTAAAGACAGGACCACTGACGAGGCATTTCAGGAGCACTGTTATCTGGGAGAGAGAGGAGCTGCCGTGAAACACTTTAGCCGAGGGAAAAACAAAACGCATTATATGTCTCTTTCAAATGATCTAAAAAGATCACATAACCGTCCCTTAAACCTGAAAGCGCGTTATGATCATCACATGCTTATAATCTTCATCAGCATTCAGTATTTTGGTGGTCTCGCTTTTTCATCAGCAGCGGCAGACACAGAACGCACGCAGTCAGCAGCAGCTCTGAAGACTCAAGGTCGCCTAGGTCTCCAGGTAAGCGCGCTGCATTTTTTTGACAATTTAGACCCATCCTATGCAGTCGCAGCTATGATATGTTAATGCAATATGCTTTTTTTTATGTTTGTTTGTTTGTTTGGGTTTTTTTTTACCTGGAACTGAATTTATGCATTTCAAGTAGGACTAGGAGGCAACCTAGCAACAGTGAGAGAGAGATGAACACAAATTGCTTGAGTGACTGAAACAATGAAAATGCCTTTGTAAAGGGCCTCTGTCTCCTCCATCTGTAACAAGCTGTTGTTTGTTTGTTTGTTTGTTTGTTTGTTTTTTGTGGAAAATGGAAGAATGAAATTTAGTTTGGACCAGATAATAATCCACTTAAAGTGCAGCCTGACTTTTTGACTATTGTTTGTTTGAGTTATTTTTCATTTCCGAAGAGAAATATATATACCTGTGATATATACCTCCAATTTTACCATGAATGCTAGATGTTTCTACATGTCACACAATACATCTTTTACATGTAAAACATTTAAGATTTTGGGAAATTACAATGATTCACATAGTTTGAAGCCAGGAGCCAAATTGGCTGCAATTCCAAATGTGCCTTAAAAGGAACAATATGTAAGATTTGGCCAATTTTTCATGCTAAAAAACAAATAGGGGATACATATTACTTCAGTAACTGCTAACTGCTGCTAACTGTAGCTCATGTAAGATAATAATCTCATCAGTTCCGAACACCACGGGTGTGTTGGTGTTGTTTCCAATCAGATTATCACCTTTTGAGATACCAACTGGCTAGGTGCGAGCTGGTTGGCATGCTTACTTCAATACAACACATCAACGTACTCGACATGACGTCAAAACTGTAATTTCTTCACATTCTGTTGATAATTTCAGGTCATTTTTGAACGCTTTGAACTGAAATTCTTACATATCGCACCTTTAGATTCTGGGGTAAAAGGGTACAACAGGAAAAATCACTTTATTGCTCCTCAAGCAGGGCGGACATTCTGATCGGATCAACAAATAGATTTCCAATTGCTGCATTTTCAAGCAAACACACTCGCACACACTCACACACGACTCACAACTACTTGTTAGAAGGCTGCCGGGTGGGTGGCAGGGATGGTTCATTCCAGATCTCCTCACTAGCAGAGCTGTGTGGGTGGAGGAGCATGTCTGGGGTATGAAAACAGTGCCAAGGTTGTAGCTCATAACACTGGGTAAACACATGGCAGGAGCACACACACACAGACACACACACAGACACACTCATACACACAGCGACACAAAACCGCCCCTCAACACAACAACAGACACACATTTGCTCACCTTGCCTCGATCATGTCTGTGCGCTGGCAAGATGCCTGCCTTCAGCAAGTGGATAAGCACATTTCCACCGGCACCATCCAGCCCCGAGTCTGATCATCACAGTCAAAATTAACTCCACATCCCATGGCCCCAAACCTCCTGTTTATCCTCCCTTTAATTTCTTTTACCCCCCTCTACCTCGGCTCTGTCTAAAGTGCTGAGAGCTACATTGAAGAAAAGGGTTGCGGACGGGGAGTGGAGTCAAAGTGATAATAACCCTCTTAGTGGTTCCTCTCTTTTTATTACATTTCATGACAGTAACATGTCGTCTGTTGTGCAGAATTAAGCGTTAACAGCCAAAGGAGGGTAAGAATAATACAGCGAGTTAAAAGTAAGTAAAAATGACTGATCTCTTGTCTCTCTGTGGATGGCTCTCGAGCTCGTGCTGACTGCTGATTAGACTGACAGAGCCATTCTGACTCTTGACTCACCAAACTGCTTTCAAAGCAGCCTGTGTGTGCAGGGTGTGCATGTGTGTGCGTGCCTGTCTTTCTATGAGTGTGTGTGTGTGCATAAATAAGCAGTCCAGTCATTCATCTTGGTTTCATTTCTCAGCTTCATAAGTACTGTCAGTGTGTACGCATCCACTCGATGTCCCGAGTAAAGGACTGCAGTGCAGCGTCTGAGCTCTCTGTTCATTGTAAATCAAACTTAATCAATTAAGCCGAGTCAGTTGGCCTCACCAGATGCCATGTATATTTTGTCGAACCGCACGTTGCGCTGATATGAAAATCGCCAAGCATGCGTCTGAACGCTTGTTAATGAAGCAGGGCCAACTGACGTCCCAAAAAATCTGAATCTTCTTTTACTCGCACTCGTGTAAGGGGTAATGGGCCAGTCAAAGAAAGTACATTTTGAATCAAATCTAAGTTGTCACAGCAATGGAATGACAGTCAGCTGTTACTTCACAATAATAAGTGAAATGTTTCTTTATATTACTAAATGGCAACATAGGCAGACATAGCACATGGTGTTACAGAAACATGTCAGTGTGCCAAGCAATAAATTAATAGATAAATAAATTCCCTCGTGGAGTGGCAAGACCTCGAGACCTGCAGGGCAATTAGAGAGCAAAGCCGATAATGGAGCTGAAACAATTACTTGATTAGTCCATTTACAGAAAAAATAATTGCCAACTATTTTGACAATCAATTTAGCAATTATTGAGCAAGAAAAAGCAAAACTAGCAAACAGCCTCTGGTTTCAGCTTATCCCATGTAAGGATTTGCTGTGTTTCTTTGTTTTTATGTGATGTGTCAATTCAAGCTTTTGTGGTTTTGGCAGGTTGGTTTAAGAACACAAGACACTTGAAGATATCGCCTGGGGTTTTGGTTAACATCTTTCAAATGTTTTCTGAGATTTTATATACAGAGCCTTAAAAAAACAATGCAGGGTGTACGGAAACTGCATGAAAACATCAACTCGCTGTATGTTGCTTAACAATCGACTTCAATGATGAATCACTTGTCAAAATTGTTGGCTTCTCTGTTGATCAACCAACCACTAAATTGACTAACCATTTAGATGTTAATGAAACTGAGGCACATCGACGTCTATAACTAACTTTAAACGTGTCTCGTGGCAAAACTTTAAATGCTAAGCTCTGACACACACCATTTTGCTCTTCCTCTCGTTTGTTTATCATATTAGTCATGCTAAATCACAGACAAAGGACTCCTTTTTTTAGCAACAATTCACAGTGGATGAATCTTCAAAGAAGAAAGATCCAAAAAGATGGCGCCCACAGTGGCAGATGTCTTTACTAGCTCCACACTTAGATGTTGCACTGATACTGTATATTTGTATTTATCAGTGGGGGACTCAGGATGTTTGGGGGGCGGGGGCAAATAGAATAAAAAAGGCAGCAGCTGTATGTGGTGGGGATGACTTTTACAAACTGGTTGAGTTTAAAATGTTTTATTATGTGATTTTAACAACTGCAACTCTGTTAAAATAACAATTTAACCCTCCTGCCCAACCCCCTATAGTCAGTATTTCTATTATACATTGGTACTGATGCTGCATATTCGCGTATTACATTTTGCATCTTCTATATATATTCTCATCTTGTTAATCTTATTGATATCATATCTTGTACTTTTTTTTATATTTTTAACTCTTTACTTTTTCTAAACGTTTTTATTGTAGAAGTGCCTTCAGAGTTGAAGGCAAAGGAATAATTGTATCATATTGTACGAGGCAACTCTCTCTTTAACTGTGCATACGACAATAAACGCTTTGGCTTTACCAAACATGCCTTGAAATTGGCAGTTTTCCTTTGCCAGGCAAGAATATTGCTGCACTCATCTAAGAGATGGCAAGTCAAATGTCAGCAGTATTGAAAAGAGAACACCCTATTTTTGTCTGTCTGTCACCAGGTACAGATTGAAAAGTGTTTGAAAGAGGCAAAGTTTCCATATGTCCTTAGCAAAGAACAATATCTCAATTTTGAATACCGCTCTGTCTCAAAGTGAACATAATTTGCGACTGAACTATGAGACAATCAGTGTCCCTGCAATAGCAGGATGAAGAAAGCGACAGACGGACGACAGCCCTCAGCAGTCTTCAGATCCAAGTTTTCTTACATCCTTGGGTTTGAAACCAAAAGAAGAGGGACACAAAAAAGATGGATTGAGTTCAAGGATGGCTGACAGATGGACAGTAGAGATGCGGGGCTAGCCCCTAGCAGTCGTAATTAAGTTGCGTAATTGCACAGATAATGAGTCAGTCTGCCTTCAAGTCAAAACACTCCATGACACACACAGCAAGACTTTGTCATTTGCCTGCCTCACTGCAAATGTCATTCCGCAAAAAAATAAATAAATAAATAAATAAAAAATAAATGTTTTAGTGGTGTCTGCAACCAATGAATCAAGACTTTACCAAAGTGGTGGCAGGCTTCATTGTTAGGATGGTGGATGATACAGTCCCCACGGTTACCGCTGAGGCTTCTCACAAGAGAAATCCATCTGCAGTTCACTGGAAGTTTATACTCCGCCTGTAACTCAGGGTTTGTATTAGAGCACATAGAACATTATAAAAAATAAAATAAAATAAAAAAACAGCCCCTCTAAAGCTTATGGAGAGCAGTCAGGGGATGTAAAGACTATTTTATAGACACTTTTCTTACAAGACGACAACCCTGGCACTACAGTTAAGGCTATCCAATGAAAGGCCAACACCCTGAAACACATGAGGAATAGGGAGTTAGCATTAGTGGAGCTGTCAAACAGAAAAAAATCACCAGAAAGAAAGACGGATTTGTTCAGTGGGGTTGGATTTGTTAACGGTGCATAATACATTTCAATGCATGGAGAAACTGAGCGTGGAGACTTATTTTGAAACACTGTGGGACCTTTTTTGATTCCACTCCTGATGCCGAGGCAGGTGCAAGCTGTCGAGACAAGAGAGGCGTGTGCAGTAAGTCTTTCTTTGGATTTGCGGTTTATTAAGCGGACGGAATGAAAAAATATGAAGTCAAGAGAATACTTTACAGTTTATATCGATGCCTTGCAAGAAAGAATGCGTGTGTGGGGGGGGGGAGTAACGCGCCAAGGTCATTAGCGCACTGGCCGCATTAAACCCAGCGGCTGTGGAGAGACTGCAGATCAATCAAAGCTTCTACTCAAATAACCTGGAACTGAACTCTTCAAATCCGAATGTGATGTTTGTTTTCACAGCATCAAGGATGATCGAGGCAGTGGGTTTAAAGATGCAAAACCAGACTACGGCCAACATTCTCAGCATACTCCTCCGCTGTGCACTCCAGGCCATACCCACTGCACTCACAGCTCTCAGCCTCATCTTTGTGATCGACGTATACACTGAAACATGTAAGAAACTCATTCCACAACTCTTAAAAAGCACTTGGTTCCGAGCAGCACATCACATGTAGCTCAAAAACACAAGGCCCAGCTCAATCTGACCGCCTTCAGATAGAGGCACTCAAACAAAAGTTAAAAGATGAATGGACATTTTGATGAAGACGCAATAGCCAGAGAGACAGCCCTCAGCTTTACCGATGCAGACAGACGGGATCAAGTCCAGCGTGAGTTTAAGCTTCTTGTGTTTATGTGGCTGTTGTGTTGCCTGATTTGAAACATTAACATTAATTCATTTTGTAGATGGTCTTTGCCTCTGGTCGTTTGTTGTTAATGGCACCATACTGGAGCCAAACTCTTGTCACAGTACTCTATAAGTCATCAAAGTGGTTCTGTTGCCATCTCTGCTCAGTGATTTCTGTTTTTTTTTTTTTTTTTTCTTTATGTCTTCAAGGTTTACACTTTCCCTTAAACTGGCAATAGAACCATTTTCTGCTTGAGCGTATCATCGTGAAGTAAATGTTGATTGCACAGTATAATGGGTATAGAGTGATGGAACCATCAGTGTTTACATCGGCTCCCTACAAAATTTGCTAATCAACATACAATATTCTATAGTGGGAAAGGGTTTTCCACATGTAGAACTCGCTCCAGATGGAGAAGCTGTAAAAACCATAGCTAACTGTAAAAATGTATAAACAATTAGTTGTCCAATTATCGAGGGAAGTACACTGAGGTAAGTTGTACAAAAGATATTCTGATAACGTTAAAGCACCATCATGTAGAAATTGGCATTTTGTGCGATTCAGCGCCCCCCCGCTGACATAAATACAAATCCCAGGTCTGTAACAATTTGTCAGACGTAATGTAGGGGCTGACTACTAACAAAGGTCTTCATATAATAACAATAGTTAATTAATCTTTGGTCAATAGTCAATAAACCACCAGATTCCACGCAAACCATTAATTATCCAATTGTAAAGGTTCCAACTCTACAATAAACTTTTGCTTAATGAATGGTTTATAAAGCAATCCATTGCTAAAAGTGAAATAACTGAT
Source organism: Sparus aurata (assembly GCF_900880675.1). Classification (NCBI taxonomy): domain Eukaryota; kingdom Metazoa; phylum Chordata; class Actinopteri; order Spariformes; family Sparidae; genus Sparus; species Sparus aurata. The sequence continues at coordinate 18,405,744 of NC_044198.1, forward strand.
GACTAATGTTTAACTAACGATACATTTACTATTTAGTAATGAAGGTTATCAAAGTTGAGCAGTCAACTGAGCTGATTTTTTGCAATCTTCAAGTGAAATAAAATGATACCGCGAAATCGCGAAATCTTGTACCTGTATCTGTATAGAGCCATGTAACTTCTGCAGTGTTTGAACCAAAACGTATGCACCAAACTGTTGGTATTCTTTCACAAATGTGCTCTAACAAGCATTGAATCCGACATCAGTGACAACGGCCATACATCCTCACTCTCGGTAAAGACAGGCAAAGAAGTTAGAGACTCCCCTGCGGGCACATTTGTTGCCCGGGCTTCAGACTGAGCATGTATCAGGATAAAGGATGCCTGGAATTCCTCAATCTCTCATCTTGACACACTCATGCCAGACATTCTGTATGTGTTTACTATATACTGAAGGTAGACAGGCACTGTGCATGCACTTTTAGCAGGTCTGCTTGCCTTTTGCCTTGCTGCCGGTATCTGATTAAGATCTTGATTTGTGTTCTCATTTGATTTAATTAAGAACCTCAACCCTGTCTGCAACCTCAATACAGCTGAGACAAAGACTGCCTTATCCCTGTCCTTGTCATTAAAAGTGATCATAAAATATCTTTCAGATGAATCACTAAGGAGAAACTGAACCAGTCTACAAAGCAAAAACGAGAACAGAGCATCAATACATGAATCCTATTTTAATAGATTTTCAGTAGGAAAAAAAAGCATGTTGATCAGCTGCAGTTATACAAACTTCTCATTAACGATGGCAGGCTTATTCTTTTGTGTTTGCACATTTGGTACACAGGAAATCTTATTCTTGGCTTAGATGTCTTTCCATTTTATTGATACTTTTGGAAGCTACAGCTTGTACAACATCAAACATAAATGTGATTGGATGTAGTTGATTTTACACGACAAAGTGATATAGTTTATCACGTTGAGGGAATATAAATTATGGATTATTATTATTATTTTTCTTGGATACTGGGTACGATCTTTGTTTTTGGGAGTGTGCTTACTGTTTACTTTAAGAAATGCAAGGCATTAAGATCTTTTGCCTTCATGTAACAAGCTTTTCTGCAACTTTTAGACATTATTGCTAAAATGTCCTGTATCAATAGTAGTGCTGAAATACTCAAGCTTGGTCTTTTTCAAGGTCTCGCTCTCATCTCGGAATCGACCGCAGTTTTACTCAGCCTTGTCAAGTTTCAGACGAGAGGAATGCAGGAATAGTTTCAATTGGAAGACATGAAACCAGCAAAACTGAGGACTTATGTGGTTCTATCGTATTTTATGTTGTTGTTCCTATCTTGTTTTTTTTTTTTTTTGTTTTTTTAAACTATTTTCATCTTAAATAATTTTTCTTTTTTTTTATTATTATTTATCTTCAATACTATTTTATTTTATTTATTATTATCTTATGCATTTTATCCTTTTAACTGTTCACTTCATTTAACTATCTTTTGTCAGGGTTTTTATCCTATCTTATGTTTTTAGTTTTTAAGGGTTAACTCCAGAGTTTCCTCAGGGGGGTCCTCCACACTGGGAGCTGTGTCTGGGATGCTGCTGGGGGTGCTGTCCCTGGGTCCCTTTGGCCCAGCCAGTCGTTGTCTGTCAGGGTCGGGGAGCCTGGGCACTGGTGCCCCCCGTGGCACAGCCTGTGACTCCTCCCAGTGTGGACGGCCCCAAAGGTGGCGCTTCCTCAATCCTCAGTGCCTTGCCATGTCTCCTTATTTCCTGTAGTAAGAGAGTGTGTGTGTGTGTGTGTGTGTGTGTGTGTGTGTGTGTGTGTGTGTGTGTGTGTGTGTGTGTGTGTGTGTATGTGTGTGTACGTATGTGTGCATGTACATAGTACGGAGGGTGGGAGGGAGGGGCTTTCTTTATTATTGTTTTATGTTTCCTGTGTAAAGCACTTTGTTCTACATACTCATGTATGAAAAGTGCTTTATAAATAAAGTTGATTGATTGATTGATTGACTTTCACAAATTTTTTTTTATCGTTTTAGGTGGATGGTAAAACATGGAAAACAAGTGTTGAGTAAAGATGATTAGGTTGATTTCAGCTCCTTTTTGTTTGGTTGTAATTGTAAAATTCCCATAAAATGCACCTCAACATTTTGATTATTTAGTCAAGACATTGCTTTTGGAACACTTACACACCCACAGATATTGAATTTTAATTTTCTTTTTGTCTTTGTTTCTATGCAAATGTGGATCGCTCAGATCGACTTTAGGAAAGCCTATGATTTGCAGGTTCCACACGTAATTGTAAGTGTGTCATGCAGAGTAGGACTTGGTTTGGTCTTGACACACTTGGGTCTTGGTCATGACTTGGTCTCAGTTAAGGTGGTCTTTACTACACAACACTGTGAATAGATAAAATTTTGAGGGACCATGTATGCAGCCTGTTGGTAAAACAGTTGATCAGAATATCTTAAAGCCACAAGACAGAAATGTCGTCAGCCTCTTTTTGCATGTTACACAGCATGAGGTAAACTTCAATCCCAATCTTCCACTTGCAGCTGTTTACGAACATATGGAGTTAGCACAGAGACATTTTTATTACTTTATTTACACAAACAGTGGGTACTGGGCTACAACATGAGTGAGTGCTGACATGAGGTTATACTAATGATGCAATGCCTGAGGCATACTGACAGGTCTGCTGTAGGGGGCCAGGGCAGAACTCCAGGCTGCTGATGCTTACTGCTGACAGATATTGACTTCTTCTGAGGCCAGGCCTTGTGTGGATGTGTTGGTGATTACCATGTACTGCTTGTTGACATGTGGAGAGTAGCAGGCATATTCAGAGGTTTAATGCCCCATACCATGTTTCTGAAGTAGTCTCACTGACTAAATATATGTTTTAGTTAGAATTATGTTTCTATGGGGTATGTTCTGATTTCCCTCAGAGCTATCTATGTTTATTCTCTCAGCCATCTTCTAGTCTCTTATTCTCAACTTCCTCTTCGATTCACCCTTAGCTACTTTACCTACTGCTCTCCTTGATTATCAAATTAGTCTGAATCATTCAGATCGGTTTTCGCTGTATTCTTGTTCTTTTAAATTTCATTTTCAATTTCATGCATTCAACATGCTGTCAACCGCTCTTGGTCCACCATTTCAACAGCACCAGCACCTGACACTCTGGACAATGAAGGTAGAATGAGGGCAAGAAATAGTTCTCTTATTCTGAAAAGAACCATAATTTGGTTTGGGTTTTGTTTTTTAGTTTTATCAGTGAAACATGCATTGAACAAAACTAAAGATTAATTATCAGTTTTACAAACAAGAGACTTTTTGGCTCAACAGGCTCTGGGTAGATTAAACAAAACATTTCTGCACTTGTGCTGGCAAAAACAAACATACGGCTGTATCATTAAATAGGCTCAGGCCTGGGCCAGAGGGTCATTCAGGCTAAAGTACTTTTTTTATAGGGGTTTGACAGCCAAAAGCCAGGGTGCCAGTCCGAGTCAAATCAGACAAAAAAGTGATGTCAACAGCAGAATCAAATCTGTACAAGGGTCAATCATGGATTATAGATCCAGGTCGAGACCGACAGAAGGGCGGGACGGAGAGGAAAAGTCACAATTACAAATCCGTCTGCAACTTGAGCACCAAAGACAGCAGCATGGATTTATCAATACACAGCACAGTTTGGTTACTGATGCTCCAGAGCCACGGTCGGACTGTAGATTATAACTGACACAAACCACATTCCGATATAGGATCGATGAGTCAGGCACAGTAGACCACCACATTCAACCAAACAACCCCTCTGCCCCTGCACTCTTTATGAATAAATAATATAAATAAATAAATACTGCATTTCTCTAACCTTTGTTTTTGTTTTCTGTTCCCACAAGCTGCAAGCTGTGTCACTCTCTATAGCTTTCTCCTCCCCTCCTCTTCTCTCTCCTACTTCTCTTCCTCCTCCTCCCCTCTTTCTTTCAGGCTCCCTTCTGATGGACCACGGGCCCCTGGGACCATCCACCATTTCCGGGCTCCTGCTGCCTTGAAATACTGACTGATCTGGATCGTCACACCCCGGGCTCTCCTGGATCATTGCTCTCCTCTGCTTCACTATCTCCTCATATCTTTATTTCTGTAAATCTTGATCCCTCTCTCTGTCTATTACTAATTATGTTGTGTGGCCTGCCCTCTTCCAGGTCAACATGGTGGACAGGAGGTCGTCTGGCTCAGGCTCCACTTGGTGATGCCTCGTCCTGCTCGGTCGTCTCCTGGTTCCACTAACATTGCATAACTTGTATCAGATCTTCTGTCGATGTACCTGTAAACTGTGAATTGTTGCTCTTTTCTGTACACACAACATCTATTGCATGTCTGTCCGTCCTGGAAGAGGGATCCCTCCTCTGTGGCTCTTCCTGAGGTTTCTTCCATTGTTTTTTTTACCCTGTTAAAAGGTTTTTTTTCCATCAACATGTGAAGTTTTTCCTCACTCGAATCGAGGGTCTAAGGACAGAGGATGTTGTTCACTGTACAGATTGTAAAGCCCACTGAGGCAATGTGATTGTGATTTTGGGCTATATAAATAAAATTGATTTGATTTGATTTGATTTATGATAACTTGCTACCTTGTCGAAGAGACCCTCTCTGCATGACTGCCTGGTAAAATAAAAGTGAAATAAAAAAAGTAAATGCTACGAGGGAATCGAGAGGAGTAATGGCAGGTTAACAAGGGGCGTGCATTTTTAGGTCATTATGCTAAAAAGGTTGCTTCTCAAGTCACCTGCTGAGAACTTAATCACTTGATTGTGAGTCATTTTTTTATTATAACACCCATTCTTTGAGTCATAACTCCAGATTCAACATCATACTGCTGGCTTTGGCACATCTAACTTTTATCAAATGATATCCATATTCCTGATGTCCATCAAGGAGAATCATCCGTAGATCCACTTCCAAGTCATATAAATATATTGCCTCACGATCATGACTTTCATTTTGTTCAGGATCAAGACAAATCCGGCTGTTTGCTGTATGTATATCAATCATTAAAGGGGCTCCGTGGAAAAGAAATCCACAGTCCAGCAGAACAACTCAAACAAAGCATCCAGATAGATAGATAGATAGATAGATAGATAGATAGATAGATAGATAAATAGATAGATAGATAAAGCCCCTTTAAAATTCAGCCTTTTTTTCCATCATTATTTATCAAACAAAAGAACACAATGCAGATTCAGAACACTGTTATCTAATAGAACTATAACAAAAGAGCCCACAAGGTCTTAGTAGGCTTCCTGTTGGTCAAATTAGAGTGTGTTTTCAGATGTTTCCAAACATCCCTCAGAAAAAAGTTGAATACATTCAAATTTATAAAAAGATTTATAAAAGTCATCGTCATCAAAATCGTCATGAAAATAATGTCATCTTTATATGAGTTTTTGACGAAAACAAAACTTCACATTTTCTCATGATGATGTAAATATATGATGAAGGAAACCGTAAATCTGAAAAATGGTCAGCGAGGTATAAAACTGTATCTGGAAAATGTATTTTAAAAAAGAGCAGTTTGTGTTTATGTCCCCCGTAAATGTCTGTATGTAGGGGATTGGTGGGGTAACATAAGGCCACCTCCTCAATGTTATCCATGATCAGATATTTATAATGAAGTATTCAAACCTGCTTCCAACAGATCAAATTGATTCCACCATGTTGTGAGATATGGAAGGGAGAACCACATCCCTTTAAAACAAGGCACATATGGCTTTATTATTATTTTGGGGTTGTAGTGAAGAAACAAATCCTCCTGGATTTGGGGGAGATATTATCTGGGTGCCAGCCTAACTGCATTTCTAAAAACGCATCAAGGTGACTGCTAGAATGGCATCAAAAAACTCTAGCAAAGTCCTCGGGGCTTACTGGGAAATTGTATGTAGATAAGAATTCTCTGTAAGTGAACAATAGCCCCTCGCTCCCTATTGAACAACTGACTCACTGGTAGATTCTGAACCCTTCTCTCAAAAAAGAAAAATGATTTGTTCTATTTCAGATAAGACACCTGTGTGGTGAGAATGTGTGCTTAAATATCAAAGACCAGACCTTAAGGGTTCAGCTTATTCCATAGAGATAATTTCACATGGAGACTGTAAGCATTAAAATTTCCAATTAAGTAAATCTCAGTCAGGGAATTAATACTTTTGAGGAAATACTTAGCCTGTTTATTTTTAAAGGTGTTATTTAAGGTGGCACCATCAGAGAATAATACCCTCCAGATTCATAATTACTTATAACAACTATTTCTAATATGACGTGTATGATTTTTTTCAGATAAAGTTGGAGAGCTTCTGGTCAACAGCTTTACGGATTTAACTGTCATGAAGTAGAGAAAAGGCTGCATTTATGAGCTGATATTCCACCACCCTCCCACTCAAGGACAGTTCTCTTTGCAACTAGTGATTCAGTTTCTTTTGAGGTTTTCCAATAATAGGAATAAAGTTTCAGGAACACCTTAAAATTTTTGGTCTTTAGAAATAGAGAATCCAAAAAACAAGTAGTTTGTACATCACTGGCTTCACCAGTTCACCTTTTTTATATTCCACTTAGACTGGAAACCTTGGAAAAGTTTACTATTGAAGGGAAACAGGTATGTGACTGGTATTTTTCAAAATAAAGTGTGGTACCATCAGCCTGAGGACTAATGAGGACTTTTTAAAAAAAAAAAGGAAGATCTGGGGTTCAAAAGATGCATTCTCTTTAGGCAAATGTTTTCTTCTGCTGTATGATTAAGTGCTGTGTAACTTTTATGTAAATGGAAAATCTAGATAGGAAACCCTCACATGTATCTACTGAAAATCTAGGTTCTGTATCGTAGGCAACTGAACTTGCTTCAGTTTCTTGAAGACGTTTCGCCTCTCATCCAAGAGGCTTACTCAGTTCTAAGTTCTACTGAAAATAGTAAAAAATCCCTGTTTTTATTGCTTCTTCTTTGGCATTTGTTATCATTTTAGAAAAAAAAAAAAACAGTGGTAGAGCTCGGTAGAAAGTGTGATACACAAGGCCATATTGACAAGTCCCCAATTGACTTAAATAAAAAAAAAAGGTGTGGAGACTTAAGTGTGGCTCACAGTTAAATTCTCATTTCCATCCCCCAAAGCGTGATGGGAATTGCACTACCCAAACTGAAATCTCCCCAAATGGAGGAAGAAGTGAAAAAAAGCACATTAAAGAAATAGATTTTTTTTTTGTTTTCATTTTGCACCTTTTTTCTGAAAGCACTAGCAGATAGAGAATCCAAACAGCTAGATTGTTTTATCCTGAGGCCACTGACATTTGTCTTGTCATTTATATCTGCTGTGTTGAAAACAATTTCTTTTTTCAAAGCTACTGAGATGCAGAGAGCTGCTTGTAGTAGCCTAACTCAACAAACAAACAAACGACATCATGTTGTCTTTGCCTAGCTTAGACAGGCCGAACAGGGGATAGGAATAATATATTATGATTAGTTTAGGCTTCCAGTGGTAAGGTGTGTATATATATATATGGAGGACTAAACCTGACATAAATATAAATAAATAAATAAATGCACAAATAAATACATAAATAAATGCTGAAATAAATAAATAAATGTATAAATAAATAAATGCATAAATAAATAAATAAATGCTGAAATAAATGTATAAATAAATAAATAAAAGTATAAATAAAAGAATAAATGCTTTTTATTTATTTCTACATTTCTCTTCACCTACATTTATTTATTTCTGTATTTCTGTCCACCTACATTTATTTATTTCTGTATTTCTGTATTTCTGTTCACCTACATTTATTTATTTCTGTATTTCTGTGTCCATATGTAAATGAGGAGGTAGGAGGTCCTAACCTCAGTCAAGAGCATGATTGGTCAAATCGGAGAGCCAGACAAAAGCAAACGATTCCTGATCCCAAGCCTCGCTCTCTGAAACGTTGTAAACCAGCTCCAGTTAGCTTAATGGCCTCGACCAGTGTGACAGGTTAACTGGCGTTCATTTTAACTTGCGAGGGTCCCAAATGCGCTGGTAGTGTGGTTTGAGAATCCTGTCTTGAGGGAGAGGGGTCCTCAGCCATGTCCGCTAACCAGGAAAAACATTCTGCTCATCGCTCCAAGTCATGTATATGTGTATTCGTTTTGACGTGGCTTGAACACTTCTATCCACATGGAGATGCCGGGGCTGCGACTTGCAAACCACTGTTAGATGAGCGCTACAGAGCACAAATCGTCCAAAAGTGCATGTTATCGGTCTCATATCTTTGTCGTGAATCTCTGTACTCTCAAACAACTCATGTGTGGAACAGTATTAAGCATTTGTTCACGCCGAGCTGCTCGAGAGCGGCGTGGACACCGCTGTTAGCTCTTATGTTAGTTGTTAGCAGTTATCTGTTAGCTTTTAGCTGTTGGCTGCTCGCTGTAGCGCTGAGAGCGCAGCGTCCAGGTTAACTGTTGACACATGTTACCATCGAGAGTGAGATACATGTCTGGGCTTTCCTATGAACCATTGTCGCTACTGGTGTTTGTATCACAGGTTGATCTGGACGTCACACGATTTGCCACAGCTGATTGACCACACGCTGAGCTCAGGCTGGATGTCAACGTACTCTGCAGACTGTTTGACCAGCAGGCTGTATGACAGTGTACAGTTTTCACACTGACTTAGCCTCAGCTTAATAACAATGTATGCAGCTCGGAACAATGGCTTTAAGTAACCATTTGAATGCATTGCGGAATGAAAAATACCCGATGTTAACCGGTGTCACAAGGTAACCTAGACGCTGCGCTACAGCGAGCAGCTAACAGCTAACATAAGAGCTAACAGGGGTCTCCACGCCGCTCTCGAGCCGCTCGGCGTGAACAAATGCCTCAGCCTGTTCCACCCATGAGTTATTTGAGAATACAGACATTCCGACAAAGATATGAGACCGACAACATGCACTTTTGGACAATTTGTGCTCTGTAGCGCTCGTCTAGAACACATATACATGACTTGGAGTGATGAGCAGAATGTTTTTCCTGGTTAGCGGACATGGCTGAGGACCCCTCTCTCTCCAGACGGGATTCTCAAACAACACCACCAGCACACCTGGGACCCTTGCAAGTCATTACTAAACCAGAGCTACATGAACAAATGTCAACAACTGCAGCTAACAGTTAGCTGAGCGGGCTTGCTGGTAGCCAGCAACATTCCTGTACAGTGTACAGGAATCAGCACCGCTAGTAAGGCAGAAGTAGGAGACCCTCATCGAGTACACTCCTGTAACCAATCATGCTCTTGACTAAGGTTAGGACCTCCTACCTCATTTACATATGGACAAAGAAATACAGAAATAAATAAATGTAGGTGAACAGAAATACAGAAATACAGAAATAAATAAATGTAGGTGAACAGAAATGTAGAAATAAATAAAAAACATTTATTCTTTTATTTGTACTTTTATTTATTTATTTATTTATACATTTATTTCAGCATTTATTTATTTATGCATTTATTTATTTATACATTTATTTATTTATTTATTTATTTCAGCATTTATGTATGTATTTATTTATTTATTTATTTATTTATGCATTTATGCATTTATGCATTTATTTATACTTATGTCAGGTTTAGTCCTCCATATATACAGACATATACATATATACCTTACCACTGGAAGCCTGAACTAATCATAACATACAACAACACTGAACTCTAGTCTGGATCACAGCGGATCTCCTGCTCCACATTCACCTGAAGATGTACATATGTGTGTATATATATAGCCTATATGATTAACCAGAAGAAACATCATTGCCTACTTTCTTTACTTTTACTTTACAGTTGATGTATTAACTGCTTTTCATGGCCTTTTATATTGTCTTCTAAAACTAACACATTGTAAAAGTTTAATGTAAGGCACGGAGGCCCTGCTGCTATAGGACTTGCACTTTATTTAATTCCGAAGGTGAAGTGAGAACTCGTGATAACGACTTCTCCCTGATATAGAGTAGCTTGGGGGCTTCTCAGCATTGATGCTTCCTTGACACTGACACCTTTGTAAATGCCTCCCAGGGCTTCCAAAGTTACTGCTTTACTGTCGGCAAATATAGTATTCTTCTCTTAGTTTAGTCGAGAGGAGTTGTTATACCACATGTAGGGCTGCCAGGGTGATTTTCCTTTTCTTTTTTTTCACCTGTTATTGTGTTGTGTCCTATCAAAATATTGCCAATTTTGTGCAGTTTGAACATGTCACTACAATCCAGTTGTATTCCCAGACATGATATGCAGGTCTCATGTATGGCAGCAGATTTATCTTTATTTACCTAGTAAACTGGAAACTGTTTCTAAATGGGTAACAAGTAAATACGAGAGAGAGTAATCTATCAAAATATTTAAATATTTGCTTAATGTATGTATACAAATTCTAACATTTGAATAATAAAAAAAAGGTTTTGTCTCTAAGTCAAATCACGAGTCAGATTCTCGTCCCTTTGCAAAACAATTTGGCACACAGACAGATAAAACAAATATATGCTCGGTATGTGACGAACTGGCCTCGGATCTCATGCCTCCAAAACGTATCCAGCGATAACAGGCTGGAGAAATTAATAGGATTTTTATGCAAAACAGGGATGAAAGATATCTTTTCTCAGAGACATACACAAAGAGTATTAAAGAGGTTCAGATAAGAGGTCAGATATTGAAGCCACATATCACACCCAGCAAAGCTCTCTGAGGAATCAGTCTGTGATCTGAGCTCCATTCCCAGTTGGGGCTAAATGACACTTGAGGACCAATACTGAGGGCAGTGAACCGTGAAGGAAAGGTGCTCTCTAACGGTAGTTAGGAAGACTTTAGGTTTTGTAATGTAGGGAGGTGAAAACATTTTTGCTGGGTCACTTTGGTAAGTCAGCTCCAGTATATAACATACGGAAATAGAATGAAAGTGTATATATTGCGTGTATCTCAAATGTATGTTCAATGATTTCATATCTCATTGATAACACTTTTACTAACATTAGTTTGGTGATCTAATGTACCAGTCTGGCCACAGACTACAGAAAAAAACAGCTTTAGTTTACCCAAGACTAGCATTTAGACCAACAGGCAAGGAAACATCTCTGTTGAGTAGATTTGGTTTATCAAAGATGTGTTTAAAGAACTAACAGGTGAAGTGATGTTCTGCTGGCAAACTATGGGTTCTGGCATTAGTGTAGAAGCCACTTGACAAGAACCAACCACCCAAAACCTGTTGGAGACCCAGAACACCCCCTCATGGCAACAGCACTCCCTAATGGCAGTGGTCCCACCAGCAGGACAATTCGCCCTGGGACACAACAAAATTGTAGAGGAATGGCCTCAGGAACATGACACAGAGCTCGAAGTGTCGACCTGGCCTTCGAATTCCCCAGATCCCAATCCGATCAAGTATCAGTGGGATACGCCAGAATAAATCCAATCAAGGGTGGCCCCGCCTTGCAAGCCACAGGACTCAAAGGATCTGCCGTCAATGCCTGGGTGCCAGAAACCACAGGACAGCCCCAGAGGTCCTGTGCCCAAGCCTTGATGAGGCAGAGCCAAATCCGATCCACAGTAGTGGCTCCATGGATCTGAGTTGATCTGGCACGTCCCACAGCAACCTGTTATTACACCAAACCATGCAATAAATCCATGACATTGTCATGTTTGGCCTCTCCTATCCATGAAAACAACATGGTCTTTCTACTGCGTTCATGTTACTCATAACAAAAGTGCTACAAAATAAAGGCACCAAACACTTTGTTAAAAAAAAGAAGTACTACCTCAACAGTCACCACTGACCGTTTGCCTCACATGGCACTTGAGCCTTGGTTAAAGTTCTTTGAATAAACTAACCGACTATCCCTGAACTGCACAGCAGGGGACTCCAAGATGGACTTTGTGGCTCTTTAAATGTTATTGTCTGTTACTCCCATCAAAATTCCCTACTGCTGCATCTTCATACAAGCATGTATTATTGGCACCTATTATACGCTTTGGAAAATTGATCTGATTGGAATCTAGAGAATTTAGAGGTTGAGGTCAATGACTTTCTCATGTTCCTCGGGCCATTCCTGAGTAGTTTTTGCAGTGGTGCAGGGCACATTGTCCTGCTGTGGGGTTTACTGCTATTGGGAAGTGGTGTTGACATGAGGGAGTGTACTTGGTCTGCAATGGTCTTTGGATGGGTGGTGCATGTCAAGCGGCATCAATATGACTGCAAGGAGCCAAGGAGAACATTGCATTGTGACAAGATGATGAATGTTATTCACTTCACCTATTAGTCTTGTAATGTCTTGTCTGATCAGTGTATATCTTCAAACGTTTGAAGTGCGGCTGCAAATCAAGTCCTGGATGCCTACCAGCTGTTTTTAGCACTACGTCATGGTGATTTGGGTTATATTTAGCCATAATGCTGACACTGATAACATAACTGTAAATATGAATTTGAAAGTCAAGTTCTAAGCCTTTAAAAAGAACAATGAAAGGCCCCGTTCAGTATGAAGAGAACATATAAAGTCAGTATTGACGGTAAAGGTCAGCTGTTCCAGAGGTTCAATTACTCTGCTGGAAAACCCATAAAGTGGAACCAATGAACAGCACAGTATGTGACTGCGCTGCTCACTGTAGAATATCATGATCTGACTCCACATATACAAAAAAAACTCAAACAGTCAGACAGACTCACGGGATTTTTTTCTTTTTTATTTCTAGTTCTCACTTCATAGGGCACTTTGATTCCAGCATCTCCACCCACCTTGGGGATTACAATAGTGTGCAGTCTGAGTAAACAAGTAAACTATAGCAACTGAGATCCCAGATGGATGGATGGATGGATGGATGGATGGATGGATGGATAGATAGATAGATAGATAGATAGATAGATAGATAGATAGATAGATAGATAGATAGATAGATAGATAGATAGATAGATAGATAGATAGATAGACAGACAGACAGACAGACAGACAGACAGACAGACAGACTGACTGACTGACAGATAGATAGATAGATAGATCACTGCTACATGAGAACGTAGCACATATTCCTAACGGGTGCCACGCTCTCATAACGTTGATTAATGTTGGAGTTTGTACGTGACAAAGCTAGCATCCAAAACAATTGATAAACGTCCTCCATAAATCTGTGTGAAAAAGGCTGTCTGGGCCTGCCATGCTTACAATTTCATATCTAAAACTCAACACAAAATAAAGAAATTTTGAAGGGTAAATACAGAACCGTATGTAGGACACAGGCGGCAGATAAGAAGGAAATGACAGATAATCGCCTCGCAAAGAGAAACTGAGTTGACACATTTATCTTGAATACATAAATAAATAAAAGTAGTGGCTGAAATGAAATAAGCAGCAACAAGGGGTCTGAAACTTTGTGCACAGCAGTGGCAAAAATTGCATTTTCACTTCTCTGATTAGTTTTTAATGTGAGGGATGAAGGTGACGCAAAAAAAAACCTCATCAGTGAGAGCAGCTGCTTGAGAGACGCGTCCGAGGCCATTGTCTCCATATCATTTCTCTGTCTAGAAATCCTGATCTGGAGCATTGTCACGTCTCATCAGTATGGCCTGATGTTATCACTTACCACTGCTTGAGGACAATACACAACAGTGCAGATTAGCAGAGTTAAAAAAAAATTCCAATTAATCAGGAGTTTAGCCGGAAAGAGTTTCAATTTAATCTCCCAAAGGAGGAGGATTCATGTACCTCATTGAAGCATGTCAGAGTTCAGGGGTTTAAGGGATTGTGGCACAGGCTTACCGCGTCTGGACAGGGACAGTTATTGAGTGCACTCGTCCTTGGGGTCGGACAAGGGCTTACGTGCAAGTGATGAGAGTGACAATGGCAGTTGTCCCTGATTGCGTCTCACAGCGTTTGCAAACGAAATAAAAAGAAGAAAGAGAAAAGGAGTAAAGGAAGAGTATGGAAGAGGGCATTCAACTAATGTTGAAACGATTAGCGTTCATCGAATTCAATTAGTGCTTAAAGGGATTAGGTGATGAATCAAATAGTTAGTCGAAAGACAGGGAATGGACAACAATTTTGATGAGTTAATTAATCGTTGAAGCCACTTGTCGAACAAGACTGCCACACATCCTCAGGTTGCGGTTCCTCAGATGTGAGGATTTGCTGCTTTTCTCTCCTTTCTATTGTTCATCCAAAATCGTCGGGCTCAGGTCCGTTGATTGGACAAAAGAAGCAATTTAAAGAAGTCACTTTGTGGCAGTGGTTTTTCTGTGTGTTCTCAGACTACAGTCTAAATAACTCCTTTCTTTTTTATCATTATGTTCTTGTTTAGCCAAAGTTTGGAGTCAGATCCATATTCCTGGTACAAAGTCGGGTCTAGTCTAAGGTACTTTTTTTGGTTTTGGTTGATTGTCATGGACTTTGTCAAATCTGAGGCCGCAGATCTCCGCCAGGAAAAGGTTGCTTGTCCCGAGCTGGGATTGAGTTGTTGCCCACATGAGGAGTTTAAGTATCTCAAGGTCTTGCTCACGAGTATGATTGATGGTTTGTAGACTTATTTTTGCTTTAGAGTCAGCAAACAACTGCTTGGTTTGACTCCTGGATGTGCTGCTTAAGATTCAACATTCATGCATATTTTTGTCATGGTGCTCTTAAAAATCTCCTCTGCATTATTCACCTTTTGCTTTGTGGCTGTGAAGGACACAGCTCTGAATATTTGTTACTTGTATTATCAAAATTCCACTCATGTCAGTCCATCAGGGTAATTAATTCAGGTCTGATGAAAGGGATCTCTCCATATGTTCACCTGTATAAGCAAACATTGCCGAATACAGTTCAGATTGCACTCCACTGACTCACTCCAGCTGTTAAATATAGTTATAAAAAAATGTGCCAATGGTCACAGAATCAGTTGCTGTGCTTCCATTAATGTGTTTTTATGCACATTTTAAGTGTGCAGTTTGTAATATAAAGCCAGAATTTCAGTTTGAAATATTCAAAAAATTAATTAACATTTTAAACAGAGTGAACACAGAAACAACAGTGTTGATGTTATGTCAAAGACGTCTATGATGTCTACTAAAGTTAGCACGCAAACCCAGCTAGAGCCGGTCCATCTCCTGGCTCCCAATACCACTTTGAACTGTCCAGCTGCTGTTGGTTTAGCTGGGTGATAATAAACCCAAGAAAGAATTGTAAAGAAAGGAGGTATTGTTACACCTATATTCCTTTAATTAACAGAAAATACTGTATACCTGAGTTCACGTTTCTAAGACAAGCTTAATTGCTCATCAAGTCATCATAGACAAGCTTCATTCAAACTCGACAGAAACAAAACACAACTCACCAACCCAGTCTTGGTTTGTCTTTCCAAATTCATTCCGCTGGTTTAGTCAATCCTCATTTCACACAGTTAAATGTGAAAACTTTCCAGCTCTACTGTTGTATTCACCCACTAAAGATGCCCGACTCTCTCTCTTTCTGTCCTCTGTCACTGCATGCCTCTCCTGTCCTCAACTGCCATGTCTCCTCATCCCTGACGTCATATCCCTTGTCAGAGCCACTGTAAATCACCTCTGTACTGTATCTCCATCAGAGGTTGTGGTGCAGACAGACGCAGTAATAGGGCCACTGGCTCCAAGGCTGACTGAGCTAATTAGCTGACAGCAGCTAGTTGCTACAGCAAAGTAGCAAGTAGCGAGTATAGTGTGCGGTTATGCTGCCCCCCACAGTTTTGGAGGTACCTGTGGATTCAGCCAGTTCTTACATTACAAATTAAAAATTACAACATGATGATGGGAACTAAGTAATGTCAAAAATCTTTCTTAACTTTTAACTCTCCCTTGAGGTGGTTTTTGCCTCATGTGCTCAATGCTGGAAAATGGGAATGGGAAAACACTTTTCATTTGATAAGTTCAGATGCAGCAACATTAAACTCACATGACAGAAGATGAAGGTGTGACAGCTGCCGCCGTTTTCGCGGATATTCCCATACAATTCCCATTCCCAGTTTAACTACCTCGTAGTAAGGCAACTGTTCTGCTTGTTTCTGTAGCTTAGCGGGCTAACTTTGTTTCAAGCACCTGAGGCTGGACACAGCAAAGTTACAGACATGTGGTGCAGAGTCGCAGATGCCTTTAAACCTGACAAAGGGTTAATGAGATCAATTTTTTTATTTATTTATTTTTTATCAGACATCTTTATTTATACTGTCTGACATTTTTATGCAATTGGTTTTGTAACATGGTCTTCTACACACTCTCTTTTTGGAGAACTAGCCAAAATGAACAACAGTTTAGAGAGCCGGTTTCATTATGTCCCTGAAAGAAAAATCACCACAAAAAAGTTCATTCAGTGCGCTCAGTTGGACAAATCGCAAAGGAGCCTGTCCTTACTGATATCATCCGTCAGCCCAAACAGGTCAGGCCCTTTTCTCACTCCCTTGCCTCTCATCTCACCTACACTCCATTAGGTGCAGCAGAAGTCCAGGTTCAGTTGCGGAATCGTTAATATCCGCGCTGCTCCGGCAACGTTCACCTGGTGTCGATTATTCAAGTTCTGCAGATCTGAATCCCTCTTTGTACTTTTGTGCAATTCAATATTTTACTTCGCTGCCTCTCTCATCTCACTATTGTCTTCTTATTTTCTTCTCTCTTTTTGTTTTACACTTGAGACTCACCACTTTGACTCAGACATGTTTTTAACTCGGTTGCACACACACAATTACCTGTCAGTAAAAGTAATCACACCATTGTATTGTATTCCATGTATTCCCACCTATGTGATTGCAACTGAGGTTAAAAAATGTTTCAAACTGTTTTTTGTACTGTCTTTGTATTGCTAAATCAGATTCTTCCTTAAGTATGAAGACCAGAAAAACATGTCTGAGCACACTATTATTCAAATTATTGTTAGCCATACATTTATCTCCTATAGCTGTTCAGGAGTAGGAACATTTTTTTAATCATTCATAAGAATAGACCATGTTCATTTCTATTTGCTGCCGCATCTTCACTTCTTGTTTCCCTTTCATATTATCTTCTCATTCTTTTACATATGCTTACCGCTCACATTCGACTTGACTTCAGTCTCCACTAATTGAGATTAAATGAAAGTGCCCTCGGTGCATATGTGCATGCACACATGTGTGTGTCTGTTTGTGCTGGAAAACCCGATGGCGGTTGCACCTTGGGACTCATTTTCAGGCAAGAGATTTTTTGCTGGCTCCACAGAAGGCACACAGTCATGATTGAGTGCTTTTCCTTGGATCAATAATCCCGGACTATGCAGCATCAAGGACAACAACAGATTCCTAGATCTCCACCATCCATTCTCCGGCACCTGCATCAGGCCCTTCATTGGGAAGACAGGGTCCTGTGGTTAAATGACGGACACGATGCGCGGTCACGATTAGGCACTACATCCAGAGAGTCGAGGCAACGGTGGTAAAACAAGTTCTCATTAGTCATCCATTCCCTATTCTGCTATCTTGCCTAGAGCTACTGCACATGCCTTGAATATATTCACACCTCACACACACACCCATGCGTATGTTCCGACATGTTCATGTTCTAATTCAAAAATACATTTAAAAAGGAATTTGATTTGATTTTAATGGAATGTTTTATGAGACCACCGGACATCTACTGAATAATTACACAGAGCTGTATCATATTAATGCGTATTTGTAATACGCTTTGGTGTAGCCCTTGGCTGGTCCCCCCGACTTGCTAACTGGCTGGTTGGGATGGATTTTATGCAAGCGGCGTGGGAGGTTTACATATTATCAAACTGCCGTCATGGCCTGCAGTTCATCTGCTTGCTTGTTTATCTGTTTATCCCTTGCCATTACTGTAATTAGGTCTTTGTACTGAAAGCCGCATCAGTCGTAACAAGAGCTCAGAACAGCAAGTGAAGACAGAATGATGGTAAATAGGGCAAAAGCAGAATGGACTATGTGTACAGTGCACTCTCTGAAGACATATAAGTCAGGGCCCTGGCAGCAGTGAATGCTATAATTGCTCCCTTCAAAGAGCCCCTGCCTCGCCAGGACACAATGGAATGACCTTTTTTTTGATTGCATACCTCTATTAATGGTGAACCACGGCGGTCGAAGCCAGGACCGTCTCCTTAGTTCCGTCTGTAGGTGTTGTCATTGTAATCTCATACTTCAGATCAGTATTCTCTCATTTATTTTAACAGCAGCGATCTATGTCATTGTAGTCCAAACATGACTTTTGTTTTGTTCCGTGCGGTTCATGGTTTTTCCTTGTTTGAGTCATGTGTTGGTGAAAGAAAGAAGAAAGCACTTCCTGGCCGTCAGCTCAGATATTCACCATCTGGCTGTTCTTTGAAAGAGTGAAGGTTTTCGACATGGTTGTTTGAATGACTAATATGCTGTGGAAGTCCTTCTGTGACGTCAGGCTCCACAGGAAATGCAATTTTAATGTGCAGCTCCAGCACCGACTGAATGAATGTTTGTCATTATGTGTACACATGAGCCTTTGTTTGAGCTCTAATTATAAGTTGGTAATTAATGAACTGTGACACAAGTTTTGCTTTACCAGCAGGTAATGACGCCTAAAATAAATGTATTGATTGTTACACTGCTGTATTTTTCATCTCTAAAAGTAACTGCACAAAGACAAAGGACCTTAGAAATACCCAGATGAAGGTCCAGTCACCAGTCTCATTATAATTAATCCATTATTTAAAAAAAAAAACCATCATCAATCATCCTAAAATAACAAAGCAGACACCTATCTTTTTTATCAGTTTTAATAAAGGGTAGAGCACGCAACAGGCAACGCTTCAGCAAGGTTGAGACAGTGCTACTCAATTATATTCAACACCCACTTTTTCAGCCAGAATTTCAAAGCATGCAAGAGCCAATATGGTAAGAATGTAGAGCTAAGTTTGCCAACATGCCTTGGACTACTCTGAACACCAGATGCCACCTAGAGAAAGTGCTAAATCAATGACATGACGTAGTTAACCGAGGTGGATGGAAAAGTATCTGCACGAAGCTTACTTAACAGGACAGGCTGAGGAATTTTTTTCTCAAGGAAACTCGATTTTATGTCTTTATTCAGGGGGTGCCTCCATCAGACTTTATATCTTACGACGGAATACATAATACAGAGTCAACAAGGCCATTCAAAAGTTTACTCCAGGACAGGCTGGGAAATGCAGCCTTCTGATGCCCAAATCTGAAGGACACAAGCAGTGACTCATTTAGAGGCCCGCCAGTTTTCAAGTCCGTTCTTAACTAACCTGACGGCTCACTTCAGTGCTTATGTACACACCAGACTCATGAGCCAATCCTCACAGATTTCAGGGGGCTTTTCCAGACCCCATGTGCCTGACTCTGCATGTCAGCCAAGCATGGCAGGGAACATGTCTACCCGTCTGAAGGTGTCTTTACTGCTGAGGTGCTTGTCTTGAGGCGTGGTCAAAATAAAACACGTTCCATTACCTATAAGTTCTTCACAATAAAAGTCCCCTGATAGCTTGTTAGTTAAAAGCTTCTTTTTTTTTTTTTTAGAAAGGCAGCAAAATCAGGAAATGTATTCAATAACAGCAAAAAATAAAAAGATATCTAACAGCACAGAAAGGAACTCAGGAGTGAAACTAAACTTCAAACCACAGAGATCCAATTAGAAGCTGCAGTACAGAGAGCTGAACACATAGACTTTAAAAATGTCTTTCTCTCTGGTCTCCTTTCAATAAGTTTCACAATTGAAACACGTTTGTTCAAGGCAGAGGTTGGGGGTCATCACGGGCCAGTCTCGATACAATACCGCGGCCCGCTTGGAGGTGGGGCAGCTGTGCATTGGCGCCACCCCAGAGATTGTCCGTCTTGGATGTGACTCAGCTTTACTCGGCACGGTTAAACTTGTGATGGGCATAACTCGTGTGGCATAGTTTAACACGGCGCAGCCAAAAGGGACAACAGGCAAGCCAAACTGGAATGTGATGATAATCGGGGCATGTAGAAGGGAGCTTTGTTGGCTTTCATGAAAGACTGTTGTAACGTAGACATGGCAAAATGCTGTTTTTTGTGCCTCACCTGTTGTTTACTTCAACTCAGTAAGTTATTGTTTATACGTATCCACAGTTGTGACCATTGCAAATACTGTGCTCAGAGCTGCATTAACTGACAGACTCCAATAATAATCCATTTGCACGACTTAGGTATTTATTTTGATTCTGTGAGAGAGTTGTCTAAAGTCGACAGGTTGCAGACTGACGCCAAGCGACATGCTATAAACAGAGCTACATCCTGTGAGGAGGCACCACTCGAAAGTGATGGATCTAATTATAAATGTGTTCAAGCTTGGTGCTTTACAGGATTAAAGTGCCGCACAACCTCTTTGCCCACAGAATTTGATTCTATGTAATTAACATCACAACTTCTGATGTTTTATATAAATATTTAAAATATTGATCCATTGTGTACATCGGATCATTAGAGCAACGGCACAGCGAAGATTGGACCTACCTGCCAATCTCACACTCCATCAAACTGTCAGTCAGTCAACACTGGCCAGGACCAGTCCAGCTGGTGCTTCAGTCGGAGCCAGGAAAAAAAACCTGGTACCCATAAGGAATACATAAGCTCAGACTTCACAGCCAAATATTTCATGAAAGGTCAGCAAGGTTGTCCCATTCTGAAGGCTTCTCCTCTGAGAAATGTTGTATAGTATAAATTTGGGTCTCAATAAGTGTTGCACGAATAGAGACAAGAATCGATTCGTATAGGTGGGTGTCCCCTTTACAGAGGATCAAGGGTAAACACAAACCAAGGGAGGTGGTAAACACAGTGACACGTTGTCAAGGCATTATCAGTATTTAGTGACAGCTAAAGTTGCTTGAAGCATAAAATAAAAAGAATAAAAACTTTTTGACATAAATCGGTTGCAACACGTTGATAGAACACTGACAACTCTCGCAAACATGACAGATGGAGTGACGTAGTAGAAATGATACAAACCCAAAACAATGCCAATTTTAGTTTCTTCCATGTGGCGAAAAATTGTGAAATCATCTCTGACTGCGCTGGAGCGAGCTAGGATGCAGGCAAATATGAAATTCCTGCAGATTTGCCAGTAAAAATAAGCACTCGACATATGCTGGATCTCTAATGCAGAACTTGTAATATGAAAAACAAAGTTGGTCTCTGCCCATGCAATCAAACCTGAACTACAAGCTGTCACCAACTCACACAGTGAAACTCTCAACTTGAACACATCCTGGACAGCAAAGTACTGATCTTACGGTGCCAGAGAAAGCTGTTGGTCTGTTTGCCAAAGCGCACAACAATATAAAAAACCCAGGACTTTCACTACATCTGCTCCATCTGACTTAGGATGTTCTAAGTTGGACAGAAAACACCTTCCCCGACGATTGCCAAGTAGGTGGTAAATACTTTGTACCCACTTTATTAGAAACATTTGTAGCTATTTAGGGTGCACTAAGTGATACTTGCACAGTTCCATCCACCACTTCTGTGATTTGAGTAGCTTACAAAACATTGCCGACGCTACCTCAGGTAATCTTAGCAATCCTGTTGTCTGTCTGTGGGCACAATGTTAACTGGGATCGCTGGGTGACTGACCGCTAAGTATTGACCTTATCCGGAAACATAATGTCGAATCAATCTGAAAAAAAGCGTTCATTGTTACAAAAATTGATCCACTTAAAAATCAACCATGAACTACTGTAGAAATGAGAGATAAAGGTCTTGCATTGGCATTCACAAACCTCAGACCTGCATAATACTGAATGTTCGTGATTATATCTCAAAGGTGCAGTGAATGAAGATAATTTATGAATACATTGAAACTAGAAATGTTCTCATGGGAAATATGCAGAAAAACATAGAAACAGATGGATGGCTGCAAGAAACTACAAGACTGTTTTTTTTTCTGTGCGTGATGTTAGAAGTTCCCTGCAGAGGTTGAATTAACTTTTTTTCACCAATTGTCCAAGGAAACCAAACAATTTTCTGAGCTACGCAGAACCTGCATTCATAAAATGCCTGCATTCTCTGTGTGCCTTCCTTTCTCGCCGCTCCTGCTTATGTGCACTCATTGTACATCAGTGGATTTACTCCAAATAGCCCGGCTCCCCCCCACCGCCAGTCATCCCCTCTATTTTCTGCATGTTACGTGAGTAGCATTGATGTAGCATCCCCAGACACTGCCCTGGGTTTCTTATTCAGGAGGTATAGGGCTTCTAAGTAGCCATCTATCAGAAAATCAGTGCCCCAAAACCAGTCCTAATTGTGCTCAGACTCTCTGGTGGCCACTGCCAATGCTGCATCAGATCAAGTGTGTATGACCAACCCATTAATTTCCAATCCATTGTTTTGTGAGTGCTGTAGCCCCAGCGAACATGAGTGTTTGTTTGTTTGTTTTCAACCCCTCACTCGTACTCTGTTGTTTTCTCTCCTTAGCTTTCTCTCTAACTTTGTAAGTCTCCCCACTCTAACTTTTTCTTCATCCCGTATTTGCCTCAGCTTTGAGCTTGGATACATGAAAGCAGGGCAGCAAGCCAGTGGCAGCCACGCTGCAGGACATGCCTGTTTGTCATGGATGCCTCTCAATGGGTGAAGAGACAGTGTTGCTCGGGGCAACATAGCCCTCCTTGGGTATGGTGACTTGAGTCACTGGGTACATCTGTCTGTATGTCCGTCACAAGTGCTTTCAATTGGCATTAGAGATGCCCATGGCCTACCTTGCATTAATCAGTGAACCTCTTAGACTGCTTATAATAACAAAACGCATACTAAGTGGCCAGTCTCTGTTCAGACCCACATTTTAAATACCAGTCTAGTTCCTGATGTTTCAAATCATGGCTCTGCAAGAAATATAAGGAAAGTGTACATGGGAGCTAAGATATTATCTACATTATGCAATAGTTTATAAAGATGCTATTAACATTAATTTATATAGGAATAAACATCATGTACATGTACATCATTAAGTTAACAGCCAAGCAATTCCATGAAGTCTATAAAAACTGGACAGATGCCCAAATGGTTACTCATAATTCATTAATGCCTATTCAGCTTCATTATGCATTTATGAAGTGTTACTTAAGGAATAGTAGTTTGAAATGCAGGTCACAAAAAGCATTCATCAACTGTCACTCATGGGTAAGTGATGCTCACACAGTCTAATATAGCAAACCTCTGCATGAAGACGATGGAGTGTGTCCACTGCACTCAAAATATCAAACCCCAATGTAAAGGATGGACAAGCAAGCGCACAATGTTTACCCTCAAATTTATTTGTATAAATGATATCATAAAATTGCTTAGTTGTGAACTTCCTTATACTGAAAATCATTTTCAGCTTTATACTAATATTGGTTAGTACCTTAATTAAGAGACTTTGTTAACACACTGTTTACATACTGATGAGTATTTGTTGATGTTAATAGTGTCTTTATAAACCACTGAATTATGTTTAAATTATAAGCTTAGTTGACATGAACAGCATTAGAAAATGATTATTAGACACATTGTTTAAGCGTTATTTAACTGTCAGCTAATGCTTGTTACCGCATTGATTTAAGTTAACTTGTGTATCACCATAGTAAAGTGTGTATGAAATTATACACAAGGTTTTCATTTGACGGAACGGCAACGTCAAGGGAACCTCCCCTTTAAAAAGCCATTAAACCTTCATTCCTTCTCTCCATATGCTTTCATGTCTTCAGCCATCCATCCTGAAAAGTTTTTTTCCTGTCGGATGTATTCATACGGATTCTTCACCTCCAGAGAGGATAAAGACATCACAATAATGTAACTTAGCACCAGCAGAGTTGAGGCTGTTCAAGGTCACACGGCTCATGATGACAACCTTATTACACATTCAGCAGAAACACAGCAACAAGGGCATCCCTGTGAAGTCTTGTTTTTTTTCCGGCCAATACTCCCTCAACTTTAAGCTCTTGTACGGTCCACCTACTCGTGACAAAAACACACCTACTGGTGTTTTGCTTTCTTTGTCTTGCCATTTCGCACTGGGAAGGTAGTGAAACTGGGCTTGTCCTGGCTTGTTCTCTGGAAATGGGGTGCCTACGTAGCGGGTCAATAAGAGCCAATGGGGATCGACCATACGTGGAGAAGCCAAACAATTAGCTACACGCTGCCATGTGTGGAATTCTCTGTAGGCCCGGCAGTCGCCTACAAGCAAACCCCTTTCCACTTTATACAGACAGTTTAATTACGCAGACATTTATTTAATGTTAATATCGCTTAATGGAACTTTAATCACACCTCTCCTCCATCAGTCATTCTTAATGTGTGTGAGGTCTCGGCTACCTTCCTCCCCTTCTGTTCCTATACCTTGATGTCTTTTTTTTTGCCTCTGTCACTGCCTCTACCCTGCTCCCCCTTCACTCCTTTACAGCCCACCTACCACTACCTCTCTCTCTCTCTCTCACTCTCCTGATCCCTCCAGCAATATCCCACGTCTTTGTAATTCTGACTTTGCATTTTTAGCTCTCCCCTTCCCCTCAGCTTTGCTTCCCCTTCTCTTTTCTCTTTGAGGTGTGGCTGTCATGAGATGAAAAGCTACTTTTTTGAGTCTCCGTCTTTTCCCGTCACTCAGTACATCACTCAGTACATTGACTGCTTTTCTCCCTTTCTGCTCTCTCTGCCCCATCTCGCTTCCATCCTAAATTGAGGAGCGAGGCACAGCCAGGAACTGTTCAAACAAAATGCTAATGGTCCGCTAATGGAACCCTATTTTTCCATAGCTTCGCCCAGTAGCTGGCAAACTATAGAGTCTGCAGAAGAGTTTACACTGCGGAAAGAGACAAAAGGGGCCCAGCCTGAAGACATAGACCCGAAGCCACCTTATAAGTCCCACCAGATTTATTCAGAATGAACAGGTGCTGCTTAATCAAACATGAGATTACACAAGACATGTTGTAGTCTAAGCACTCTGAAAGAGGTTGCTGTTTAAGGGATTTTCACACTCTACTCTTTCCACTGCTCTAAACAGATAGTGGCAAATTAAATGCTTTAACTTGGTTAAAAGCGGGCCACACTGGAGCGTAAAGTAACATGCTGCATTTCATTCCGGCGTCGACCTTAACAGGTTAGCGCCGCCGCACCACTGGCATGGGTCGCGCTTCTCACGCGTGTCATGCAAGGCTGCAGCCGCGCTTCATCAGGAGATTCAGAGCCTCACCTATTTTTAGCGCGACACATGCGTAGTTCTTGGCAAAAAGAAGACCTGAAACGACCTGTATACGGTCATATCCACATCATACCAGCGTTTCACTGCAGCTGTAAATGTCTGTATTGCGGAATATGTCGCAGAGAAACATTTTTTTTTCCTGTGCATTCTTTTTCTTCCTCTCCCTCCCTTTCCCCTTTCACGATTTTTCACTCAACAGGGGTAAAGGAAAATCATGTCATCGTATTTGTGGATAGTTATCAACGGCAAACTCCATGCATAAAGATAGCAGAATGCCTGTGTGGAGACAAACACGAGTGAGCCGCAGCAGTTCTACACAAGCAGCCAATGTGGACAAACAGCTTTAAGGCATCCACATTGTACCACATTGCAAACCATGGTTATGTTCAAACATTTCTGCATGTTGCAATTTTATATTTCTTCAAGTTAAATTTTCAATATTTTGTTCACTGGTTAGGTTTAGGAAAAGATAATTTTTTGGCTTGAAATACCTGTTTTGATTGCCACAAACATGGCAGGAGGGGTCCCAAGGTTTCTTTAAAGACACCTTCGGCTTACTGTCAAAACTAACCATTTTTTCTTCATGCAAACATGGCTGAAAAATATCCTTAGAAATATGAATTCTATGTGTACAGATGTTAAAATACTGTGGTCTCTCATA
Source organism: Sparus aurata (assembly GCF_900880675.1). Taxonomy (NCBI): domain Eukaryota; kingdom Metazoa; phylum Chordata; class Actinopteri; order Spariformes; family Sparidae; genus Sparus; species Sparus aurata. The sequence goes on from NC_044198.1 coordinate 18,431,610, forward strand.
TTATTATTTTTTTTTTGTTAAAGTGGTTTCAAACTTCCAAATGTTGAAGCGCAGTCTCGAATTGTGGCCACCGGCTTGGCAACCTCCTCGCCTAACCCCACCGCCATCCCCTCCACCTCTCGATATGCAAGGCAGGTCCTAAACATGTCATGCGAATGTGATATGACATGTTATTGTAGAAACGTCAATGTGGTAAGTGTTCAATCACGTACAGAAGTGTCACTGGTTTTGCAGGAGCGGTAACAGCCAGCAATTTTGTTCAGGCGACTGGGCTGCGGTCCAAAATCTCCCATTAGTGGTGTGTCTGTCTGTCGCCAGCCTGTGTTTCAACATGTGGAAGAACACGACACAACAAGCACATTTTTACCTCTCATTAGTTCCTCTCTCCCTTACTCTGTCAAAAGTTTTTTTGAGTGCCAAATGAAGAGACAGCGCATTTGCATGAAATACAGTATGTCTACTAAAGTCAGATAAATGTCCGCTTTACGGTGCTTTTGGCATTAACATTTCTACAGGTTTTTCTGATGAAAAACTCGCCTCCAAACCCCCTTGGCACAGGAGGCATTTCTGATAAAGCTTTGGCTGCTCCTTGCATCCAGCTATCCATTTTTTAAGTCAGGCAGTGGACTGTACTTTGCACAGAGCAACCGCAGCAACCCCAACATCATTTTCCGTAGCTTCCTCTCCCAACTCCTACAGCGGGGTCTCTAAGTGCTCTCATGTAGTCCATCCAGCAGGTGCTTTGGTGAGTTGTCCTTTCAATTGATCGTACTTGAAATTCTTGGAAGAAAAATGAGACCACATCAGGTGCCCCGAAACAATCTCTTCGAGCTCTTCTTGTTGCAGAGAAGCAAATCGATCAGCTCCAAAGTCCCTCCAGATCTCTGGAGTTCCTCACCCCACGTGTGTGCAACTGCCTTCGGTTGTTGCAACATGGGTTATTAGATTTTTGCCTAATAAATACAACAAAATGCAAGCAGAATTAGAACTGTGTAATTATATTTTAATTATGATAAGTAATATGGAAATTGAGTGCTACCCAGTCATTTGTCAGTATTCAATTGTGAAAAATAAGTGGAAATACAAAAAGGATGAGTTCATCCAGTCTGCATGTGCAATCATCTGTATGCATTGTGGTGTCTAACTTAGTGTGTGTGTGTGTGTGTGTGTGTGTGTGTGTGTGTGTGTGTGTGTGTGTGGGTGTGTGTTAGACCGAGAGAAAGCGAGAAAGAGAGAGAAAGACTGCTTAAGTAAAGTTGCATTCTGAGTGCATTAGCTGGATACTGTTCGAGGCATCTGTGTGTACAAGTACACAAGCATTGTATCTCGTAAGCAGCTTGATGGGCCTGAGAGTAAATGCAAACTATACCAATTTGTTTGCTCAGCTATATTCCGTGAATACATTACACAGAGATGAGAATGCAAATCTGCAGTGAATGGGAAAACCATTCAAGCCGACCTATCACACTTGAGAATGCAAACAGGCGGGGACATTTTCTGAAGTGCTGCGTGGCGAACATCACAAGAAAGAGATGTCAGGAATGAAGCGCCAGGCACTGTGATTCTTGATTAACCTGTCGTAAAATACATAAGCAGGCAGGCCCCGGGTCGGGCTGTAAACAGAAGGTGCCTCTTACACAAGGTGGGCACTCAGTCCTTTTCGAAAGCCATTTCTCAGCATTATCGATTCATTCCCTGCTTTGTGAACTGAATTACATTCGATCCAATTTGGTTTCCCACCTTTTCTCCTCTGCAGGACAGGAGACTCATTTGCATGGAGCTGCAATTGAAGTGTAGTGGGTAGAGACAAGAGAACAAGGGAGGGCAGACAGGGCCAGAATCGTGGATACACCAACCTGCATCATCAGATAGGAGAAAATAATTTGCACTTGTGCTGATCTACAAACAGTGAAGATGATGAAAATGATCTAAATGATGAACGACAATCAGCAGTATCAGGTGTAAAAAGTTCCCAAAAGTAATCTGTGACCTGAAGTAAAGATATTATGTCAGAAAATATTACATTGATAAAAGTGAAAGTCACCCGTATATACTCAGACTCAATAATTTTCTCACAAGAAATGATGATACTAAGTATCAAAGGTACGATACAAGTAAATCATACATTAAACATAATGTATATTTTCATATATGCACAGGGTCGTCATGTTAGGAGGTACCACAGAGATAATATAGTATCATTTATTATTTAAAATGGAAAGCTGTGGATGCAGGAATTGGCCCATAGAAAAATGTGTATGGATATACTGTATACTACATCAGATCCAATTTGTGAAATTGACAGACTTGTTTTTTTTTCTAATGTACCATAGGTCCAGCCAGTCAGATGTTCAGATGCTCCGCTTGTTTTATGTACCATGTTGCTTTTCTATCATCTTCGATATCAACACAACAGCCACCTTGTGGACTCACTGCTAGTTTGGGGTGAACTCACAACACATTCTCACTCCTAACTTGTCAAATACGGCAGCTTGGACAGTGAACGTGAGCATCACACTATGATGCTCTACCTACCCGTCTAGTGTCAGTTTTGGATGTGAATAGTTCTGCAATCAAGTTGGTACTAAAACCAAGTTGGTACTAAAACCTTATTTGCAACATCTTTCAGACATATTATTATGACATACTATGACTTTTGGTCTGTTATTAACTTTAGTTAATGGTCGGAGTAATGTTAGGGATGAGCACCAAAACTGCTCTGTTGGGTTTAGAAAAAGATCATACTTTGAGTTAAACTAACAAATGTTCAGTAGGTTTTCTCAGTTACGTAACTCATGTAACAAAAGTGACCATCTCTCAAATAACACAAGAATGTTACTTGTGTGCCATAAATTGTGTCATTTACGCACCGGTTACTTACTTAAAGTACGTAACATAAGTCGAAAACTTCTAGCTCTTAAAAGCTCTTCGCTCTTGGTCACAAACGGGACACCAACTCCAAATTTGGAAGGGGAAAGCCATCCAACCATCCCGACCACCCTAGACTCTTTTCTCACTCTTTATACTACTGCACTAGTGGGTCACTTTTAGAAGTGACCTCAGACAGTTAACTACAACCTCAAACTTGGGCAGCGTTTGGAAGCGTTGGGCCACTGACCAGGCTGCTGTATGTGAAGTGTCGGGAGTGAGAACAGGTGACACTGAAAGCTAAAATGGGGTGCTAGGAATAAGGTGGATAATCTTAGTTATTTCAGTCTTTGAAGCTTCCTGCCATAACTATTTGAACAGCAAAGGAACTCTGTTCCAAACACGAACACTTGGCCTTGGCAGTCAGCTCCTGTATGAGAGAGGGTTGTCGTGGTAACCTTTAAATCAGGCACATTGCTGGGTAGCGAAGAAGCTATATGGCATCCATTTTTCTCAGTCACACAGGTAACGACTACAACTAATACTACTAACAGTCAGGATGTGCCACTTTGCACACAGCTTCCTGTATCCTAAATCACACTTCAGCATGCCCCATGTCTGCTTCAGGCAGTCCAGCAGTATTATAATGATGTGTGGACACCCCTGCCACATTTCCCTCTTTTCAGTAGAACACATCTGGTAAAGCCAGGGGCTGCTGACAGGACAGCAGGCTTATTAATGATTACCTTCAGCAGGTGTCCCATCGTACTGTGTCCTCTGACCTTTCCCTCAGAAGAAAACAGTCGATGGACTGCAGCAGCGCCCAGTCAGATGTCCTTCCTCCTCCTCCTTATGCCCCACCAGACACGTTAGAAAAGCCAAACAGGCTCAAGGAAGGAAGGAAGGAAAGGCGCGTTACGTTCGAGGCGCCTTCATTTTACTGTGGGTTGGAAAATTTTGTCTATTTGATGCGCATCATTACTTTCTGAAAGAAGCGGGCTGCTATAGATAAATTCTGAGTGTGAATTTGTTATTTTGTTTCTTCCTAAATATTATTCATCGCATTTCTTCTTCCACTCCTTCCCCCGCTGAGGTGCTGTGTCAGAAGACTTCTTTCTCTGCTTTATGCCACACAATTATGCACAAATGTGGGTCAACATGAGAACTCAGAATTGATTACATATCTTGACAAGCACTCCAGCTATGCCATTATCAGATATTGCCTAGAATCCCTAAGCAGCACTAAGGGGAGAATGAATAAATTCACCCTTCATTTATAAGACAGTTAAATGGGTTAGCTATCCCCTCGTCACCTTTATTTTATGCTGACAAAAACATATTAGTGACAGGACTTAACGATGCCTCATCTGTTTTGTACCTGTGTGAAAAGTGAGGTGTTTTTTAACACCTCGGCTCCCCGCTGAGGAGCAAAGCAATACCCGACCAGTATCTTTTTTTAATTTCTTGTGCTGTGTGTTCTGAAGAGATATCATGGGTGCCACAAGCCATACTGCTTCTGTCTTTGGTCCCGTTTGAAGCTCCTGACAGGCTATATAGCCTGAATCTCCCTTCAGGGGAAACCAGCAGGACATTCCTCAGATAGAGACCCTTTAAAGGGTTCCAGTGGTTCGGCCTGTGAGTGAGAGCAGGAGCCCCTATTAGTGTTACCGTTTCACTCAGAGTCTATCTGAGCTGATGGTAATTAAGAGGCTTTTCCATTTCCTACTGAAAAGGGGAAGATTCTTGTCTTGCTAATTAGGTATACATCTTAATTCGATTAGATTTGTGCATTGTCCAAATGTGCATATTATGCACAATAATCACATCTCTGACTTGCTGAATGGTCAGCATTTTCACATGTCATGGCAGGAAAAGCACACAAGCGATCACACCAGAACATGAACAATTTTAGGCTGTCCAGTTTCAGCCCCCTGCTGTTGAACGAGTTGGTTTACCAGCACATCTTACCAGTACACTTAAATGGAAGAATGTGTGTTTCTGCAAACCACAGATATGTTGAAGCTTTTACATTATCTTTATGTTGCAACTTTACATTCCTTTAATACCAACTTTCCTTTTCATTTTGGGACATGTCTTGGCATACCTAGTGCTGTTGCTACTAACATGGCTGGAAAATGTACAGATTTACGGAAGTACGAACTATGAAAAGTTTGCTCTATGTCTATGTCATGTGCATCATTACTTTCTGAAAGAAGCAGACTGCTAAGGATAAATTCTGAGTGTTTATTTGTTCTTTTGTTCTTTCTAAATATTATTCATCTCATTTTCTTCTTCCACTCATCCCACGCAGAGGTGCTCTGTCAAAAGATCTCTCTCTGTGCTTTATGCCACACATTTATGCACAAATGTGGGTCAACGTGAGAACTCAGAATTGATTACATATCTTGGCAAGAACTCCAGCTGTGCTATTTTCAAATATTGCCTACAAAACCAAATAAATGTAAAAAAAAAAAAAAAGTCATTTCAGAGTTGACCAGCTTGCTTTACATAAACCTGGGAACATTTCAGTGCTTTGTAGTAACTTGTGTTATGTAAACCTGAGCACATTTCAGTTCACCCTTAAGTATGCATGTTCCTCAGGAACAGCAGCTGATCTGCATGCTCAGAGGTGAGTGCACCTCTCTGAGCAGTGATTAGCACCGGCAGGAGTCTCGTGCATTCCCCTTGTTTGTGGCGCGTAGGAGTGCATTTCCCACTCGTTATCAATAAAATGGGCATCCATCAGACGTGAGTACAATTCTCTCTGCAGACTAGAGTGCACCCTCCACCTTTCCTCTCGTCTCATCATAAAGAGCTGGAATAGCTTTTTCGGTGAAATATTTTCTGCCCTGTATTTCACACGTTGGTTCCAGTGGTTGCAGCATTTGGCAAAAATCTTTATTTTCGGCCATGCTGTACCAGCTGAGGTCCTTACAAATAAACCCAGATGGACTTTGTGATACTGGCAGCCAAGCTTTGCTTAAACATTGCATTCACTGCTGTAGGGTGACTTACAACGACGCATTAGCCGCCATCTCAATGGGGAGATCAGGGTTGTGGCCTTGGAAGTGACTCTGCATGTTCATGGTGTTGCCCGTGTATTTTACTTTTACCAGGCAGTTCTTCCATATTGCATATTCTCTTTTTATTTATTTTTTTGCCCTGTTAAAGATGGCTAGTCTCTCAACATAACTTTCTTCACATTGATGTCTGCCATTATCCCACAGTAAACTTCCTCTTCTCTGGCCAGTTAACTTCCCTGCGTCATTGCGAGGAACCCTGAAGGATCAACGCTCGGGAGTCAAATTGGCAGGGAGCACATTATTTTTGTTATCAAAATATCGGTATTTGGCGCCAGTGTATTGCATGAGGGTGGGGGGCGATATATTGCCATTTCTCATATGTTGGTCGATGATTTGTTGCAACGCCAGAAAAATGTGTAATGTGTTAAGTACACACTTCCTAGTGTCACCATCTCATAATTTACTAGCATCAAATCAGCACCTCCCCGATGGAAGTACTTTTGTTGATGCTTTGTCGAAAGTAGCGTTGAAACGGTTGCATTTTGTTGTGTTATTGCATGTCATCACATTGTGCCGCAGCTTGTTCTTGTTATTTTATTTTCCCCATGTACTGCATGTGCATCATTGTCCTGAGGGAGTCCACACTGAGCCTGTCATCCAATTAGGTCTAAATCTGATTTCACTAAAAGGCTCCATCATTTAGAAGGTCTTTTAGGGGAGCGGGCACTGAGATACATCACAACTGGAGCATTTGTTTGCATTCATTTTCGCAGCAGTTAACACATTCTGCTTCAGCTCTTAAGCAAATCTCTTCCTGCCCGATGTTTGAAGGGGGCAGCTGGCAGATATAGACAGACAAGTCTATTGTCAGAACATCATGAGAAAGCAGTTATGATAGATAAAGACACAGATAGCGACTGGTTGGTGAACATAATGACACGTTTAGCAGCTGTGGAGTCACAGATTTCTCTCAGGGGTTGGCAGAGACCAACAACAAAACAAAACAAGTGAATATTAAGCTTACATTCATTACATGGGCCAGAAATATGACTCCATATTGAAAATAATATTCCTCCGTAAGGTCTATGTTTATCATAGATATCATATTATCACCCTACAATGTAATGATACGTCAATGTTGTATTCGCCCCTGGCCCCAAGCGACCAATAAACATGTTATTGCATGTTTAATTAGCCATTTAAGTTGTGTTTCTCACCCTTGTGAGGCAGATTTTGAGAGTTGGCAGGTCAAATGAGAGCCTTTTGTTTCAGATAATGTCTAAAACATTCAACAGCTCTGCTAATATTTCTTATTTATGTTACCTTCACCAAATAAATTACCTCCGACTTTGAAAAAACGTAAAGAATTCATCACAAATCAATTATAGAGCAGAAGTCGTAGATATCTTCCGCTGACAGGTAGTACTTTATTGCAAGCCATAAAACCTTTGAAAAGCTTATTCAACTGCCTTTCAGTGGTGAGGCCATTGTGTCAGGGTAAAGTGTGGTAGTTGGTTACATGAGCAGCCAACACAAATGTTAGTCGGAGATGGATTTGAACTTGGGATCTTTGGGTGGGATGGTAGTACAGTTCAGTTTAACAAAGATTATGACATTAAATTCACAATGCCAAAAAAGAAGTAAAATACCATGATGGTCTGAAGAGAAACAGATGAGTCATCTGTTACAGTTAAATGCCAACAGATTTTGAATAATCTGCCATTAGAAATAAACACATTAACTTATCCCAAAGCTGTCAATACTGAACCCTGTACATTGTTTTTTATATAGCATTCATACTGCCTTTAATTTTGTTCTTTTTCCTTTCCGTTTTTTCGTTCTTAATTATTATGATCTGTCATTGCTAATAACTGATGTTCTTATTTATTGTTGGTAGAGTCATTATTTGTAGTGGCTGCTTGTGTTTGTATGCCATGAACAGCCATGTCCTGTGCTTGTTTAACCCAACCATTCAATGCCCAAACTCTTCCCTACATGTATTTTCTCGCTCATACTACTCTGCCTGACTTCCTCCTTTACTGCAGTAATACCTACGATGGCCACTAGAGGTCATCATGTGTTGTCCCTGTCAAACAAACCAATAAATACATTTAAAAAGAAGAGATAGCAGAGGAATTCATTTTATCTGCATTTCACTTTCACAATATTTTCCTCATGCCAAAATGTTGCCTTGAAAGTTTACTATGCTCATCGTTGAGGAAGGTATAGGAAAAGGAAGTATGTACGTTCCTACACCTATAAGACATGATGCCACATAAGCAGATGAGTCAGAGAACAGCACTAGTAAAGCAGCTTTTACTCAGTACTCATCCAGGATCAGAAAAAACACGTTTTCTTCGTTTTCCTTATTCATTGCCAGGGATCGTCATGTGAGTCAGATATATGGTTTAAATTGAACTCATTTGAATTGAATATACAGAATATGTCGGGGAAACTGCTTTTTACAAGCTTAAGGTGTTCTGAGGATAGGTTGTATAACCCAGACACCTGTGTGAGCCGTTGAGAGCAGCACAGCTCTTCAACTTTTTAATAACAGTAAGGTTGTCTAAACTTAAGGACCAACTAGGGACCTTTTTATAGTGATGCATCAGTGAACTGACCAGTGCACTTTTCTGAGGAGAAGGCTAATTAGCCAAATGCCATATACCTGTGTGGGACAGATAATGTTTTCAGAAGACATGTCCCCAAAAATACATATAACTTGTAGATTTTTACACTGCGAGTTGCAATTATATACTGTACTATATAGCTTTTATTTAAGTGACACCCTTTACGTAAGAAAAGGCTGTCATGTATAAGAGCTTGACAGTTATTCACCCATCAATCAAGCATTAAAGCTCACAATTGTAACTCCTCTGGGGTTGAGTTTTGTGTTTTGAGAGTGAGAAGGCTTCTGGGAAAATGTAGATGTATAATTTGTGTGTGAGCTGTGCAAACTTTTCTAAGTGACAGATTCATTTTTTTTCCCCCGAAGTCTTAAGTACCATAGCTTCTGACTGATGATGAGCTCACATCTTAGCTTAAAAGACTTTAATTGGTGCAAAAGAAGAGAGGAAAAAACTCAACAATCATGAGAACACTTGCATAGGAGCATACGATATGTCCTCCAGAAGCAGAATATTTCATTTTCGAAGGGAAAATATTTGAGATTAGTTAGGTGGACAAATATTTTCAAAGGGACACTAATTATCGCTTCCACAGTGAACAACCTGACAAATCTTTTGGGGTCGGGAGTGTATGAGTAATTGTACCTCAACACCTAACGAGCTGAAAAAAAGTCCCATCTGTGAAAAGTTGTATTACATGTATTTGACCCTTCCTAATGGCTTGTACTTGCCAAAGCAATGGTCTTATTTTATCCCTAAAGCATCAGATTTTGACTGAGCTGAACCCTGGACTGACAGCTTGACGTGAAGTCGCCCTGACAGCTCGCCATTACAGCCTATCGGATGAAAGCGAGCATATCAATCTCCCACTCTGTTGTGATTTTAGATGGTAGCGACCTTTGAACGTGTTACATGCTGTCTTCATCTTTGTCTTTTGACCAGCAATGTCTAGATTGTAAGCTGGATGAAATTCTACTTTTTTCTGCTTCTTCTACCTCTATTGTACTTTAAGCCCCCATTCATTTTAGGTTATTTAGAGATCACATGTACATTGTGTGCACACACATCTGAAAACATTTAAAATAGAGTAAAACTAATGAAAAATGTCCACAACAGCCTCAGACTATTGACCATATTCACACTCAGAACGGTGAGCTCAAGACAGATGGATGGATGGATAGATAGATAGATAGATAGATAGATAGATAGATAGATAGATAGATAGATAGATAGATAGATAGATAGATAGATAGATGCTACTTAACCTGTAATTGATAAAACAATAACAATTTATCAGATTTCCTACGTTATACGACCTGCAACCTGTGACACAGCAGCACAACATTATCCCAACATTTAAGTGCCCCACCCTGACCATGACATCAGAGAAAAATTACATGTGAATAGGGTCAGATAAATCTTGTCTTTTGAGCTGTATTTGATGTAAGTTTCAGTTATCTGATATTGGTCGTTTCTTTCCCATATTTTCATCTTGTTGATTTTGACATATCCAGGCCTGAGAATGTTGTTTCAAGGCCTTTACATTCTGGTGTTCGTACAGCACCATGACTTTGACCTTCCGGAACATGACTAGCACTTATATATGCTACAAACAGTTATGCAGATTGATTTGAATTTGCAAAGAAGGCCAAAAATGTCAATGTGTATCCACTATATTGAGAGGAGCGAACATACACAAACATTGTTAGGGCCACGATGGCAAAAAAAAAAAAAAAACCTAACCTCAGTGTGGTTTTTTTGTTATGATGAAACATGATAAGATATCGTCTTGCATCAGGAGGTGGGAGCCCAGGTAAGGAAAAGTCTGGCAAAGGAGTCAATTTCACCAGTATCTTATAGGAGGATCTCAGGGGCACGGTATCAAGTATTACTATCACGAGCTCTCTGTGAACAGGAAATTTAAAACATGACTCATGGTAGGTATTTCCAGTGATATTACAAATCTGCATTGGTTCTGCAAGTCATGCAGCGCCTACATAGAAATGGAAAAAGTATGAGTAAAAAGTTGTACTATTATATATAAACCTGACATATCTATACCAAGATACTGATAATTGCACTGTGTTCGAACCAACAAACAACAGCCCGAAATAGAAAACACAAGCTCAAAACGAATTGAGTTGTAGGGAGAGCATTGTTGCAACGTTGGCTGTTTCGGGCTTTGAGAAGAGAAAAATAGGCTTAAGCAAAGTGAGGTGTGCAAAATGTCCTTTTGCCAACCGAGTTCCTTGCTCAGAGATTGTTTTGCCGTGCTATTCTCTTGGATTTAGTTACACTTGTAGCATCTGATGGTCACATCAATATTTCACGCTTCCATCACGGAAAAAAATTAGTATTGCCAGGGGGCGCATCAATATGCCTCGCAGAATCTACTCTGCCTTGAGATTCATTAGGAGCAGAAGACAAACACATTTGTACGGCAAACACCACCCAACGAACCATCACTCTTAAGCAAAATATGTGTTTCTGTATATTATTCAGCTACTGTCTCATTAGCAATTAGCATCGTCTCCACTTGCTCCTCCTTTGTGTTTGACAGTATTGAATGTTTGCACCAATCGTTCCCAGTGCAAGCATCGAATTTACATACTTGCTGGGAACCGCTAGCACCCAAGACGACTTACATAGACAGCAGAGGAGGCACTTGCAGAATGCAAATACTGATTAAGGGCCAACCTTCATTGTTAGACTCATTATAGCGTTGAAAGATAGACAATATTCAACATAAGCAATAAAAAACAAAGCAAAGACAACCAGGGATTCAGCTGTTTGTGGATGTCCAAAGCTTTCAGGCAAATACGGGCTCCGCTGACTGGCAAATTTCATTCTATTTCTCAATCACATATACTCTATCAAGTTCTTGGAGGCAGCTGCTTTTGGGGCCATAGAGAGATTTCCTCCGACTGGATTTTTTTAAGACTTGTCTTTAAGGATTTGCCACTCTCCAACATGACGTTCTGTGACAGCATATTTCTCAGCCAGTCCGTTTCTGTGGAGGAGACGTCAGGAGACACTTTCTAATACTCGGGAGCTCTAGATAAAGCATTGAGTTTTCTTATTTCTTATGAAAACGGACTGTTCACGTAAGAGCAGAGATATTACCAAAAACAATTTCACTATACCTATTGTTTCAGGAGTCAAAAAAGGATTCAGAGAAGGAGGGTAGAGATAGACCCATTGGTATGGGCTACCTTGGAAAAAGCTTGTGCTGAGAGACCTGAACACCAGCCAGAACCCTAGGATGAGAACTGACTTATGCCCTCATATTTTATTACCTCTTGATGAGCAGGCCTGTGGTGCCATTAATCAAACGCGACATGGCAGACACATCCTCTTAAGCCTGGTTCAGACTCAGCTCCATCTTCCATCCCTCAGAGGCACCAACCTCCACTCTGCATTTCTACCTTTGAAATTACTCTGCAGAAAATGCAAAGTTTTTTCTGCATTAAATAACTTCACAAGTTAGTCCATTAATATGACGGCTACTGAGGCCAAGCATGGTAATCAATGCCTTGGCACATCAACAAGCAATAATTCTCACTTCTGTCGAAAGCTACTCAAAGGCTGAATTTAAATTCACACAATTCAATTCCGTGTAACAGAACGAACTATTCATTCAAAAACAGCCTTCTGCAGAAATACGTACCTGTAGAGTACCAGGAGAAAAAAATCATTTTTAAAGGGGGGAAAAAAAGTACTATGTGTTTTCATATCCTCACGTGAACCCAAACGAGAAAGGTCAACATGTCCAAGATGCATGGCCACCTTACACCTCTTTATATAACAATCATCTCTATTGATCTAAAAATTGGCATTCATGTCCAAAAACTCCAGTTCTCCTGATGCAAAATGTCCTTTCCGCTGTGAGTTTCTCTGCTATCTCAGCTCATGTCAATACATCTTGCTGACCTCCATACGAGTGGCATCTCATCTCCATCTCATTAAAGACCCCCATTCTTCTCTCACACAAGCCAGCATTTTTTTTTTTTTTTTGTAGCTCAGAACTGGTAAACCACTCTGGGCATGTCAAAAAGTAAAAAAGGCATTTGTTATCTGTTTTGCATGTGAAATATTGTATCCTTTTTAAGACATCCACAGTACCCTAATTTAAAATGCAATACCCAAGCCACCAGCTCTGAAAAAAAAAGTAACTGACAAAGGAGATAACGGAAAAGACTTGATGAGAGGAGCTGGCGACAGGGAAGCTGTCGCAACAGGTGCTGCCTGTCCGGATGATTTCATAAAACCAGTGCTGTTGTGGAAAACCAAGAGGGATATGTAACACTCTTGTTGAGTTGCCAGGATCGTATCCCTTTTTTTTTCCATGGTTGCTTCTTTTTTTTTTTCATTCCTCTCGCCTCTCAACATGCTTTGTTTGACTAATGTTCTACAAAGGCAATCTAGCAAGCTGACTAGTGCTGACAGCAGTCCATGAGGGGGAAGAGTATGTTGTCACGATGAATAGTCATGGAACAGTAAGTGAGACATCGACTAGTCCTGACCTTTGTGTCATCCCTGACTTTTCTCATTTAGTGCAACTCAGGAGGATGCTAAGCTGTTTCAATCCTGTGCTGTAGTTGTACATGACGTAAATTAATACATCTCACAAGCCCATTCAAAACTCATTGACTTTTCAGCAGTCTGCATGATGAGAAAACACTGCCGGGAAAATAATAGTGCTAATAGCTTTAACAACTGATGGCTGGTATTGATAGCAAATTCAAAACGGTCATAGGTGAAGAAATCAAACTTATATAACCTGGATTATGAACATATAACTTAAAACTATCTGCACTAAGTGTATCCAATTATGGAAGTCAAGGTGTCTGTTGCCAGTTATGGGTACAGCAGCTAACTATTCCTCTGTCAGAAGGAATAGGCTGACAAGATTTAGTTCAGTCACTTTTAATTACCACCGTGGAAGGTCAAGGTCAAGAACACTCTAATGGCTCAGTATATATGACGCTATAACGGTGTGAGTGAGTGTGTGGTTATCTGAAATTAGGGGGAAAAAAACTAAGTCAAATAAATGCAGAGGTCTATAGCCTTCCATTGGAAAATTAATCAGATATACAGATTTTAGTTAACAAAGAGTTGTGTACTTACATTATCCCATATTCATTCACAAGTTCACACTACTTCCAGTTTAGGAACATTGGCGAATGAGACTAAACTTGGCACGAATAACCCCTTAAAAAATATCCTAGCCTGTTAACTTTTGTGCTTGAGTCATGTCAGATTTATTTTTCTCAGCAGTGGTGGTGGTTCAGCAGTGTTTTCACCACATGCGGAGTAATCATTTGTGTTTATTCGCGTTACTTGCGCGATGTTGAACCACCCCAAAGCACCCATATTACTTTACTGTCAGCTTATGTTTAGCTTAGTCAGCATTCACCAGAGACCCCTGTTCACTCTCATTATGTAATGTTACAGTCATGAGGTAAAGTACATATCCCCTCCGGCTCCACACGACAGTCAACATTAACAGTGCATTATCACCCAAGAATGGAGGCCACCCATGCGTATCGCGCTGCAGTCAGGTTGATTAACAGGAGCAAAGATGAATCCACTAGCACCAGTGTTAGCATCCTGCTGCTCGACAATATGAAAATGGGTGCACACAGGAACTTATATTTAGCAGTAGTACATTGTAGACCTTTAGTCCGACTAGCATATTGATCTTGCAAACACTCTGCCGACTGCAACTGCATGAATGGTTTTGTCCTGCTTCCGAGTTCTAGCGTGGCCCACAGACTTTACAATTTGACGATGGCACCGATTTTAAAATCTATTTTTTCATCTCGGTTTCGCAGAATTCTCTTTTATAATGCAATCTCTGTGGCAAATGCTTTTTTGGGGCCCGAAGGGGAAATTTTAGCTGCAATACTGGTAGTGGTCACTGGATAAAACTAGAAGCAAGGCAGGTCTTCAAAGGAGATTCATGATGTCAGTAACTGAAGTTAAAGCAAAAGTACATTATGGGAATTTTAGTTTTCATAACACACATCAATTGCACATTGCACACACACACAAATACTTTCAGGCATCAGATAAACTGCAAGCAGAGTTAATTAATAACAACTCAGTGCCTCCTCTGTCTACTCTTCAATGTTCCTGCAATGGGGGAGACTGACTAATTCATTCTGACCTAAGAAAACCATCCAACACTGTCTCCTGCCTGCCAAATCAATCTGCAGGTTTTACTGTGACCACTGTGTTCTAAGTAACCAAATGCACCATAAAATCCCTGACAGGCTGCAGCGGTACATCTGCTGATATGTGTGGTTCGGTGGGTGGTGGCCAATTAAACAACCCTGACAAATTTGTGCATCTGAACAGGCGAACAGAACATGGACTATGCTAATGCACAACATAATGGAGTCGTCCTATTTTTATTTCCCAGCTCTGGTGTCCTACAGAAGCTGAAATGCAGTTATATGGATGGAGCAGGCAGGTTTTGTTGCAGCAAACCTTCTCTTGTTCAGTGAGGGTTTCTCAGGTTTCCATACATATACTCTTTGCCTCGGCTTTACACATCTTGTCCTCAGAATCGTCTCCCTGTTGCCCTTGACCTGAATCCTCATCTGACATGTTTGTTCTTCTGTGGCTGCCAGTCAGTTTTAAAGTGATTGCTTTTTGTGCTTCGGTTCTTGGTCGGTCTAAACCTTTGTTTATGTCTGGATCACTGAGTGCGAGTTTAAAAGCAGTCAGAGAGCACTATGGTAGAGTTGAATAGTCGTGAATGTGTGACATGATGGATGCTCAGGGCCAGTGTTGTGGAAAACGTGATTCCACTTCACACCTAATGGACTGGCAAGCCATCCCATAGACTGCTAGGGTTCCTAAATAAAGGCTCAGACATTTCACCAAGCTGACAACACTGCTGACATCAATTTTAAGCTTTACTATCTATCTCGACTGTCATGGTCAGACAAGCACCCCTAACATGTTGTATAACAAAAGTGCAGCCTTCATATATGAATATCTGCATTCCTTACAGCATCAGCAACCTTACCACCTTTTGAAATGGCTTATTTTGTAGATATATCAATTAATTATTAATTAATTATATACATAAGAGCAGAATTAGTTAAAAATGAAATACAGCTTGCACCAAGATACATTAACTAATCAGTGGGAATGTTTTGCGCTCCATCAGTACAGTTGAAAGTGTAAGCTGATGATTTTGATCTGAATTTTTTTTAACACAGCATTTGAAATGTACGTTACTCGCGTAAGCATCAATACATGGTAACCAGCATGTAGACATAGACTGAATTCATCTTACTTACCAATTCATATTCTAACTTATCGGTAAGAACCTAAAACAAAGTGGTTTTGCTGTGATCTGACTGCAATATATGTATCAAAAGAATGCCAAAATAACAGCATCATAATGCCGCTGTGTAAAAAGCCTTAGTGCGGATCGATCAGGGCTCTGCTGTGCAACATATTTCCAAAACTTACCAAGTAGTCTAACTTCCCTGCTCACTCACGACGTCAGCGTGAATATAATCGTCGGCAGGCTTTCATGACATGGCATCATATAAATTTTAAATATTTTTGTTATGGATTTGTATTATTGCACAAAATAACCCGTCTCTGATGTAACAGATTTTTCTATTCAAAATGCTTTAATTGGTTTCTCTCCCTTCTTATAATGTCTCAGGTTTAACTTAACATCTAAAGGTAAGTTTGATTTAATATCTTTAGGTAACGTTATTAGCGTTCATCCATTTCGTGTCATATTAGTGCATGAATATTGGATATTGTTATCGCCTGGCTGACTAAAATGCACTGGTGCTCAGCGTTGTTATGCTGAGTGTTTTCATATTGTTAACTCAGTAACCTATTGTTGTGCCCTTGTGTTGCACCATTATGCATTTTTCTTTACTACGCCATAATTTTGTCGAAGACCATAAAAAATGCTTTTCATCTAAGCTCTCATGTCCCCACTGATGTTTGATACAAAGTGACGCCCTTGAAATCAAGAACATATTTCTGAAGATGTACCAGCCCTGCATAGCTTTTGTGATGCATTTAGGTCTGAACCAGGGCTGGAGACAGAATCTTGCTCAATGGTTCCAAACAAAATGACATTGAGCACAGTATCTGGTCTCCCTTCTGTTTGAGGATGGTAACATCATGAAGCTCTGAGCCTCGGAGCCACACTTTATATATTATCTCTATGCAGTCGGCCTCACACAAGAACACATGGACAAAAACCGACACAGGCAGAAAGACATTGAGAAATCATCCTGTTCCATCCTAACCTTTTCTTAAAGCTCTCAAAATGGGTATTTAGGCATCACAAACATAGCAGAGAAGAGTGGGCAAACAGGGAGGCTGCCCCAGTCTGACCTCACAAGGAATGGGATGACTTTGATATTCCCTGGGCACACGACACAAGGTACTCAGATTAAAAGCCTTTTATTCCCCATGACCTTTCCCTCCCTGTCTTTCCTGGGAGAAATCTTCCCTCCTTTCGACTGCCATCTCAGTGACAGGCTATCCCCACCAAAACAGAAGGCCAAGTGGTGGGGTGACACAAAGTCAATACGGGTGACTTGTTCGCGTTTGAACACATTATACAGTAACCTCTGTGTTACTGTTGTTTATATACCACCGAACATATAGAGGAGAAATGCAACCTGAGATGAGACATGTTGATTAATCACCATTGTTCTGATGCAGGATGCATTTCTAACTAAATGTAGATTAACTTTATTCAGTAATGTCAGCCGTTTGTGTGCATTTGTTTTGGGTTTTTTTTTAATCTGAGCTATCAAACTTTAAATTAACATTTTCAGTCTTTAGCTTCATGGTTTTGTTTGAATCATTTACATTAAACAATGGGTACTCTATCATCTAGTGTTCCGAGGTTGACAAGACCCAGTGTGACACATTCCTGATTGAGTTCCAGTCTCCTTCTTTGAACCAAACACTGGCCATTATCACCTTCTCTATGTGGACGCGACCTCTGGCCCTCAATATGTCATGTCTGTGGGTGAACACGAAACCAATGCTTTCCTTAATCTTATATTTGGCTTGCTTTATGGTGCGGCTACAGCTCCCATGAGGTTTTGATAGCACACCAATGTCAAAGGTTTTAGCTATTTGCCACTGGACAAGAAAATATAACAAAGATATAACAGAAAATCCTGCTGCAGTTTTTCAGAGTGATTGATTAAAACGAAACTCAAATAAATTGATCTGTAAAGAGGTGTGCGAGGGCGCTGGTTGACTTGTGGCACTGTATTTGGTCACAATTTGTACCTGTACTTGAAGTCCAACTGGAGCTAAATTGCTTTTCTTTGGCTGCTGCACCAAATTGGTTCTGTAAATCACTTGTCCTGTTTTTCAGAAAAACAAAAGGAAGAAATTAATATTTTATATATTTTTTGGGTTTCATGTTAGCACCCCCCCCCCCCCCCCCTTCTGATTTTTATTTTTTTACATTTTTCTTCAGTGTTTCATAGGTTCCTGTGAATGTGAAAGATCTTGAAAGTTAAAAAAAAAGTCCATAACAACAAGCTTATATCTCCCACAGATAACACTGCTGCTGAAACTGTAGGACTGTGGATGATGCCAGGATTTGTTAGTCCAGCGGTCAATAGTTAAACCTTTGACATTGGCACGCTGTCAAAGCCTCATTGGAGCTGTCGTCACACCATAAAGCAGCCAAATATAAGATAGTCAGTAGTCCAGCCATTAATTCTGTGACTGTGTGAAATCACGCCACATCATCATGTTACACATGTGCATAATTTGTGCCTTAGCATGGAAGAATTGATGTTGCACAGCTGCTTTGTTGTCGTAATAGTATACTGGTGTGTGATAAAAACACACAAGGAACTATTAACCATTTAGAGGCAAACTCATTTGCTAGTATAGAGGGCAGCCTATATAACACTGTATGACATTTTCTTCACTGGAAGGGTACCGTAGAGGGTACTTTGTTATGTTTTCTTGCACATTGGGCCACCATAGAGGGCCATTTATTATGCTTTATCTGCCATAGGGGCATTCAAAATGGTGCTCTTGCTGGGTTTTTATCGAACAGGAAGGCACCGGGCTGCGGGGGGGTGCAACCTGATACACAACACAAGAGTAAGAGACCTTGAATGACAGCAACAACCACGTTAGCCAAACCGCACACGTCCAACACACATCGTGACCTGCACCTCAGCTCGTCGGACATGCAACAACATAAACACTCACCGGGGAGACAGTGTAGCTTTAACTTCGATTTGCAGGCAAGATAGCTAATTAGCCGCTCAGCTTCTGCATATTAAAGAGCGTGTACACTTACCTGCAAATGTCACTTTGGTCTGGTTAGATGCTGTTGAGTGTGTTTTTTTTTTTTTACTCTTCAATACCACTAACAACACGCTGAAGTCCTAATTTGTTTACTTTGTTTCTCATCCTCTTAGGTAACACCTGCACTCTGGCAGCTTGTTAGCCGCTGTCAATCAATCACAGACGCAGATAATTTTTTTTACTACAAAAGGGGGACGAGCAAATGTGATTTCAAGCCTGCTTTAGGGCACTGCTCTCTTTAAGGCGCACCAACAGAAATCCTGGAGGGTTTAATAGTTTAAAGGAGAACTGATAAATGGAGAGACCCTGGTAGACGTATTCTTCTAATCATGTTTGGTCACACTGCTGCAAATGACGATAATGTTTTGACAGCCCCCCCGATAAAAGTTACTGAATTCAATTATACTTAAGACAACCACAACAACTCTGCCTTTAGATGTCCAGAACAAAACATAAAAAGAACACCCGCATTATTTATGAATAAATCCCATTAAGTTGGCTTGCACTTGTGTCGCTGACATCTTACTGTGCTCACTCCTCAGCCTTTGACCCATGCTCAGAGCACAACCATAAATATAACAGCAAACACATTCAAGCGCATACTGAGTGAAGCTGCAGTACATCCAAAACCTTACTCAGGAATACACTGTAGATGTACGGAAAACAGAGGTTTTATGATGAAGTCACGTTAGGACAAAGTCCCCTCATCAATGCTAATGCAAGATTGATTGAAAATGTTGCCTGTAATAGGTCATTTTCATTTTGTAATTTAATCATTACACTAGTTTGAAAATTATTATTATGACCATCAGTCCGTTCCCTTTTGCTGTTATGTTTAACATATACGGTAAAGTGCCTCAGGACAAATGTATTAGCCTGCAAAAATAAATTGCAAATGCACAACCGCAAACACACATAGAGCCATCATCTCTCTCTCTAATACACACACACACACACGTGCGCTTCCCCTCTCTTTGGTGTGGAGATAAAACATGGAATACAATCATAATAATTCGATTTTCGCACATTAACATGTATGTTGTTCCCCTAAATTCATTACGGCCACGCTTTTGGCTGAAGGCTTTGTTTGTCATTGTCCAATTGGTCCATGCCACCCGCTAGTAACTTTATCTTTCAGTCCAGCTTTCCATCCACCACGGCCAATTCCTCTCTCCCTCCACCCACAAAAAACTGCCCTCTTTGCACAAGGCCCCCTCATTCATTCTAATTAAGCCAACTGAAACTAAATAGCAGAGGCTTTGTTTACAAGGGGCTCGCTGTGCTCAGCAGTCTGTGCACGGAGGCACTCGTCTTTACAGCCAGTCAGGGGTTTATCTAGAGCTACACTTACTGCTTACACTAATTTATATTTTTGTTTTCCTTTCTACTTATTTCCATATCTGCCACCGTGGGGCTGGGTTGCCTTCACAGAGAGAAATTTATCAATCACATTAAAACTATAACCAACGTGGACCGTTCCGTCGCACATTCAGTGGATGGTGATGCAGTAACGTCATCACAGAGGCAAGAAAAACAGTGACGCCAGGCAAAGGCATTGACAGTGATGGTCTGAATGAGAATGAGCAAAATAACATTGCTATGAAAAACAGATTTTAATTAAAGACTGCCAGGCAGGTTCAAAGAAAACATCAAATCCTGAAAATCTCCCTGACGACTTCACATGGCCGATAAGAGATGAAACACCAAACAGTTTGGCGCAATCCGTTCCACGCCACCCCTTTGGTATTGAGATGAGTAAAAAGACAGTATCATCATTTCTCATCGTTTCAGTTGACAAACAAGACAACAGAAAAACAGTGTATTCACCTTAATTGTGAAATTATGCCAAGGCTCAATTGCCTAGCTGCTAAATATAGTTATGCACTGTTAAACCTTAAAAAAGGACACATTTGTATTTTCTAATTGTAGGAAAAAGGCTACAAAATGACAAAGCATCTCACCTGTTATTGCCTATTATTATTTATGTGTGGAATCAGCATCTGCTAAATCACCACAGAACCCCCAACACGTCCTGAGCTTTATCAATGCTGAACTCTGAGACAGCGATAACAATGCTTAACTTTTCTAGCTAGTGCTAACTAACTAGTAATCAACAGGTTTTTGCAGAGCTCTGTCAGCATCATAAAGAATAGTGTGGCTACACTAATTCTGATTCTCTTATAAGGAGGGACATCACAAGTACGTCTTGATACATCTTAGCCGACAATACTCACACTTGTAAAAGTGCATTCGTTCTACCAGATACTCATTTCAGCTGAGTCCTTGCTTCACCAGTTTGTGACATATTGAAATGCTTTTATTAATGCTACTCGCATTATTGTTACAAGTGGATATACATTTTATAGAGAAAAAAACATTACCTAATTGGTCATATAATGCAATTGTCATAGCTACCCATTGTGTTAAATCAACTTGTTGATCTTGTATAATGTGCCATGTCTGAGTGAGTACTGAGCTGTATGGTCGTCCATTATATTAGGTTATCTAGGTAATTTTTTTCATGCTGTGTTTGATGTAATTGTAAGAGATGTGCTTGAGGGCGCTGACTCCAATCAGACCCTCCACCACGCAGCCAAAACACTGCAGAGTGAAGGTTCTGCCAAACGTTAGTTACATCAAGTTTCATCAGGTTTGTTACATCGAGTTATGACATAAAGAAACGATTAAGTCTTGCTCTGGCTCAGTCCATTTTCAGTGAAAGCAATAAACAAATAAAGTGCTCTGAGAGACCAGCATTAGCAGTTAAGAGGGAGCTCGCTGGACAAAGATGAGAAAACTATAATCTGTTGTGGCAGCATGCAGAGAGTCAACCCAGAAGAAAAAACGAAACCCAATACCTGTAAAGCATTTAGCGTTTGGCCAATTACGCGAGAAGCTCAAGAATAAAATGTCCAGTACCCTCTGTCTTAATCCAACAGTCGCTTTTTAAAGCAGAAACATTAATCTTGTAGGATACTGAAAACAAAATGGGGTGGTTTGGGTTTGTGGATCAGCAGTGCATTCGCTTATTACGGCAGTGCAACGCAAAAATGACGCATTGCCCACATAAAATCGGAATACGAAGCAACACAAAGTAGGGATGATAAGTGATGACACGTTCTTACATTATGTTGATACCAATTTTTCAAGGAGCAAATGTGGTGGGGGCAGGTTACACTAAGTGTTTTTGAAATTAAACACAGATAAGGTGGTTAGTAGTGGCTGAATAGAAATAAATGCTGCCTTAAGGTCCACCTTTGGAACAAATTATCTTAAAGCTGTTACGTGAATAAAAGACAGAGCCATTTCCTATACCGCTCTTCAGTCAAGACACTTATCGTTGAAGCTTTTGCTCTGTCACATTTGGATGTGTGTCACAGCCTACCTTTATGGCGGGGAGAAAACGCTCTGTTTTCAGGCACCACTTTGGGGTAGCTCATTTGAAAGATTGACTTGAAACATTCAGTTGGAGCACCCCTGACAACCTGGCAATTTAAGATGAGGAGACGAGGAAGGATATATGGAGGTGAAACCGCTCCCGAACTGGGACCTGCTGTCCTTTCCTATCCAGTCGAGTCTGTTCGTGGTGGGGTTCTCCATGGGTGGCAGTCTTAGGAGGTGTTCTCTGCACAAGTAAGGAGACCATGAGGAAGTCTGGGGACATGCCGGGTTGTTTACTTTACTCTCAGCTGGTGTGGGAACATTGATGGATCCCCAGTTGGGTGAACGGATGGATTGACGTGTGTGCAGGACATATGGTACAGAAGTGATTTATCAGTGATAAAGGCATTTATGAAATGCAAAAAAATGTCATGATTTAGGTAAGTAATTATACCTTTCAGAAAATGCCCCCATAAAAATATAAAAACTGACTGGGTTATGAGGTGGAAGTATATTTTCCAAAATATCAAAAATGTATGGGCCTACCTGGTTTACATCCAAATACCCCTCTAGCACCTTGTTAATGTTAATGCAAGTTAATGCTAGCACTAAATCACAAAAAGCAACAAAACCATTTTGTAAAAAAACTGTGCCAACTTCTTCCTCTGCATATGAATCTGCATTTGTTAATGGTGTGATTTTTAAGAGGTGGCCAGAATACATATCCACTCCCTGCTGCTCCCTATGAACTGGCTACTGTTTATTGCAGGGAAAGGGGAGAATACAGCTGGACTCCAGACTGGGACCAAACACAACCTAAAAGTAAAAAGTAAAGGTATAGAGTATGGAGGTGATTTACAGGGGAGTGACTAGTGCTGTGTCTCAATTCAGGGTCTGCATCCTTCAGAGGGGCATTTGAAGGCCAATTACGTCAATACACCACACAAAGGCTGTCCCAATCCTCCAAATGCAGCCCACAAATGTGGCCTTCTTTTCCCTCTTTTTGGAGGATGGACGGCTGCTATCCTTTGTGGCCTCATATATATCCCAAGATTCTTTGCGGGCCCCAAAAAGAAGAAAGAAAGAGAAAATGGCGTCATCGCGTGGCGTAGATTTTCACTTTTCACGGGCGTGGGTGGCAGAAATCGTGACGTAAGGGTAAAACATCTGGTGACGCAACCAGGAAATGCTCCAAAGGCTAGACAGTCCCATTTAACAACGGCTGACACAGTCAACCAGGTCTCGCCTTCAAAGACCACAAAGGCCAGTCCTTCAAAGGACGCAGACCCTGAATTGCACACCGCATATGAGTCCTGTGGTTAGACAAGTGTGTCCAAGTGTCAACATTTTGTGAGTTTATTTGTTTATTTATTAGACTTGGTAGTGAACTCGCCCACTGTTACATCTACCAGCTGAAAACTACTCGGACTACTGCATTTTGCTATACAGGACTGGAGGGGCTAGCCTGTAAGCATGCTAACTTCAGTAGATATCTCTTCAACATGTTACACTGTACATTTTACAAGTTGATTTCCTATTTTAAAAGGCCAGTAAACCGCTTACATAACAATTACCAAGTTGACCATTAAACTTAAGTTGCATGGGCTACAACATTTTAACAACTTACAATTATTTTTGTATTTTATTCTGTAAGTTTACATAGACCTCTCTGGCATGATGTCAAGATTGCTGTTTCTTTTTAGAACATTTTTTTAATGTTTTTAACCAAAATTCTGGCCATATCTTAGAAATTGCTCATTCAAACTAGTGCAGTGTCCGTAGGAAGCATGTATTCCTATAGAAAAGTGGGAGGTTAAGTAGCTTTTTCATGGATGGCCAAATGAGGCTGTGTTTGAAGGTGGGACGTCAGGGTTATAATTGGCTGTTTTTGACTACTTTTGATTATACCATTATATTTCACCTTAAAAACTATTTACCTTGCCTTACTTGGTGTCATTATTTTCAGCACAACCTCACATGTGTGACTGTACAGTTATTTTTTCATTTTAACATACTATATTAACACTATGGACCTAAAAATCACAAAATAACATAAAATCAGAGTAGAAAAAGTTAGATTTTTTTACTGTGAATACCACAAATATGTTTAATGAACCAATTGCATTAGTTATAATGCAAATATAAATTGTTGTTGGCTAAATTGGTGCATAAGTTTTTGAAATTTACAAAGTTATGTGTAACTATTTACATTTAAATGCAGGCAATGCCTCAGGCTCAGGGCTCAGCTCATTCCTGCCTGTTCCACATTCAGCAGTCTCCTCCTTGTTTTGACTCACAACACAAAAAAACGACTCCACTATTCACTAAACACACTACACCAGGGGTACTCAAATACAAATCTTAAAGAGCCACAAAGATTTTTTTCAATGACTCAAAGGTCCATGTGTTGAGGTCGGTCAGGCCACATGCAATAATACTGTAATATTCAAAACAAAATGTCCTTTTCATTCTAAACAACAAAATACGAACTAAAATAAAATGTAATTTCCATTTTAACAAATTAAAATACATAGTTGGATATTTCCTTTTTGTTTGCCTTCAAACATTGTGTCCATCACTTCAGTCATGCATTATTTTATTTCATTGTGACAAAGATGTGACAAGGATCCTGCTTGCAGCTTGATATGACGATTTCAGTGCATTTATTTGTGTTGTGCTCATCTCTGAATTTTGAGGAAATGTCTCTTCAAAATTCCTATGCTTCGTCTCATAATGCCGTTTCATATTGGAAATCTTCATCACAGCTTCTCCTGGCATACTGTAACGCCCCTTGTGGACTGTGGCGCAATGACTCTTGGGTATTCTGTTGGTGTTGGTGTAATTATGGTTCATGAATGTGTTTGTGAATAAGATATGTAAGATGGTTGTGGGTTAATTCACGTCATTTGTTCTGTGATTAAATGGTGTTGAGTTTTAAGGATGATAAAAATTTTGGCACCGTGAGTAAAAGGGTGTTTGCCAGGAGAAACTCCCCGTCCGTTACACTTCCTGTGAAAATACATGATGAGACTTGCTAATATAATATCTGTTAAACAACGTAAGTGTGTGTTATTACAGCACTGTCAGATCCGTGGGTCTTGTCCTGGTTGGAGGATGAATGAATGCAAAGTTCCTAGTTCTGTGAGTGGCTGATTCTCATTGTCCACTTTGTTATAGCAGTTTACTTGGAAAACGCCATTTCAATCTCTTACCACCGGCGAAATGTAAATACACGAACTGCTCCGAAAACTAAAGTGAAAGTTAAAAGTTGCGATCGCAGCGGTGAGTGACCCAGCTGTATGTGTATCGTTGGCATAGAGACAAGTCCCGGTGTACACGTGCTGACCCAACCACAACAGATGATGAAGGAATAACAGTTCGGGGGCCACAAACAGGAGGCCGGCGGGCTGGATGCGGCCCGGGGGCCGCCTATTGAAGACCGCTGCACTACACCAAACACTACATAACACACTAACTATACACTCCAAACACGCTATATGTCACAAATCTCTCAACTCTCAAAACTCGCTATCTCTGTCGCTGTCTCCAACACGTCACTGCTGCTGTCACTCATCCGCCGACGTCCTTCCCACATCTTCCTGTTCCTCAACAACCAAACTTGCTGCTTGGACACTTTCGTGACAAAAGCTTGTTTTTACCGTTTCTTCCTGCACCAGACACAAAGCAAACGTGACGGCAATGTTTGCGAAAAAGCGTGTTGGACATTATTTACCCTAAGTCCGGTTTTGGACGTGCCGGTGTGTCCGGTCCGTCGACTTGGTAGGTGGACCGTGTGGGTTGGCTAGCGGCTAGCAGCTAGCTACACACGAACATCCACAGATTCTGATTCCACTTTGTTGTCCGTGCGTCTCCGGATCTCCCCAGACCCGAACAGACTCGGTCTGGACTCTTTTAGTCTCATTAATCCACAACAGTCAGTTTAGATGCACAAAACAGAACAGAACGGGACCGAACCACTGGCAAAATCCCGGTCCAGCTCACGCCTGCAGGTATAAATCCGCTTGTTTCTTAAGGTGGGGGGTCGCGTTGGGCTCTCCAGTGATTGGCTCTGGTGCGCACGTGGCTACGGTGTGCAGTGATTGGCTGTGGTGCGCACGTGACTGTGGTGGCTCCGGTGGACAATGCTCGGCGGAATTTGTAAAGCATTTATGAAATAATTTATTCACGGTATCATAGTAGTCCAAACAAATGCGACATTGCACACCCTTGAACCACGCAGCAGCCATGTTGCGAGTCTCAGGTCAGTGTGATCCTGATCCGCAGAGATATTTGAGGCACAGAAACACACACACACACACACACACACACACACACAGACAGACAGAGATTCCTTGCTTTTATAGAGAGATGAAATTGAAAGTCTATTGTCTCATATATCAGTATTTAACAATGTGGAGATGAGACTCAAAAATCTACTATCTTTCTCCAGAAAGTTACATGCAGGTGCTTAAATGCAATTACACAGTAGGTCCTTCGTCGTTTTACATCACATTTCAGTGAGCAGTCACATATCCAGCCTGCAAAAAAGTCACAAGCAATTATATCAGTGACAACTCATTGCAGATTTTACATTTTTATGAAATGACATATGCTCAATAGTTATTGGCATTTAGGAGAGCAGGGAGTGGAGCACAAGGAGCAAGCATAAAAAGAAGAAAAAGCTGTTATATCACCTCTGAGGTGTTTGGGCCACACTTCGACTCCAGGGGTGTCTGCATTTTGAAGGAATGGGATTTGCTTGGAGCACACAGCGCTGCCTATAAGTTCAAGGATTACCCCTGTCCAGGCTGCGGATAGTCAGTGAGGTGTGGGCAAGTATATGGGTGCTTGTGAGAGAGAGCGGACGTCTCAGTGAGAGACGGGGGAGAGAGGCTGAGCCTGTACACAGTCTCGGCGCGTGTAAACAACCCTGTGTGCAGCACAGCGCCTTAGGGTGTGAAAGTCTGAGGGAGAGGCGGCTTACTCCGACTAGCTTCAGTAATGCTCACATGTAGCTTCCTAAATTCAACATGCCCTCGAGGCTTTAAAGGCTTCCTGTCCGGATCAGTCACAGATTTGTTAACCTGATCCTAAGGAAGGTATTTAAATATAGCCAAATGGGAAAGTGAACAGAAAACAGTGTGTATAAATATGAATGTTTGATCCAACCAAAATCATTACGGTGGCACTCTTTGTATATTAAGGCCGCAGCATGGTAATACAATTCAAGTTTCCCCATGCTTCTATTCTGCATTTCTGATTTCACACACTTATTTCTAAGCAAATTTAGCCCTTTGCTTCACAATGAGGCTCATTGTCTTCTTCTGCTCGTGGGCCAGTCGATCTGTGCATTCAGAGAAAATAACAAAATATAGCACCATCTGCTGGTGGCCATTGTTAATCCATTTATCAGAGTAATTAAATGTAATGGGACATTTCCCTGCAGCCACTCATTATGCGGTGTTACCACCAGCAAATCTCGCATTATAATGAAAGCTAAACCAGGCTAGTTTATCTTTTTAATTTTATCATCATCGGCGGTCAACTCTACACAATTGACAGTTAGTGCAGTACTTACATAGCGCTCAGGGACATACAATTAAACACTTGACCTTAACAGTATAAAATCATTAAAGGGTCACCGTTAAACTGAAAAACGTAAAGGTTCCCACAACTCACATTTTCTTCCCAATCACACATGCATTTTCTTTATCTGTTGATGATGTATTTCTTTTCCAGTTTTTTAAAGCACTTTGTAAACTTTTTGGTTTTGTGAAATGCCGTTTTAAATTAAGGATATTGTAGCACAGGGATTTGAGAGATAGAGATTTAATCCATAGATCGATATTATTCCATAGGATTTAGGATGATTATTCTGCATCTCTTCGGCCATTTTAATCAATGACTCACAGTCATGACCTTTCCTTCCTCTTCCATACATGAGGGGAATTTTGTTGAAGGTTACAGAGCTCGACCGTGCCATTGCTTCCATTCACCTCCCAGTGATCTGTCTATTCATACCAGCTCAGCTCATCTCTCCTTGTCTAATCCCCCTTTTTCTCCGGCCTCTTTCCTCTGTACTTCTCTTGTTGCAACCATCTTATATATTGCAGCAATCGTTGGTTCAAAAATGAAATCTGAAAATGTTATACGTCTGTTGTTATCCTCAAAAGAAAAGTCTTTATTCAAAGGATGTTGAAACTATAAAAAGTAGGCAGAACATACAGCAAACTGGTGCTCTTGATGTACGTTAGAGATGAAAACAGTTTGTCGAGAAGACATATGACTCACACAGTGTTCCGAACATGTATTAACTGTAAATGGGCTCTAGTTCCGTACCAACATATCATCATACCGAACAACTGAATAGGTCAATTGCCAGTAACTCAGAGAAACAACATATATCCCTGTTCCCAAAACAACATGAGCGTTGCAGCAGACCAGCAGCAGGCGTTCAGGCTTTTTGTCGCACTACACACACCGTTTGACCCGACCTGCTACACTTCACCTCCTCCTTTGCAGCCATAGTAATTACTACAGCCACTAGAGGTTGCTGCCTAACAGGAAACCTTAATATGGGTCATAACAAGCTGCTTGCGCTAATTGTTTTTAGAGTATGTGTCTGGTTGATACAGAAAAGTGACATAATAAAGTATAGTCAAAGCAGTCCGTATGCATAATTAATTTCATTGAGTTTCTGTTACCAAGCTACCGTGACTTTATGTGACATGTTCACACTCACATTCATTCACTCATCCATTTAATGATTAACATCAAGTCGGCTGGAATTCAGTTATATGGAAGTTTATTTATTCAACTGTATCTCAGAATGTTTGTTTAATGTAAATGTTTGCATCCAACAGCCAGTTTGATTTAAAACAAAAAAAGGGGAAGATGCACAGCTCTGCTTTCAGAGAGGCTGAGCAGATACATGGGTCTGAAATAAAGTCCTATACCGAGAATCTAGTGAATTTGAAAACATATCAATCAATTGTGACGCAACTGAAAGCATTCCTTAAATCAGGACCTGTTAAGTTTAAACTTACCGCAAGTCGTAATCATGAATCCAGTGTGATTTGATCAGTCGATGAGCAACAGAAATTCATTATGCATCTTCATGAATGAGTTCAAGCTGAATATAGGATCTGTCTCATTATAAACAGATACCTGAATTAGCTTGATTTGTGAGTGTGCTGTTGCTACATGTGGTGCAGTGTACACAACGTGGGGAAATGAAAGAGCTACTCTCATTTAATTCAAGAAAAAAAAGAAAAAGAAAAGAAAAGCTCCAGAAAATTCTCAGAAAACATTGAGCTATTAAATCTTTGGACAAACGATTCTAATTGTAATCGTTAGCCTACTTACCAATTTCAATTAACATCCTTCATTATATCGTAGGTAAGGCTACGAGCTGACGAGCGCCATTAACAAATACCATCTACAGTAAATTGATTAAGATAATTAATTGAACTCATTTTAGTTGAGCGAACAAGAGGTTGTTTTTCTAATAGTCTGACTAATGTCAAACACTAATGTGCTACTGACTCCACTGCCCTTGAGAGCCTAGCAACACACTGTGATGTATATGGTCGGGAAGCAATTCCTTGGTAACAATAACAAGGCACTTTTCTCCCCTTTGTTCCTCCCAAAAATCTTGCACATTTGGATTTTCAAAGACAGAATGTTTTTTGGAAGAAATCACAGCTCTGTACAATCCCGCTGTCTAGTTATTCACATATAACACACAGACTGTAGGACACTGTCAGGAAAAAAAGGCGAATCTGTCTCTCTCACTGACTCGCACCTTAGTTTTCATAGAACAGAGCTGCGAGAGGACCGGTTCTGCCCTTGGGTCATTGTTACATGCTTTATGCACAGATAACAAACACATTTCAGCAGGCAGAAATTTTGCAGAAAAGAACAGATTTGTCTCGAGAAGTAAACAACTTGAAGAGGCAAACAAGAAGGCACACACACATAGAGACACACATAATGCATTCATCGCGAGGCCAAATGTTTCCATGGTCATATTTGGAGGTAATGGCGGCCCATAAACATGTATTGTGTGCCTTGGCTCCAGTCGTGAAAACACGATCGAATCTGGGTATGATAAAGGAAGAACCGAAAGGCCATAGATGGATAAAAACATTATTATTTTCATCATTTCGCCTCAGTAATAAAGGTTACGTATGACTCATAACACCATTATAGCAAGATGGCTCCTAATGTTTAAGATCATTGTGTTGCAGGTCACTCACGAGTCAAGGTCTGCTGAATCAGATGAAAATAGAAAAATAAGACGGACGGAGATTACTTTGCTGCGTTATTCGGTGGA
The DNA here is from genome assembly GCF_900880675.1 of Sparus aurata. Classification (NCBI taxonomy): domain Eukaryota; kingdom Metazoa; phylum Chordata; class Actinopteri; order Spariformes; family Sparidae; genus Sparus; species Sparus aurata. Next base: position 18,462,185 of record NC_044198.1, read on the forward strand.
TTTGAATAAACGCTGTTTTCGCAAGGAAGAACAGGTGCAGCGTTGAATTTTTTAAACACCAATCTGTGGAAGACACTCAGAAAGTGACGACTTTTAAAAAGATGATTGAAAGAAAGGAAGAATTGCGGGTAGTGTAAATAATTGTATTCTTCCTCTCCACTACACCTCAGAGTCAAGTACTTGTACACTAACGTGTAAAATCAGCTCTACCTCGACACACTCCAACATATATGCTGCTTGTACAATGATACCTGACTACTAGTTATACTATATATAATTTAATGTGCACACAGTAGGCCACTGGCAGGGTGACAGGGAGCGTTTTTCTGTCTAACATGTACAGTATATATAAATACTCATTTTACTTCTGTTAAATAAAATGAACAGTAAGCAAGTACAGTATTGTGACATTGGGGGGTTGCAACTTTTAGGATCTGAGTACTTTTTCCATCACAGATGAAACCGGACTTTATGACAATGCTGCATGAGCAAAGCTGCAGTCCATGAAGGTCTTAAAATATCATCTTTGGAGTCAGAAACACTTTTTTGATCTTGGTTTTAATCTTGTGCCCCCTGGTGAGGGCTTCACACTGACTGCAGGCTGCACGCCCATGATACACCACTACAATCTGGCTTTTATGTGTTCAAACTGTGGTAAACTGTGAGCTCTCCTGTCTTTATGCCAAGCCACACTGCACACGTCCACAGGGATCGGTAGAAACGGATTACGTTTTACATAACAGATTACATTTGAAAAAAATGTGTAATTATATCATATTTACATTATTGAGAAATACTTGTTGATGCTTTGGATTGTCTTTAAAATACACCAATTTTCACATTCTAGATGCTTTTTGTGGAGGGTTTTTTTTGTCTCTTTATTTATAATAATGATAGAAGATGAACATTTTGAGTCAATGCTGCTTTTGTGTTACAAAATCAAAATCTTCCTTGCTAAAACACATTTTAAAGAGAGCATCAACATCCCACATGTACAGAATATACACACACAGGAGACCTGAAGTTTGTGCCAGTGCTGTTTTTACAGGTACAATATGTAAAAAGCACTTGTTTGGATTGCCTGTAAAAAAAAATATTTATAAATAAATTGCGAGACTCATTTTTGTGAATGTGTCCATTATTTTTCAAAAATATTCAGATCAGATTTTGTTTTGTAATGCAGTGGATAACCTTTCTAATTATATTTTTCCATATACTTTGTATTTAGTAACTGAAAACATTTCATAGTAATCTGACCCAACCCTGCATGTATATGTCTTGTTGTGTCCTAACAACATTTTCCTCTCTGTTGCTGCATCTCTTTACTGTGGCAGCTCTTACGCAGACGTGTCATCAAATCGGGAACACAGTTCATCTCACCCTCTGTGGATGTGATAGTCAAGTCAAGTGAAATATCGCAGCAGTGGTAGGAGACAAGATTAGTCAAATAACTAAGCCTTCTCTAACCTAATCTCCACAATAAATGTCGGCAGGGAACATTTATGGAAACCACATATGTGTTGAAACTGTTTTCAAATTCACATTACGACAACTTTCTGTTTGTGAGCACATAAAACCATTTGATTAGGGTTAGGGAAAAAGATAATGTGTTGGCTGAAAATACCTGCTTTGGTGCCTCAAGAATTGCTGGAGACGTCCCTACTTCTCCTTTAAAATATCCAGTGATGTCATGCTTACAAATGTTGAAAAGCAGTCTCGAAAGCACCCTTGCATAGCATAACTCCACCACCATCCCCTCTGCCTTCTGATATGAAATTCATGAAGTTCTAACACGTGAACTTGATATGATAGAAATAAACATATATATGGTATACGTGACACATAACAGATGTTAACCTCAATCAGTGGTTTGCAGAGGAGCTTAATTAACCCTTTAAGCCCCAAGCCAATTTTCTAGGCCTCTGCTCGAAAATTGCATATCCATAATAAAATGAGTATATCTCTGCAACCACAAGGTTTATTTGAATACTTCAAAGTTTGATGTTTAGTTGTTTATTTGAGTAGTGTTTGGGCTGTGTTTGGGTCATATAAACATGTTTTTTACACGTTGTAGCCCAGCTTCTGCTGTTTGATTGGATATAAAATATGACAATATTCTTTCATAATTAGTGCAATAGTGGCTCTGTGGTTGTTCTGCATATTTGGGGTTTGAACAGTGAAAAAAAACAACATTTTATTCTGGCGACTGGGCTGGATTTCTTCCACGACTTTAACCTGAACAATATTTTATGAAACCTAAGGTCAAACACAGTTTAAATACAGTTTATCCTTCATTGTTCTTTTCCCCCACTGTTCTTATTAATACGTTTTAGAGTGTGTTGTACTCTGGCTCTTTCTTTGGTGTCCTTGCTCTGCCAAGTGTGATGCATTTTATTCTATGATGTTACTTGTCCTGGGGGACGCTGGGTATCCTGAGAGTGTGATTTTTTTTCCCCTCCATCATTACATGAGGCTTGAGGTTTACCCGCTGCAATGTCACAAGAGAGGAAGAAAGACAACCAAAAAAACCCACAAAGAACGTTTGTCATATTGACTTTATTAAGATAATTTCAGACAAAACATATATTTCTTCAGAGACAACATAGACTTACATGACATCGGTTGAGTACAGTCTCAACAAATAGACCCATTTTAAATGGTAAAAGCCTGCCAACTCCAGCGCAAAAGTAAGACTGCGTTTTATAAAGCAGACGTTCTGACACGTTGTTGAGGCTTCAGAGTGTGGGGTAAAAATTCAGAATTTGGAGATTATTAGGAGACTAGAGGGAGAATATGCTCATGTAGGCATAGTTTTTCTTGTACACCTACACACAGATGCAGTGCAGTACATATAACGCGTACATGCACACACAGACACACATATTTCCTTGACCGTGTCTGTGGAGGAGGAGGAAGGATTTTGTCAGAGCGAGGGGATCTGCAGGGTTAACAAAGTGAATTAACTGACAGCCTGCCTGATTTCACTGTCAGTGCTCAGACAGAACCTGGTACTAACACGGCTGGCATAACAAAGGTACAGAATACTTGATATGTGGGGAGGGGAGGGAAATGTGTTATATTCTCACCAATTCCTAAAATTACTTTTTCTTTTTTTAAATTCACACAAACTGCACCATTTTCACAGTTTTAATTTGGAATCTTTGCTGCAAACAACAAGTTTGTGCGTGTTGAATATTGAACTGGGAGGCTTCCCTCCGGTGAGAAATTAGACAATACAATGTCAGGATGTCAGTATCGGCTGAGATATGCTGTGTTTTTTGACAGAAGCGTGAATCTAGGGGAAAATGTCAAACGGGGTAAAACCAACAAACCAAATGTATTGTCTTTGACATGTGATGTGACACGTACGGTCTGTGGCTACAATGCTAGAATAAAAACAATCATTACTATACAGAACAAATCTTATGCATTCGATAAGTGCCTTCATTAGGTATTGTCCCAGTTCTCCATACATGTAAAAGAGGTTAAGAAAAATGGTTCATAGTAAGAATTCATACAACACTTACAAAAAAACATGGTAAAAAAAATACATATAGACATTAAATACAAGTTTAACTCATCATATTGCACAAATACTCAAGTGGGAATTTGTACTGGCCCTCTTTGTTCTCTGTCTCAACACATTTACACAAAGAAAATCAGGAATGCACGCACACACGGGAGTGAGAGAGGGGTAATACGCTACATGGCTCACGTACAATGAGGACACATTTTACAAATGCAGAATGTTTTTGAGATTATATTCGAAGGTGAATAAATTATTTGAACAATCCAAATCCGAAGGTGAGTAACTATTGGGAGTGTGAATATATATGCTTTAACATCGATGCTTGTGTCAAAGTTATGTGCTGCGGATACAAATCACCACAAGACTTGGCGAGTGAAGGGAATATTTTCTAAAGAGGTAAAAGATTGGCAGTAAAAAATATAAAATACATTTACATTTGTACATTGAAACAAACAGTGGGTTCACGGATCAACCGTCGCTCTGCAGGTGTAGCCCTCATGGAAGTCCCCGTTATGCATCTATGCAGCTTTGTGTAGTGTTAGCCCTGCAGTGGCTGATGCAGCCTATCCAATGTTGACAGCAGAAGTTAATCATTTCGACAACAAACTCAGTTCGTCCCACGAGTAAAAACACATATTTTTCCTCTTACCTGTAGTGCTATTTATCCATCTACATTTTTCTGGTGTGAATTGCCAATCTTTGGAGATATTGGCCGTAAAGTTGAACTACATTCTACAAACTCGACAGCAACATCTCTTTCAAGAAATCATGACCCTGTTACTCAAAGTAATCTGCAGGACATGCTGTTAGCAGTACTGTTAGGAGTTGCTTTCTTTGCACATCACACGCTCATGTGTGCTTCTACTCACAAGTGAGAGGTTAGCTTACTGAGCTAGCTGATGTTACAGCTCAGCCGAAGGACGCCATTAATGCTTATGTCCCATGAGTAGATGCACACTTCCTTCTGCGAAGTGATACAGTGTTCAGTTTACATTTTTTCTGGAAAGAGTTCTGTTTTTTCAGTTACAAACTTGGCAGCATTTGGCCTACACTTAAGAGGAAAAATATGTATTTTTGATTTTGGGATGAACTGTCCCTTTTAACATGTCATGTAAAGCGAAAGTTGATTGACCAGTGTTTAGTTGCAAACAGCATATACAAAATGTGGTCAACTACTATAAGCTGCTATTGGTTATATTAAAGAGTGCAGATCGGCTGTGTTCAGAGCTGGTGACTTTTATAGGAAGTTAAGGGGGAAAAAAATCACTTGAAATGGGGTTTTCTTGCTCGTTTGCCTTTAATCTCACTTCTTTATTTCCGTCTATGTGAGAAATACTAATTAAATGGTAATTTCATCAAAGAATATTTTGGCCGATTGTTAGAACCCCTGCAACAAATCAAGTCTCTTGGAGGTGGCAACACTTCAGGGTGCAGCAGGAATCAAGGATTGCTTGTGATCAAAGCAAAGTCTCTGAATTCATTGGTGATCAATAACATTCATTAAAGGTCTAAATATTCTGTTGCTTCTGGGCACATAATCTTCAATCACAAGATAGAGCAGAACATTAGTGTCTAGCTACATTTTGAATGAAAGGAGGTTAATTATGAGCAGACAGGTTGGACTATTTATACTTGCTTTAAGGCCATCTTCATCTATAGGAAGAGGTATGGTTCATACACCATAAATAGCTGCTTCTAACTCTGTTGATCAATGATTAAACTGGCCTGAAAACACTTAAATGCAATAAATCTAATTGCAACATATGAAGCTGATGGTGAACATTGTGGTTACAACAAACTGTGAGACAGTGTTGGTGGACCTATTACTGATTCTGGAAGAAGGAAAAGTACTGGAATTCCACCTCCAGACAGACTATTTTGGGGAAACTCCACCCTGTAGGCGTAGCTGTATGAGTGGCGCTTGGTTCCATATTTAAGTCTGACATCTGAAAACTGATGGCGCTAGCTTCCTCATTAGGGGCACATTACTCAGCTCTGAATACAGCCATGTGTCTCTGCATGCTCTACTGTACATTGCAAGAGTGATTACTTCTGAGCTGATATATATAAAAGCACTTTTTTTAATAATACTTCAGAATTTATTGCTACCTTTGGGTCATAAATGTGATTTGGTATTGATTGTGTTGTTATTAGGTAATCAAGTATATTTTTCTGTGGAGAAAAAACTGGATATAAGGCCCTGATACAGCTATTGGATAGCATTAAAATGGCACTGGATCTTTGACAGTCAACTACAAGGTTCACCAAGTGACACAAGAACATCAAAAAATGGAAAAAAGGAAGAGAATAAGATCAATTCACCAGAGAAATCCAGTGTTAAGCTTAGACTTAGCTCCAGACTTCAAAATAATAGGAGGTAGCTGTTAATCATCGACCTCGAACTCCAATTAAGACAAATACCCCTTGAAGTGGGCATTTAATTGACTGGTTTGAGATCCTTTTCAAACCCTGAGGGGTTGTTGATAACTTTTTTTTGACTGACCTAGCCAAAGGCCGTGGGTATTTTTGTAGCTTAGATGTGAATGCAAAAAAGCTTTTCATCAGTTTTATCAAAGTCGCTCTTTCGGCTGGTTTGTCTCCTGTCTAACTATTATTGTGCTGCCATCACACAAGCACAATTCATTGAAAGGAATGCAGTGAATTTCCTGTTAGCTCTTGGGGGATATGGTTTGTTTTTCCTGTTACTGGGAGCCAATTTTTTTTCCCTCTTGCCCTCTTTAACTTCCTGTCTAGGAGCTTGACTTTACAGAGAGGCTGCAGAGGTGAGCGTCAGAAGCCATTGATTAGACTTCTGTTATCCGTCACCCAGCGCCCTCCCACCCCCATCCACCGTTGCAAACTCCCAGATCACATCCATTTCAGGCTTGGTGTGTCAAAGACATGGGTTGTGCTTTTTAATGAGAATCTGAAGGGGGGCAGGGATGGGAGAAATGCTTCTTTTAAGCATTACTAAAGAAGACAAAAGCACAAACCCTGTATAGGTGACTTTGAGGGGAGATGGTGGCCCTGCTGGTGGTGGAGATTACAATAATCTCATGCCATGCTGCTAGTCGGTGTGCTCTGGGTGCTTCCAATGCTCGCGTTGGCGCTGCTGTTCTCAGAGGGGGAAGGGTTGGTGGAAACAGGTTGTCGTTTTGCTCCTGAGCACGGACATCCTGTAGAAAGATGAGAGAGAAGCCAATAACATGAAAAGAAGAACAAGAAAACAATCAATTATAGTTGTCATTTAAACTGGGGACACTGGGGAAAAGTCCACAACACTTTTTTAAATGGCCTATTTTGTCCAATCATTTTTTATCAGGGATGGGCCTTTCAAGCAAAAATGCTATTCGATAATCACCGGGACGTATTCAATAGTCATTTGATCATTGCCACATATGTTTTACTGGAGCCTGGTCATTATAACGCAATTTTACCACAGCCTGTCATAGCGATAACTGGTGGCATCCCGTTATTTGCAGGTGCCATTAAAAAAAAGGGGAAAAATATATTTTTTTTTTCAGACAAAACCATAGTCGCAAGAACTATTTGTTTTTCTAATTTAACAAGTATTAGAAAATCATGACCCATCCATATTTTTTACACGTGTAATTTGTTAAAAATGTACCCAGAAATGTAAATTAACAAATGAAGACCGTTTTTTATAGTAGATGTGATATGGGCATTTTTCGATTGGTGCTGAAGTTGCGGATGTGATGTCTATGGGTGGCTGTTGCTTGGTTGATCATCATCATTGGTACATTTTCATATTGTCGACCCTGGAATAGCCTAGACTTTGCCTTTCTTCATTATGCGTTTATTTTCCTGCCGTGACAATTTAAAAAAGTCTCTTCATCTCAGCCCTTAAATGCCCACCACTTCTCAGCACAAAGTGTTGGAGCCATACGAAGAAAATCTAAATTCCTTACCGGGAAGGTTTGCTGCAGTTGAGCTGATGTCCAGTCCAGTTGGGTACCCTGAATAAAGCAGAATGTGAGCATTGCAAAACCAGGAAAATTTCAACTCAGATACACAGTATATTCAACCAGGAACCTAAGAGTGTTAATTATACGCATACCTGTTTTAATTTTGATAAACCACAGTGCACCAATAAGTAATACTCCAATCAGGAACCCTCCGAATGCAATGCCAAGTACACCAGGTAGACCAAAATCAAAGCAGGGTGGGCCTGAAACATATACATGAAAAAAAACTTTGGATGCAAGCTTGATTTAAACAACAGCAATCACAACAACCAAAGTCAGAACTGATTAAAACTGAATGCAGACACAGAACAAAATCACAAGAATTAAAATGATCTCAATAGACAGTAGGTTAAATCAAAGTAGACATTCTCAAGTTGAGCGAGTTGAGATATTATGGTATAGTGGCACATCCTGCAGAGATATGTAATATAATATGTTTTGTTTGGGTAACAGGATTGGCTCTTATCTGATTGGCTAATTTCTCCAGAGAACCCAAGCAAACAAGGAGTCAAAGTTTCTGTTGCCAGCAGCTCATTTTCTTAGAGTTTAACAAAACGCAGAGACAGTTGTTGTACTGTGTGTCAAGTGAACACTGTGTTTTTAGGCAGAAGAGTCTTGAGTTCAAGATGTGGGAGTTTCCTGGCATGCAAAAATAAAGGTGTGTGTGTGCGGGTACATGTGTGTGTGAAAATCCCACTTTCAACTACATAAATATCTAATGACTTTCTCACCAAAAAAAGGATGATTTAATTCAATCATTTTAATTGATGACACATAACGGTACGGTCTTCATACAACTCTTCCCCCTGTCCTAGTTACTGTGACAACACAAGCCAATGCAGTAAATAAAAGTAATTACTTACGCCGGGTTAGACCTCCGCCCAGCTGAAATAAAAAAAGTTATTTTTGCCCTATCATTATCGTTACTAATTTCAATTTATAATCAAGTTTGGCACTGCTGATGTGTGGCTGGCCCCACACAACGTGCTTTGCTGCTAACAAACTTGATAAAAAAAACATAAAAACTTACGCCAGCGATACAGCAGTGATAAAACATAATTTTTCCCTCAATTCAGCTCTGAAAGAGTAAGAGAACAGGTGAACACTAAAGCTTGCTTAAGCCTCTGACATGCGGGGCTGTGGCACAGACATACTGCTCTAGCCCGGCAAGGCCACCGCACAGCTTTGCTTCACTCATTGTGGTCTGGCAAGGCCACGGAAGGATTACCTTGAGGCAGACTTCAATTCAAGAAGGCTGGATAATAGATCATTCACAGTTTCCCCTTCACTCAGACATCGCCTTAAACTCTTCCAACATCATGACTGTACAAACTAACTACTCACTGGGCAGTTGGCCATCTTTGCTTGTGATTTTAAAGCTAGAAAAATATGTCAGATATTATTAAATCCTTATGATCCTTATGTATAGTTTGGGAAGTTATTATTATTATCTAAACTTTAATGTCTTCAATATACTCTGTACCTGGCCAGGATGTTGTTTCCAGACAGAGTCAGTGTGCGTGTTATCTGTTGCATATAAAAAAACAGTGTGCAAACGCAACATGAGTTTTCTTCTCCCCTTCTTCTGCTACCTGTAGAGATCCTCCCACAAGTAACCAGAACATTTGGAAGAAGCTAATCATCACCTTTGCACGAGTTTCTCTCACCTGCCTCTGCTGCCTCCTGCCTCCTGGTGAAATGTGCTTGGCTAAGAACTATACTGGTTTCATACAATACAGCTTTCCTTTTTCTGAAGTGCATTAAAGAGAGGACAAGAGGAACCTAAGATGGTATGTTTCTTTTTGTAGCAACTTGCCATCGCTCTGTGCATCATGTGTGTTTGAATAATTGTGTGTTGTGCGATTTAATGCTGATATCAGAACACACATTTTACCTGAACTTCATGGACATTGAGGAAGCCTGATGTTGCACATGTAATGCCATTAAGTTGCTTTTTTATTTTATTTGATCAAAATGAAGACTATATGAAGTTCTATCCTGCTGATAATTGATTAAACAACACCGAATATCAACTGAATTAAATATGAATCGGAGCACTGAAACAGTGACATCTTGTGGGCAATTGAACCTACTGCATTCCAGACAGCCAACCTCGTTTGTTGATTCTTTCAGCAAGGAACATTCCTTGACCCCGAACGGGCCAGAAACATCACAGAAACTCGAGCAGGCTTTCTCTTGAGACTTTTTTTTTTCTGTAATCAGTTGCTGCGTTGGGTTTGTACAAGTGAGGCTTTGACAGCAAAGCTGAGTAAACAGGAGCAGGAAGCAGAAGCTCCAGTGCAGGTGGAGAGGAGGATACAGACAGCAGGCCTGTGCTGTGACTCCCTGGAGCCCTCTGTACGAAAACTACAAAACAGGAATGATTGCTGAATGGAGCACTCAGCCCTTCCCAGTGAAGCCTCGTGACAGAATGCAGTCTGCTAGTCCTGCTGATATAACCCTTGTATCTCTGACGCTGGGATAATGAAAGGAACCCTCATAAACAGACGTACCAAACCACCATTGTTCCTTTACAGCGAGTTCCATTCCTGTATTTCGGTAGTCTCCAGAAAAAACATCTCTAATTACGTATGCTAAAGCAAAACAGCAAAGAGGAGGACAAACCGGACACAGGAAAGCACGGACGGGTAGGTTAGTCAGCTTCCTCAACACTTGCAGTATGCCGCAACCTTTATCTCTGGAGGATAAAGGAAGCTTAAAAAAATAAACAAATCTATTATCAGCTTTACAAAACAATCCTGACTAAAACCAGGTGATCCCCTATTCAATCAACATCCATTTCCTTTTGTCTTTTTAGTCACAAAATTTGAATCATTAGAATGTTCCTGGAGATTAATCATCTGGCTGGAGACTATTCTTTCTTTGAAGAAAGACATCTTTCCTCGTTTGTGTCTACTGTGTTGAATGGTCCGACAATAGCGCCGAGACCAGTGGCTGTGTTTGGACTGCGCACACAGTCAGACCCACTTGGAAACACAAAGGACTTCGGCCCCCTCCCCTGAGGGCCATTAGTTCTGATTGTGGCCACAAGGTCACCCTGCAGACCTTCCGAAAGGACGAGGCCCGGCCCCACAACCCCTTACTGGCTATACTGCTTATCCTGAGTTTACTGCTATGACAACGGAACGCGCAGCACTTGTTGTGCACTGAAAGCAACAATAGAAATGAAAATTACAGCAGCAAGTGGCAATTCACCGACTGAGCACCAGACTAGCAATTAAGTCCTGAGGGCAAAAAAGTAAATTTCAAAAGTTTCACAATTTAAAATGCTTCTGAAAGTTCAGACGGAGAATTACATTCATTTTCACGGTGAAGGTTTGTAAAGAGAGGACAACATCTTGACAACTTGTGCTACAATTTTGTGTCGATCAGGACATTTTTGCATTCTGTATATTGACGTGTGAGGAATTGTTTTTTGGTTTGTTTGTTTGGGTTCTTTTTTTAAATTGTAATAAAAATTTAAAATCAGGACCAAAATCTAACTAAAAAGGGGATCACACACTTGATAGTGTTGTAAATGTCTGTATAACTGTTGAGAAATTTCATGTTGTGTTTGATTACTACGAACCAACAGATTGGGGCCCAGTTACCTATGAACAATTTAAGATTTGTGCGTAGACACGGCAGAGATCAGATGTTAAAAAGTGGAGACAAGACCAAGGTTGGGGGTGGCAACATTATAAATAATATGAATAAGCTTTGTTTGACTCAAAAAGTAAACTGATCCATATTTTGGAGTTTAAACTGAACTCACTTGGTGGTGGTAGACACGGCTGGGTAACCTCCAGATTCCTCTTCACTCTTCCTCCATCTCCACATTTCTAATGAAGTGATGAAAGAAGGAAAAAAACTGATCAACCACAATATAAAAACCAACAAAAGGAAAACTGTTGCACAGATTATGTTTTCTTAATGCAGAGGGCTTAAATACATATATATACATTTCTTTACTAACTGCAATGGAATGTTTTATTTATGATTAATAACACTTTCATTTATAATGGTCTATTTCAAGTATCAGCAAGAAATAGTTGATTAACTCCTACCTCACTGTAGCAAAGTTTGACGGAGCATTCCAGGTCCCAAGTGGTGGACGTCAGCTCCTGGAGCTGATCCAAAGAGAAGCTGAGCCGGGTGCTGTTGGGACATGAAATTGAGGAGCAGGGCTCTGGTATGAAGGGCAGCTCTTTCTCTACAGGGCAGGAGCTCTTGGAGCTCACAAAGCACTTGAACACCTTGATGTTCAAGGCAATATCCCCTAGTGGGTGCCCTGAAATCTGCAGGAAACAGAGAAAAGATCAAATGGACTGAAACAATGAATCTTTAAAATGGGCATCAGCATTGCAATGTTTGAGACAGACTGGCCAACAATATAAATTAGCTGCACTTCCCACCTTATCTTTAGCAAATTCTGAGCAGGATTTGAGGTAGGAGGTGTGAAGAGGGGTGAAAGGTTAGTTACCTCTGCATAAATCCTCTTGTCGCTCTGCACCTTGGTGCTAGGGTCCAGGGGAGAACGGTAGTCTGGGGAGGTGTACAGCTGCATCAACAGAGGCATCTGCTGAGGGGCATGAGTTGTATTGGGAATGACTGGCGTCTTCTGGTCTACTATTTCTGGAACTGAGAGAAACGGCTGAAATTAAAAAAATGATCAACAAAAGATAAATCTTATAGTATTGGTTTGAATTGCTCATTAAAAATTAAAATAATTGGCCATGTTAATGTAATATTTTCAAGCTTGTTTTTTGTATAGTACTATTGGTATTTGTGCTCAGTAGACTTTAGTATGGAGCAACAATGTTTGTATCTGTAGACTGTATTTTTTGTCTCTTTCAGCGAGTCAAGTCAGTTTGGATAATCCAGGCAGATGGATATTTTGTTTATTTTAATTTTGGTCATGTCCATGGAATAAACAGTTTGATCTTTACCCTGTGCCTCATCACTGGACATGTAAACAAGGGAAGCTAGTGGTGTGGAAAGTAAGTGGACATGGTAGACTACTCGAGTCAAAACTCTTTACATCCTGCAAGAAGTGGCAAGGAACGTTTTTAACAAGCTGCCACGACACCTTGTATGTTAAATATGTTGGAAGGGTTAATGTTCTTTCTTTAATCTCTATAACCCTTAATGCAGACCGTTGTGATTTGCTGTGCACACTTTGCTATTCTACCTCTGTTTTGGGGTCTATCACCCCCTCAGGACAAAATCAAAGTTTTTAGGATTTAGCAAACAGAGTAAAACTCAAACTGAGAACTTAAGGAAAACTAAAAGGTATAATTTACATTGCAACACAGCATGGCACATTGCATTTGTAAATGATACTAAATGTGATAATGATCATGATGATTATGTAATAATGATCATTAAAGCAGTCATTCTCCTCCTTGAACCGGCACCTTATCGTGGTGGAGGGGTTTGAGCACCCGAATGATCCTAGGAGCTATGTTGTCCGGGGCTTAATGCCCCTGGTAGGGTCTCCCAAGGCAAACAGGTCCTAGGTGACGGGTCAGACTAAGATCGGTTCACTCGCCCCTGATGAATACAAGAAGACCAAGGACTTGCACGTCGCCCGGATCGGCGTCACCGGGGCCCCACCCTGGAGCCAGGCCTGGGGTTGGGGCTCGCAGGCGAGCGCCTGGTGGCCGGGTCTCTGCCCACGGGACCCGGCCGGGCGCAGCCCGAACGAGCAACGTGGGCCCGCCCTCCCGTGGGCTCACCACTCGCGGGAGGGTTCAGAAGGGGCCGGTGCAGAGGGATATGGGTGGCGGTCGTGGGCGGGGGCCCCGGCGGCCCAATCCCCGGATGGTGACTCTAGCCATGGGGACATGGAATGTCACCTCACTGGGGGGGAAAGAGCCTGAGCTGGTGCGGGAGGTTGAGCGGTACCGGCTAGAAATAGTCTGGCTCACCTCCACGCACAGCCTGGGCTCTGGAACCCAACTCCTTGAGAGAGGCTGGACTCTCTTCTACTCTGGAGTTGCCCGCGGCGAGAGGCGGCGAGCTGGTGTGGGCTTGCTTATAGCCCCCCAGCTCAGCCGCCATGTGTTGGAGTTCTCCCCGGTGAACGAGAGGGTCGTTTCCCTGCGCCTTCGGGTCGGGGATAGGACTCTCACCGTTGTCATGGCTTATGGGCCGAACAGCGGTGCAGAGTACCCGGCCTTCTTGGAGTCCCTGGGAGGGGTACTGGAGAGTGCTCCAACCGGGGACTCCGTCGTTCTCCTGGGGGACTTCAACGCCCACGTGGGCGATGACAGTGTTACCTGGAGGGGTGTGATTGGGAGGAACGGCCTCCCCGATCTGAACCCGAGTGGTGTTTTGTTACTGGACTTCTGTGCTAGTCACAGTTTGTCCATAACAAACACCATGTTCAAGCATAAGGGTGTCCATATGTGCACGTGGCACCAGGACACCCTAGGCCGGAGATCAATGATCGACTTTGTGGTCGTGTCATCTGACCTCCGGCCGTATGTCTTGGACACTCGGGTGAAGAGAGGGGCTGAGCTGTCAACTGATCACCACCTGGTGGTGAGTTGGATCCGCTGGCGGGGGAGGAAGCTGGACAGACCTGGCAGACCCAAACGTATCGTGAGGGTCTGCTGGGAACGTCTGGCAGAACCCTCTGCCAGGGAGATCTTTAACTCCCACCTCCGGGAGAGCTTTGACCAGATCCCGAGGGAGGCTGGGGACATTGAGTCCGAATGGACCATGTTCTCCACCTCCATTGTTGACGCGGCTGTCCGGAGCTGTGGCCGTAAGGTCTCCGGTGCCTGTCGCGGCATCAATCCCCGAACCCGGTGGTGGACACCGGAAGTAAGGGTTGCTGTCAAGCTGAAGAAGGAGTCCTACCGGGCCTGGCTGGCCCGGGGGACTCCTGAGGCAGCTGACGGGTACCGGCAGGCCAAGCGTGCGGCAGCACGGGCAGTCTCGGAAGCAAAAACTCGGGTCTGGGAAGAGTTCGGGGAGGCCATGGAGGAGGACTACCGGTCGGCCTCGAAGAAATTCTGGCAAACCATCCGGCGCCTCAGGAGGGGGAAGCAGTCCTCCGCCAACACTGTTTACAGTGGAGGCGGGGAGCTGTTGACCTCGACTGGGGACATCGTCGGGCGGTGGAAGGAATACTTCGAGGATCTCCTCAATCCCGCTGACACGCCTTCCATAGAGGAAGCAGAGGCTGGGGACTCAGAGGTTGACCCATCCATCACCCAAGCCGAAGTCACTGAGGTAGTCAGTAAGCTCCTCAGTGGCAAAGCACCGGGGGTGGATGAGATCCGCCCTGAGTACCTCAAGTCTCTGGATGTTGTGGGGCTGTCTTGGCTGACACGTCTCTGCAGCATCGCGTGGCAGTCGGGGACAGTGCCTCTGGACTGGCAGACCGGGGTGGTGGTCCCCCTATTTAAAAAGGGGGACCGGAGAGTGTGTTCCAACTATCGGGGGATCACACTCCTCAGCCTCCCCGGGAAAGTCTATTCCAGGGTACTGGAGAGGAGAATTCGGCCGATAGTCGAACCTCGGATCCAGGAGGAACAATGCGGTTTTCGTCCTGGCCGTGGAACACTGGACCAGCTCTATACCCTCCGCAGGGTGCTCGAGGGTTCATGGGAGTTTGCCCAACCAGTCCACATGTGTTTTGTGGACTTGGAGAAGGCATTCGACCGTGTCCCTCGTGGCATACTGTGGGGGGTGCTCCGGGAGTACGGGGTCGGGGGCCCTCTGTTAAGGGCCGTACGGTCCCTGTACTGCCGGAGCAGGAGCTTGGTTCGCATTGCCGGCAGTAAGTCAGACCTGTTCCCAGTACATGTTGGACTCCGGCAGGGCTGCCCTTTGTCACCGGTTCTGTTCATTACTTTTATGGACAGAATTTCTAGGCGCAGCCACGGGCCGGAGGGGATCTGGTTCGGGAGCCAATGGATCTCATCTCTGCTTTTCGCGGATGATGTGGTCTTGTTGGCTCCTTCGAGCCGGGACCTCCAGCATGTCCTGGGGCGGTTTGCAGCCGAGTGCGAAGCGGCTGGGATGAGAATCAGCACCTCCAAATCCGAGGCCATGGTTCTCGACCGGAAAAAGGTGGCCTGCTCCCTCCAGGTGGGAGGAGAGTTCCTGCCTCAAGTGGAGGAGTTTAAGTATCTTGGGGTCTTGTTCACGAGTGAGGGAAGGATGGAGCGTGAGATTGACAGACGGATCGGTGCAGCGGCCGCAGTAATGCGGTCTTTGTATCGGTCCGTCGTGGTGAAGAGAGAGCTGAGCCGAAAGGCGAAGCTCTCGATTTACCAGTCAATCTACGTTCCGACCCTCACCTATGGCCATGAACTTTGGGTCATGACCGAAAGAATAAGATCCCGGATACAAGCGGCCGAAATGAGTTTCCTCCGCAGGGTGGCAGGGCGCTCCCTTAGAGATAGGGTGAAGAGCTCTGTCACCCGGGAGGAGCTCAGAGTAGAGCCGCTGCTCCTCCACATCGAGAGGAGCCAGCTGAGGTGGCTCGGGCATCTGTTTCGGATGCCCCCGGGACGCCTCCCTCGGGAGGTGTTCCTGGCATGTCCCTCCGGGAGGAGACCCCGAGGAAGACCCAGGACACGCTGGTGTGACTATGTCGCCCAGCTGGCCTGGGAACGCCTTGGGGTCCTCCCGGAAGAGCTGGAGGCAGTATCCGGGGAGAGGGAAGTCTGGGTGTCCCTGCTCAGGCAGCTGCCCCCGCGACCCGGCCCCGGATAAGCGGATGAAAATGGATGGATGGAAAGCAGTCATTACTTTGTGACATGAATTGTGTGTGTGCTACTGCTTTTTTCATCTCCTCCCTTTTAAAAAGAAAAATCCAAACCAAATTTTGATCTCTTATCATCTTACCTACTGAGTCTTCTTTTCCAAGAACCAGAAAAATTGGAGTGGCCCCCGGCAGAAGTTCAGTATAGCTGGTGAAGGTATTAGCTTTAAAGTATCTTAAAGCCTCCCTTTGTACACTCTCTGCACTGTCATTGTTCAGTGTAATTTTTGGCAGGATTTTGTGTCCCATGGTGGCCAGCGTGATGACGTTGTTGGACTGTAGAAAGAGACAAGTTCAAATGAATCACTTAGAAACTGTCTTTTGCAGGTAGTCACTTAATAATAAGCACATTTTCACCGGCATTGTGTGTGAGAAATATTTAACCGTTATTTAGTCAGCTATATCACACTACTGACAACAATGTAAGCACACAGAGTCTAAATAAATCGTATCTCTGTGTGGCCATGTATATGCTAACTCTATGTGCTGTAACAACTGGAGTGTGTGTAGGTGTGTGTACAAGCTTACACCAAACTGGCTGTGTTGTAGGTTGATGAAGGTCCATGTGGTGCCCTGAGGGCCTCGCAGAAACACACTGGTCCTCTTGCTGTCCACATGAACAAATACATTGCTGAGGAATGAAGAATCAAGAAATTACAAGAGAAATTCCTTCAACAGCAATGACAAAACAAAACATGCAATGACATTTCGTGTCAATCTCGAAGTGTACCAAATGTTGCCATTCTCTGGAATGTTTATGATGTGGAGCTCAGGTTGATTGCCGGACGTCTGTGGGGAGCAAGACTTGAAGTCCAAAGGCTTTGTGTTGATCCTCATAAAGTGTTTCTCGAGTGCATTTTCGCTTTTTAGGATGCAGTCTGGAGAGCCAGGTTTGGTTCCTGTAAAACCACAAACATTTATTTTCCATCACTGTTCGCAAAAAAAAAAATGACATTCCAGTCGAAATTATAGGCAATAAAATTTCTGCATGCATAATCCAATATAATAAAGAAGACAACAGCTCCAAAAACTGGACAGCCAGCACTTCTGTTTAAGTGATTCATTGTGGCAGTGAGGTAGTGGTTGCAATAAGCAAAAAGCGATCACAATTAAAGCCTTTTTTTTTCTATTTATTGAACAGGGAACTTTTACTGAGAGTGATGCTTTGAGAGTCCCATTCAGCAAGGCTAGTAACAGTACTGACAGTTCACAGCATTTTGTGCAGCCAGCACTGGGGATCCATAGGACAGTGTTCAACAGGAGACCAAACTGCTGGGGCAGCCACACTAGCACCTTGTCTTCCCCACTATAGAGGATGACCCAAGAGCAGCCTCATGAGAGTGCAAGATGCTCAGTCTTTGACCAAGTAAAGGTGACAGATGGTTTACGGATGCACCCTGGTGCAGTGCTCAGATTGCTGCGCACTTTTTGTTTCAAAACACTATGCTGGAAATGGGGATGATACATGTTTCCCAAAGCACTCCATACAGTTCAATCACACCATTTGCAGCATTTTGAGCCCAAGTGCATGAGTGTTTGGAACATACTGATCACATGGAGGTGGACACAGTGGAAGTGGGTCATGTCCAGGGCCTGGATGCAACATTTTTCCACGATTGAGATTTGTTACTATTAGAGTACATCGAGAGGTGAATTTAAAGGAAAAATTCAAGTTCAGTCCGTAGTCATTATCTACTCATCCCCATGGTGATGGAACTATTTGTTTAGTTTTGTAGTCCACAAAACATTTCTTGATCTTCAAGGCAAGAACAGCACTGCAGCACTTAGTTAAACAACTGAAGTAGATGTTGACTTTTTAAAACGTAAAAAAAAACCCCACAAAAAACCACATAAATGGCTCCTCACGTAATCCACGTCTCCAGAGGCTCAGAGATCCCAAATTGATTTGAAAAGACACCCAATTCTAGTATAATCCCACACACTTCAGACCGGAGTTTACGCTTTTAGCTTAGCATCTAAAATGAAGATTAAGGCATGTTCTGAAATCAATATGGGATCTCTAGGCTTCAGGAGACTTGGATTACGCCAGAGCCATTTTGTGTTTGGTTTTTTTTGCATTGTAAAAATAAGTCTCCATCTTCTTGAGGTGTTTAGGAGAACACTGAGAAACTTAATTAAAATTTTTGGGTGAACCTCACTGTTATCATCCACAGAAGAAACTACCAGCTCTTATCAACATTCTTTGAAGCCTACAGAGGTCTACAATGATTTAAACGTTTAGTTAATACATCCTGACTGGCTTTTAGCTCGACACCTAGTATTAAAAAGCAGTTTCCTTAACACAGCTAAACAAACCTCTTTTGAGCTGGCTATAAGATGGCCTGAATTTCAAATCACAGACATTCAAGTAACCTTGAATATCATTTTTCATTTTTTTTTCTTGCATGAGCCTTCAGCTTGGCAACATCCAGCTGTGTATTGTGCAGACTTTTAAACGCCTACAACAAGGCCTACGTAAGTTCACCTAACACCCCATTACAGGCAAAGGGATACAACGAAATAGCGATGTACTGTGAACTGCTCCTCTGCTTGAGTAATTTGAATGCCCTTGTGGACTATGAGTCAGTGAAAACACGAGCTAAAACTAAGAGTGGCTGAAAACACAGCTTTTCATCACAATTTAACCAGCATATTTAAAATGGGAAAAGAACAGTATACAATTGCCAGACAGGAACGTAAACCTGTAACGCCCCACAGCTGATAGACCTGGAGAAGGACGACTTTCATAAAAACAAAGATTAAAATATCACTTGTGCATAATACTGTTTAAACTAAAAAAAAAAACTTGGTCATAAAAGCAGCCACCACTATTCAGCATCACCACAGCTCACTTGTAACCAAAACCCATGTCAGAGCTCTGTTTTTGCTCAGACCGCCCTAAGGAGGCTATGTTCGGAAATAATTGTGCTTGCATCGAGCATCCCACTGCTACTGCTGCTGGCAAGAGCAGCAAATACAATCCTTATTGTCCAGCCTTCACTTAGGTCATGAAAACTTAATTTAAATCATAGTGTTTTTTTGTTCCTCCATTTTCAGCATCTTTGTTCATTTTCCACCGCTTCCCATTGCCAATGTTTTGTCACGTGCAATGGCACGTCAGCATTAAGAACGTTAAGCTCAGTCCCCCAGAACTTTACCTTAAGACAGCAAAGGATTTACACTGACTACTTGAGACTTTTGTGAACATGGAGATATTTGAGTTTCAAACACACATCACTATAAGAGGTTTGAGTAGCTTTAAGATCAGCAATAGCGCTGCTTATTTTGGTATTTATGGTACAAAATCGGTTTAGTTGCAAAGGACAGCTCCACATGCTTGGTGCTTCATATGTGTACAATATGCGTACATATGCGTTGCTTGGCTCACTGCTGTGTATAAAACAGGGTTAGAGGATTAATTTTGAGAATTGTCAAACATAAACCTGTGCTAATAAGTATTGACAGTCTTAGTACGTACATGTAAAATGTGATACGTGTGAGTATGGACACAACATGGATGGAAATATTAAGTAAGGAACTTATGGCCACTAAATGATCAAATACAACTTGTCGATTTGTGCTCAGAGAGCATATCTGGGCTGGAAAGTAGGAGTGCAACAGATCACAAAACTCACAGTTAGGAATATATCACTGTTGTGGGTCATAGATTGGATTAGTTTTATAAGTGGAAAAGAACATATGACTTTGCTTTCCATCTGCTGACCATCTGTAAATGCTCTTAAATTAATTGACAACATTCAAGATGTCCAATGTTAAAATAAAATCTTAAATGACATAAACATTCAATACTTAATTGTTAAATTAAAGTGGACATATGAACCCAATGATTAACTGGAGGTGTCATATCACGACTAAATTATTGAATCTCAAGGTAAGGTATTCCTATCACTTAATGTTTTGCTGTTTTGGTAGTCATGACAACAAGACAATACTGTAAAGTAATTACATGACCACTTGTGCTTATTACATTAACTTTTGACACAAGCCATGGCAAATAGAAAAGAGGTTGTTTTTTAGCCCTGCTTCCTTAGTTATGTTATGGTATTTACAAGGTTCATAACTGGAAGGTAGGTCCGTTCAATTTATATGAATTATTAAAGTTAAAATACCCCCTGCCCCCGGGGGTCTTTCATGTGGACAGCCTGTTCAACTAAACTCCATTCCAAAAGCATGTGTTTCACATTTTGCTATTAATCAGCAGTTCACATGCATGCTAAACCTTGGCGCTTGGGGAATGGCAGCCCCAGATACATTTTACAATGATACAGTTTTACGGTTATTACATTATATTTCAAAAAGCAGTCTGGTTCTGTATGTAAAGCAATGTAGGGGGGCTGCCTTTGTTGTCACATCTCTCTGTCAACTCTGTAAATACTCTGATCCTGTGGATTGGGTAATATGGTTTCTGGTTTAAAAAGGAAAATGTTCAAAGCAGCACATTTGATTTCTTCCGATTTACCCATCATCGATTGAAAAATCTGTTATAATATTAAGAATTAAGAATTATAACAAGTATAGTGTTTCGGTCCTGCGGCTAAAACATATATAATAATCAAAAAAGCTTGCTAGTATATGCAGACATTGCTTAGATCAGTGTGGTCTTCATCACAGCACAGCGCTTTCTCAGTGATTTCATTAGAACACACTTAAGATAAGAGAACAGGTCGGTAGGCAGAGAGAGCCCTGAAACAGTGCATCCATCCTTGATTACAGACTCGCTGCTGAGTTATGTAAGCTGGAGCTGTATGTGTCGCCAACCACAATCACTTTGCTCTTTTCAGCACCAGAAATATTGTTTCAGTCCAAACAAAGATGCACATAGCATATACCAGATAAGCAGTCAAGGTTGATAAATATAAAATACTTTTAGGCCAGCAAAGCGTCCTTTTTTATGATAGAATCCTATTATGCTATCTCACTATGACCAGACGTTGTAACTGACTCCTTTAAAACTGGTGAAAACAGCCCACAAGTAATAAAAAATGTTTTAATAACATCAATAATTCTCACCATTTGTTCCTGTCGATGTTAATGTTTGAAGATTTTTCATTGTTGTGAATGAAGTCACACCCCCAAACTTCTGTTTCGCCCACTTGACCAGCTCCTGACCTTCAGCTGGGAAGTCTTCCTTGTGGATGTTGTTGGGATGTTCATTAGCATAAAAGACAATTTGGGAGTCTTTGCTTACCTGCAAAGTAGAGATCAAGTCTATTAGCTTCATTAAATACTTATTCCAGAAAGAGAATAGTCACAATCACCAACATTCTAAAATGCACAATTCTGTCTTTCACCCATTGTTACAACAATACAGAATTGAGTGAGTCAGCTTTATATTTATTCATATTTACATCATGGCTGCTCACATTTTGTCATATCAAACATGTTTGCCCATCCCTCTCATTCTCCTTTATTACTCCACCCAACTCTCCCTCTATTCTCTGAGCAGGGTCCTGTTAAAAAGAAATGTTTATTATGGTTAAGTGTGCACGAGCCCAGTTGCACAACCCTGTTGGAGCCATGGTCTTTCCTTTGCTTCCTGAGTGGGGCCAGGAAATGGGACCTTTTTTAGCTTTGTGCGTCACCAGAGTCGGCTGGAATCTGGCTCCATACAAGGTATAAATATATACATCCATCTCATCGACTGGACAACGCTGTTTCCTCGTCTGGGCCAATGGGAAATAATGGAGTTTACATTAAGCTCCACATGAATAAGAAGGCAGGGTAAAGGAGGAGAGGATATTGTCTACAGTCGGCTTTTAGACAGTTAGACATATGTAAAAATGTGTTTTATTTCTGGCTCAACCTTCAATGTATCTTAATCTCTACTGATTTGTTCTTCTCTTCTTCAGCAACCCAAAGGCTTAAGTGGAAAATAAAGTGTTGTATAAGTACTGTGCCTCTTCATTCTGTAAACACTTAAGCCCACTGACACAATCCATTCTGCTGAAGGAAGCTCTTCAAACTTTTATAGGACAGTACAACAAGGCCAGAAAAACTTATGGGAAATCTTCTATTTCAAGTGCAATTTTAAATTAAAATAAACAGAGCTGTACACGGCCTCATATTTTGGTACACGTTTGAATTATTTCATTTATTCATTTCATCAGCTTTAAATTCTACAATACATGGAGAGTGTGACACATAATTACTGGATTCTGACTCAACAATTATTCGGCTTCCTTTGTGTCATAATCGATACTGCAAGTGCTGTACAGATGGATGTTTGACAAAACACAGCTCATATTTAACCAAAATGAGGTAAAGTGGGAAAAAAAACATGAAAATGATGAGTCATTTTAGAAAGAACTGTATTTTCTATTAATCATCCTGTTCATGTATATCAAGTGTGATATGCTCGTTGAAATAACAAATATCCCCCTGCTGACCTGTCTACTATGTTTGACTACTTGCGTGTGTGTCCTTGCGTTACAAAGCAAGACAGGGAAAAAAAATAAATGTTGAAAGCCAAGTAAGCCCAAGGGAGTTATCAACCTTTCTACATGAATATTTGATTGACGCAAGATCAAAAATAGTGTGAAGGGAAAATAAAAAAATAAAAAAGGGAAAACCAGTCACGATAGAACCAGGAAGACGGGCAGGGCTGAGAGGACAGACGGGAAGAAAAAGGGAAACAATCGTCGTCATTTTAATGTTAACATTGAAATTTACCTTAGATTAGTCTCAATGAAATCAGTTTGATATTATCCACGCTTACAGAAAGTTTCAAGGAACTCAAAGATGTTTTCAGAGAATAACAAATCTGATGATAGTCTTTTCCTGTAAGACTTCTTTGTAAAGGATGTATGAGTTATAGATGCAAAGCTTATGCCTCGTGAGACAGGGCTTTGTTCTGTCTTCTATGTGGCTTCATATCCCAACAGGAACATTTCAGAAGCGGGAAGTCGTGCCTGCCTGATATAGTTGACTTGCTCAGATTAGGTTTATTCCATAATTTTCACATGATATTTGTGCTTTTACCACAGATGGTAGGCTACGTAGCTAAATAGAATCCTTTTTTGACCGTTAAAATTGTGTTTATTGTTAATGTTACCAACTTTGTTCTGCTGTAGATCACGAGTACTCACGGGGTGAATTATTCTGAAAATTGACCAGATGCTGGTCCTGTGCGCGACTTCCAGCCTTGCTTGATCCACTCCATGCAGCTTGACACGGCTGCACCCTATATTTTATACTACACAGTGTGTTAAATACAGTAAAATACCTGTGATTAACAAATTGTTAGAATACTGAACAATAAGTCAGAAGAGTCACGTGACTTTATGGACAAAAATCTTGCTGTAACCATGTTTTGTTTTGTGCTCTGCTTTTTTCTTTAATAACCCTGTGTACTGTGATTGTGACACTGTGCCAAGCTGTCAAGCCAGTGACGTACTTTCTCAGACACAAAACAGATGCTGTTTCTCTTACACTGCAATCTGCAGTAAAACACCATTATCCCCCAGTGATACTGCTCATCCCACGAAAACATCCTGAAGTCACAGGCGATGTTGTCCAGGCTCTCGACAGGACATGATACAGGATGTGGTGTCACGCTGCTGTCAGCGTGTCACTAACTGATGACACTCCTATAAACATTTCATCATTGTGAATGGTCTGCTGTGGTTTTTCTTCAATTTATTTTTGTCTATTTATAGGTGTTAGTCCATAATTAATATCTGGATTAACAACCTTGCTGCTTGTTATACAAGCATATTTCAGCTCTTTCAAGCCTCTTTCAGTAGTTCAAATTCGCTTCAGTACAAACGCATTGACAAGTAGGTTATGAACTCACTAAACATTAGTTTATCTCTGCTATTTTGTCACTGTGAAATTATTTTTGTGTGATAAAGTGGTAATAAAAAGACAAGGCTTATGAAAAGTCTTCCAAGTGATGCATTTATGTGCAGGAGGAAAGCTCTGACATGTGAGTGTTGGCTGCCAAACAGCTTTGCACTCATGAGTTATTTAGTCATAAACTCAAACACTGAAGACAAACAACAAGCTCTATCTTCATGATAGCGGCAGGAATTAAGGAACCTCTTTTAGAGGATACCGTTTGGCAGCAGCCTGTCAAATCTCAAGCGTTCCCATGAAGACAATCCAAGTCTGCAAAAGGATAAAATAAGTTTTTACGGAAAGAAATAAGGCTGATAAAATGTTCATTGTGATTCTTCCTCTAGAGGAAGTTTCAACTGTCACGATGTATTAATTTGAAGTGACTGCCTGTAAGGTGAGAAAAACACATTAATCATTGCACAAAAGTGCAACTTTGACAACGGAAAACCAAAATGTGTAACAAGACAGACAATGGTTCAACAAAAGAACACAAAAGGCTGAAACTGCTTAATTCACAAACCGGTAGGCTTCGGAATATGTTTATTTGCTTTAACCAAAGTTATTACATTTTACACAAGTGTAAGGCTCTTTGTCTGCAGTTGCTTTAGTCTCATGTCTTGATCACAACTAACTATGATCAATGTTTTTTGTGAGGAAATTTGTTTATTAACACACTTAGAATCACTGGTACAGTTTTAGGTGACCTCGTTTATTAGGACGCCTCTGTATTATTTCCTATTTAAGACATGCTATTTAGTTTGGTGATAAAAGACTGCAACATAGTCTAAAATGCTTTTATTTCAAAACCAAATCTAAGGACCTAGTAGTTTGTTTTAAAACATTTTTTTTTTATTCACCTTGGGCTCATACCAATACCAATTTAAATAGTCTGACACACTGCAATAACCAAACTCTGTTAACTGCTGCAACACTTAACAGTATTATTTGTCTATTTAATTACACACTCAAGCGACTGAATAAAAGTCTTTTTGTGGCCTCAATAGATTTAATTCACAGATACAATCTTAGAACACTGTGTTAAAGTCAGAAACTCTAATTTCATTGGAATATTAATTCTACAGCCGTTTCCACCAGCCCATCTCGTTTCTGGCCACCCTTAAACTTCTCTCACTGATTTTAATGGTGTGGATAATAAACACACAAAAACACACAAACTGCCTCGTGCACAGCAGCCACATGGGAATATCTATGGAAAGCCAACATTGTTAACAGGCCTGGAGAGCTGCACAGCTGTGGCAGTTTGACTGTATGTTCAACAGCTGGCACTTGACAGAAGCTAAGTACATCTGGAGAAAGTACAAAATTATACAATACTGAAAAAAGAACCACTTAGACTGTTGTCCCCACAACCTCTTAATGTATTATGATTAGTTAGTACTCATAAAACAACCTATTTATCAATGGCAAGCCCCATAATGGAATCACATGCAACAGTGTCACATATATCTAATTTATGTTCCCTCCACTCCTCATATATCCGCCCATCTTACATCCAGGAAAATGCTGGTTGTGAGCCTGAATGTTGGTGTAGAAACACAAAGAGGTATTACTCACGTAAATGTTAACATTGGCGTTGATTCTGCATACACAGTGGGCGATTTCTGGAGAAATGAGGATGATGAGGTTCATTGACGTGGCATTAACCATCTCCAGCGAGAACATTCTGGGGTCCTGAGGGTAAACAAAAAATGACATTCTTACTAAATTACTTTAAAATAAATCCAATGTACTATACACTACTCACAATAAGTTAGGGATATTGTTATTTACACGAGTGCTTTTCCTATTTGGTCTGAATTTTAATGAAATAAGTAAAAGTTCCCTTTGATATTACTAATAATGAATGAGAAGAAACACCATTTTCATTAGTTTAATATTTATTACCCCAAAGATTTAGACAATAACAAGGATAGCCTCAAATAACAAAAATTGACAATGTCAGTAGCAGGTGTTTCCACCATTTGCCGCAATGACAGCTTGACAGCGACGTCTCATGCTCCTCACTAGCCTCATGATGTTGTTCTGAGGCAATGCGTTCCACTCCTCCACAAGTGCTACACACAGTTCTGCCAGGTCACGTGGGGGTGGGGTACGATCATCCAGTCTCTGCTTCAGCTGGTCCCAGACGTGCTCTATGGGGTTCAGGTCAGGGGACATTGCTGGCCATACCATATGAGGCACTCCGACTTCCTAAAGTCGAGCTGTGACAATTCTGGCACGATGTGGTGGAGCATTATCATCCATGAACAGAAAGTTGGGGGTGTGCTGGCGGAATTGGGGATGATGATGGGTTCTATGATGTCTCTGAGGTAAGAACGTGCAGTGACTGAGCCATCTACAATAACCAAATCTGTTTTGCGCTGACTGGTGATGCCTGCCCAGACTGTTGCACCTCCTCCACCAAAGGGAACCCTGGGGACCATGGGGACCATGTTGACCTCGGCGTATCGCTCACCTCGCCTTCTCCAGTAACGCTGACGACCATCATTTCTGTGCAAGGTGACCCGACACTTATCAGTGAACAGGACGGTAGACCACTGCTGCATTGTCCAGGTCACATGGTCTTGTGCCCACTGCAAACGTTCACGGCGGTGTCTTGGTGTCAGTGGAGTCACCTGCAACGGTCGTCTGGCATTCAAGCCAAAGCGGTGGAGTCGGTTTCGAACGGTTTGTCTGGAAACCCTAGTACCCCTCACATCTCGTAACTGGGCCTGCAGCTGTGTGGCAGTTGCATAACGATGTCTGAGTGCATAGGTCCTTAGGTACTGGTCATCGTTGCGGTCTGTCACTCGTGGGGCTCCACTCCTGGGTCTTGATGCAAGTCTGCTGATGACACTTTGAGACACACCAAGTTCACGAGCA
Organism: Sparus aurata; assembly: GCF_900880675.1. Classification (NCBI taxonomy): domain Eukaryota; kingdom Metazoa; phylum Chordata; class Actinopteri; order Spariformes; family Sparidae; genus Sparus; species Sparus aurata. The sequence continues at coordinate 18,489,222 of NC_044198.1, forward strand.
ACATCTGACTGCCTGCCACCGACCCGAAGGCGCGCTATGGCCAGGTGGCGCTGCTCGTCCGTTAAATGACGTCGTGTGTTCATGGCTGTTTGAATGATGAACTTGGAATGACTTAATGACAATACCAGCTTTTTATACCCACAGAATGTTGAAATTGATGCCACATTGAAAAGGGTTGTCTTTTAGTTTTTTGGTATTGGCCCCAATATGTAAGGCACACTGTACACAGTGAGACCATTACGTGGAAAACACAAAATGAGGAGTGTCTATCACTCCAATACAATTGCCTCCCTATCCCAAAACTATCTGAAGTGAAACAAACACCGTATGTATGAAATCCACTGAGTCTCTCACAATATCCCTAACTTATTGTGAGTAGTGTATTTCACATTTTCACGTCCAGAGTTTATGATTGTGTTGCAAGCAAAAAAAGTTTGGCAGTGTAAATCTCCAGGTGGAACACTGGGACTGATTAGGAACACGAAGAAATGGTGTGGCATAAATATCCATTCACCCCCATGAAGGCATCCATATTAGAACTACTGTGCTGCCTATAATGAGTTTTTGGTGAGTGTACCATGCTGTGTTTGCGCTGTGTTAGACAAACAAAGGGATACAATCCAAAAAAGAAAGACTTTATGAAATGTTGTCAGCAGTTTAAACAATACATTTTGCACCAGTTACAAAACTGTTTACTGTGCTGTAACGTAGCACAGTGTATGGATACATTTTGCAAGATTCTTATACGCACAGCACCAAGATTTTTAAGGTATAATCTTAAGCGTGCATGTGCATTAATTTTACGAGTACATCAAACTAAATAAATAACAGATTAATTTGTCATTTGCTCTAGCTGTGGAATTTGGGGAAATGTAAATGTACATCAATGAAAACTATATCACAAACAAATGTACAAAGTAATAACAATCATTATGACCTTTTCGCACAGATTTCAAATCTGCCAATACGCTGATTTCAAACCATCATTCATTTTGTCTGTAAAATAGAATATAACAATTCCTCTACATGCAAACCTCCCATCTGGCATGGAGTATCATTAAATGAACAGACCTCAAGCAGACGGAGCAGAGAGACATTTTGCTTGCAGCACTTAGTTTAAAAATAGTTCCAACTGCAATTTAAGTTTGATTCCATTTCTGCCCTATTGCAAAAATCAGTGGGGGGGATGTGACAATTATCCTTATTTTCACAACTATGAAATGTCAACACATACACCTCTCCGGAAAAAGCAGTGCCTGTCATTTCAGGAGGGCTCGCAAAGACAGACAAGAAGCTGTCTTTGCTGTCTGCCTTCGTATTGACAAGAGACATTAATGAGGTAATGCAGCTTGGTTCTATTCTTGAGTCTCTATGCAGTGTGAGTCAACAAGATGAAGAAGACAAAAGCAAATCAAAAGTTATCAGAATCATATATTTACATGATGTGCTGTGGGTTGCATGTTTTATGAATGTATGCTTTTTGTCTTGGTTGCATTGAAACTGTGATGAATTATAATTCTATGTATTTTTTTTTACTTACAGCCCAGTGTACTCCCCCCACAAATGGCTGGACCTGGTGGTATTTATATACTGTGTATAAAACCTAATTAACATAATTTAACACATAATGTAATACCTCATTAACCATATTTCCAGCTGAGGGAAACACAATGGCGATGTGATTTGCTAATCACCACCACAGTCACTCTATGAATCAGCCTTAATTACCATGCTCCGCAAGTGCGTTGGGTAAAGCTGGTACCGCTGAGTTATGGATATAAGTGGTGGTGAGTAAACCTTTTCAATGAGAAATAATAAGTCTAATAAGTCTGAGTTTACAGTCATTTTTTTCCAAGGTTGCCTTAATTCAAATAAATCCTAGTTCTAATTGCTTCGACTCTTGTAATAGCCCTAAGATAATTGAGTTAAGAAAAGCAAAAGAGTCATGGATTTCAAATTGCTTCAATTGCATGCCTCAACGCATTAGAAATGAACAGCAGCTTTTTTTAAAAAAAAAGAAAAAAGAAAAGAGCTAGGAAATCCAGTGTAATGCTTTTGTGGAAACTTAACATTCATAAATACAAATTTCTGCTTTCATCCATCTGTGATGCCTTTCGACACCAAATACTCTATTCTGTTTATGTGACAGCGGATTGTTTTCAGAGCCTGGCCTGCTGGGGAGACAATGAGCATGCTGGGGAAACAGTGTGAATTCCTAATATTAAATTCATTTACTTGCTACCTGATGCTACCACGGCTTGATCCAAGAGAATTGTGATGAGCTCAGGCCTGTGCTATGGAAATTTTCAGACCAGTGTAGAACAAATTAGGTCTAAGGAGACCATCAACAAATTGCCTGTGAGCAAAGCACAGATGCATTGGAAATAGACACTCGCACGCCCAGTGCCATGGTCAGAGATCTGTCATCACATACACACACACACACACAAACCATATTAGCAATGCCTTGTACAGAGTGGGCTTTGCATAATGGCTGCTGCACCTCATAAATGTGTTCAGTCCTCTCCTTTAAAATATGGGGCACTGCCAAGGGGGCACTGCAGTCCCAGGTGAAAACATGGTGAAATTTGTTACTGAAAAAAAACGGAGGTAGTATCATCAGTGAAAAAGACCTGCTCACTGGTGCCTTGCTTTTTGTTGTTGTTTCAACATTTCAACGAGACACTTGCTTTCCATCTTCTGTTCAGAATTTATAAAAAGACATAAAAAACATAAGAGGGACTGAATTATAACCTCCACCAAGGAGGTTGGGTTTTCTTATGTGTCCTCTGGTTGCTTGGTTGGTCAGCAGGATTCAACAATAGCTACTGACTGGATTTCCACAAAACTTTGATGGAGGACATGTCTAGCCCTAACCCTATACACTTTTGGCGCAGATCAGGATAAAGGTATGTTTTCAGTGATGTTTTCTCACTTTAACATTGCAAAAAAAGGGCATTTTTCTAAGGGAATAATGCATAGATCTGGAAGAAAACAATCTTGTATATTCAGGTGGCTGGTATCTATGAGTGAGTTCAATTTGATGGCGATTCGAGATCTGGTGAGCTCAAACTATAGTTATGGTTAGTTTAAAATCTAGAGTGATACAGGGCTATCGAGTGTGCTATTGGATTAAATGTGTGGGAAACTTGGCGGAGGTATACGCTCTACAGAATGCCATTCTAGTTGAAAACATGTCTCTATCTATCAAAGAAACTTTGCAATGTACTAATCCACTGTTTTCCCAGAAACACCCCCTCAGTTTCACCTGAATCGTGTTGCATGACATGCAGTTAATGAATGAATGGCATTTCCTACAGAGTTCATTGTGCCTCACGCAGAGATAACTCTGTGGTGTTTCCCTTAAATACTCTTTCCTAATGAGCTTCATTGTCTTTGTAGTCTTGTTTCCCTACCTTCATCCTTGTGTGACTTTCATTCTTTCATTTTGAACTCCCAGTCCCGACTGCCTCTGACCCTGATCACTCACCTTTGCTACTTTTGTTCCTGTGCTTTCAAGATACAATTGTTTTCCTCTTCAGACTTTTTTTTTTTTTCTCGAGAGCATTTTTTGAAGGGCCTTTGCTGATGCAGTTTCCAGTTATTCTTTTGGCTCTCTCCCTTAACTTGAATTGGCTCCGTTGGTCTAGTCTCGGCCTTGTGCCAAGAACCCGACTACCCAAGCCAGCGTGTGACATCAATGGGCCCTGTACAAGCAGCTCCTCCCTATGAATTCTCCTGGCCTGTGGCAGCCCCTTGATGCTCCCTTTATACTTCTCTGTGCGGTCAAACTGTGAGAGTAAACTGTCTCTGGCAGGTTGTAAATCAGTATAAAAAACAAAAGGGATGGGGAAGAAGGTGATAAGAAAAATTTAGAGGACAAAGGAGGGGAGAGGCGAGTGCAAACCTCCCATCCGACTGGACAGTTTGGCAAGAGATGAAGATGTTCGCCTTCCTCTGTGTTTACAAGAAAAATCTGCTCTAAACAGACAGTCAAGAGCAGATAAGAGGTCTGTGTTAGGAGATCCCATGTCTACTTTCTTCTTTCATTTGATAATGCATCCACTCATATGCCCAAAAGAGAACCAAATGTGTTAACTTTGTACCACATCCATTGCGACACACAGACCCCCGAGCTAAATTCCTCCCACACACCACACGCCAATTTACACTATTTTGGAAGACTTGAACAAAACTTGAACAAACGCAAACATTTTGCAATGAAATGTGTCTTTCCTTCCTTTTCCACACAACATAATGTGTCTGTTTTTTTCTCTCCAGGCCTTATAAGATGACTGGGAGAAGCATTTCCCTCCTAATATGCTTTAAATCTGTTTAGTCATCAAACTGCTTTCCCTTCAAATTTCCAGTCCATTAAATATGCTGTAACACTGCAGTCCATTAAATGAGACTAAAGACTTGGCAAAAAGCAGCATATTTATTCCAGAAACCCAGTTTATGAGGGAAAAGTTTGACCTGCTTGCATAATGTTTGCAATTTTACTTAAAACTAAGTAAGAAATCACACCTCTTACAGACCCAGGCACCAGACACTTAATGTGTCTTTCTGTAACATCAAAACTAAACTTCAGTATCCTAAAATGTCAAATTCAGAAGAATCACATCTGAAAGAAAAGCCCTCACACTGTATAAATCAGCTTAACTTGCTGGTGAAAGTTTCCTTAACAGAAAAACGATGACAGGATTCTCGAAAGCTTTCCAGGAAGAAACTGAGGGATTTATAGAGGTGATGGATTCAGGCATTGTATTGCACTATGCTGTGCTGGTGCTTGAGCCTAGACTGCACATAGCACATCTGCTTCCCTCCTCATAATCACTACCAAATGAGAAAGAATGGCCAACAGAGTGAAAAATAAAAAGAGACAATAGACAAACAAGAGTTGCTTAACGCACGTTATGTGAAAGTACTACATAAAGAAGTCTAAGTGAGAACAAACAGAAGCAGCAAACAAACAGAGCATGCTGATAAAGAGATGACTAATGTGAGCTGACCGACAATGTTGGACAGTGAAAAATGGAGTCTGGCACAGCAATAACAACATATAGATTAAAAGTTTGCTGGAGTTACTTTCCGCTGTCATTCCCTAAAGCTAAAAGTTTCACAATCAAAAAGACCCAATACACTGTTTGCAATTATGGTCTGTGTTTGTTTAGCTGAAAAAGGAATTCTTTAAGCTCATGGCCAAAATTGCGGAGCTAGGTTGCCATAGAGGCCTGTTTAGCTGTGGCATGCTGACAAACACCATAGTTCTGTTATGTCTGGCATCAGGGTTAGCTAGTCATCTGGCTGATAAAGGTTGCACATGTTGTGTATGTGTTTATATTTCATAGCGTGGGAAAAAGGTTTTGAGGGGCTTATTTATTTAAAGGTTAGGGTTAGCGTTTGTGCAACAACAATATTAACCAAAAGAACATAAATAGAGCGCAGATTTAGCATCACACTAAAATTGTTTGACTTGTGATAGCTAGTGAAAACTATTCAAACTCGATGCAGCAAAAAAATATTCTTTTTTGATCAACAGATTCTTCTTCCTTGTCAAAACCTGGAGCAGAGGAATGGGCCGAGGAGTGTGCTACAGAGGTCTGGTAAACTCACTTATTGTCCCCATAACCCAAGATTTTCATATTCTTAAACCTGTAGCCCAAACCGATGATGACTAAAGTGACATCACTTGAGGTGTTTTCTTACATAGGAATTTTATCAGATTTCTTCAAACTCTCCCTGGAGCCACAAAAATATTTGTAAAATGTTGGTAACATATACAGAAGTACTTCCTAATACCTATAAACAGATTTGAATGTGTAAAATTGGCTCCCACATACCACCAAAATCATATTACATATATGTTGCTCCTTCCTTATCACCTCTTCTAACGCTAGTTTATCTTATGACTCTATCTATTGGGCACACTAACCTCTCTTTAGGTCATTCTGAAGTTGCCTTATTTCTCCTACCTGCCAAATAGCAGTGTTGAGTCAGCTCACCACATGATCCTCTCATCTGCCAGCTGCTCCTTGTTTGCGATTAGCCTCAGTATAGAAACAGGAGAGCTATCAGTCAACCTCTGCCAGCTTATCTATTTTGTCTTAGCATTCAAGCCTTTATATGCCTTTTCACAGAAGAAATTTTTATTCATCATAGTAGGAAAACCCCATTTACTGTTCCATCTAAGTGTCCCGGTAGTCTACTATATTGTGATAGTGAGCCTCGGTGGACGATAGCAGGGCTGCAGTCAATTCTTTTTTTTTTTTTGCTTAGGCAGGTTCCTAACTGGGTAAAATGACCTAGACATATCTGACTGGCAGCCACGATAAGAGTTGGTTGAATTCTCTAAATGCTAAGGAAAGGTGCAACAGTGCTTCCTTTCACATCTGCTGTAGTACAGATAACACTTGATAATAGTATTATGAAAGGAAAGTCGATAATACAAGGCTTCGTGTACTTCCAGTGTGACTCTCTTGGCACCACGGTTGTCTTGTCTTTTCAAGTCCTTATGAATTGTCAGTCACATCTCTCCAGGACCTCAGGACAATGTATTTAGGAAGACATTGGACGTCATTTTTTTTTACCATTCGACTGCAGCCAATGACCCTGAAACCAGAGCAGCTAAATGGAATTCAGCCATCATCCATTTTATCAAACACCTGTGTAAAAATGTGAACAACGAAAATATCTCCTGTCAAAACAGCTGTTTCTGTTCTGCCTATTCTTCTGATAATTCCTTCAATCTATCTAAAAGATTTACTTTTGTACCCTTATCTTCACCACATTTCACCATATTCTCCAACTCAAGCTTTGACTGTAATGACACTGCATGCAATGTGACAGAGCTCCCAGATGTGAACATAAAGGAAAAATGTAATTCAACCATATGCTGCATGTTTGTAACGATGAGTGACATGTTCTATTATCTGAGAAAGGTGTAAAATGCATAAAGGGGGAGCATGTGTGTGATGCATGAACTGGCAGGAAGCTTCTTACGTGTGACTGGACTTGACTTATTGTACCGTCATCCACTGAAAAGGATGATTAATTAGCTGATGAGAACATACCCATGACCGGCATTGGTATTGGATTTAAATGACAAGTGAGCTGAATTGTCAGCTTGACAGATAGCTGTGGTGTAGATTGTGCAGCATTTTACATTTCTATGTACAGTTTCCAATTATGATCTGGTGGGCTGAGAGGGTTTTGTTTGCCTGGTGAATTTTACTGCTACTATGCATGTTAAGCAAGTAGCAAGCAAGCATTTTTACAAAAAAAAGTGACTTACATATTATCATTCACTGTCATGCAGATTTTACATAAGTTCACATTTACATAATTAGCACTAGTAGCTCAGCAGCTCATTTGTATAACCTTGACATGCTTACCGTGGGGGCAAAGTTCAGGTTGAGGATGTGGACCTCTGTCTTTTCCTCGCTGATGAAGCTGCTCCAACAGCCAATTTGCATCTCGTTCATGGAGATCCACGGGCTGTGTTTAACATCCTCAGGAACACATGTCTGATGTGAGGCTTAAAGAGATCAAGCACAAATGGTTAAACTGTGTCAGCAGCATAAAATCAAGTTACACTAAAAAGTCTCTTTCCTTGACCACACAAACTCCTACACCATCATACATCCAACAATGTGACAGATTCCTTGCCTGAAAGGAGCAAAATGTGTTAGTAGTCATTGTGAAAGCATGCCCCTGGTCTCAGTGTATGGATGTAAATGTGTGGGTAGGACTACATTGTTTAAAAACCAATCTGCCAGTTTAAGTTTATCAGACGTGTCAGGGTGGCAGGCTGCAGTCATCCATCAAGCCTGCTCACTCTGCTCTCTGCTGTGAGCCTGCTATTTAACCTGGGGATCCATGTCTCTAGAGGCTGAATTAATCGAGCCGAGGCTGTGCGGTCATGGATGAGGTTGGGTATAAATGCCTGGTGTTTGACCTGGGCTATGTGTGTCTGTGTATGTGTGTGTTCTATTGTATTACATTGGAGTAAGTGTGCACATGCACACTGAAGTTGGCGGGACAAAATATTCTTCTGCAAACTTCCTCTTTCATCAAGGGGAACAGTGGAGAATACAGTGTGAAGGGTCAGATGTATTTTCTAACTCAATCAGGAATCTCTTTCCTGGACCACCTCCCGCCTTTTGTTGATTAGATATGGAAGGGTTTGACTGGGGCATCCTGTGGTATTGCAGTCCTGTTGGCAACTAGGGATGGGTATCCAGTAAGGACAAGGACTAAACTGAGTCAGTACCAAAACATTGATATCCTCCAAGACAAACGCTGTTGCCAAATCATAAATTTACTATATATAAACCGGAAATCGATTGAAATGAGCTGACAATTTCGATCATCAAAAAAAATATCGACAACTAAAAAACTGGCACGGCTAGCTTATCGGTAGTCTGCAGCTGCACTTCCATCCCCCTATCTTGAGCACACAAAGATGATCAACTGACTGGTACCAGGAGATCCTTATTTGAATTGTTAGGAAAGAGGAATAGTAGCATTTGAGAAACAAAACTTTCTAATAAACAGAATTTCTATCTTTTCCAGTTTTTTTGTTAAACCCCTGAAGGGTGGTATTTTTTTGATGAACTCTTGAGTCTCTAGTTTTGATGAGTATTATTTGAACTTGCCAAACTCTAACTTGCAAAAAAGCCCTCAGGATAAAGTCAAGCTGTTGTTTTAAAATATCCCTGTCTGTTTCCATTTTTTTTTTCTGTTTAAGTTAATGACAGATCAACTGATCAGTTGATCTTAACAAGCCAGATGAGAAAGTCTAACAAAGGGCACAGCCGTTAGCGCTAAAAATACATTTTGAATTGAAAATAGCATCAAATTGTGACCTTAATATCGGAACTACTATTGAATCTTGTATATTGACAGTCTTGGCACCCCTACAATTGACTAAAATTGTAGTTGCACCCTAATGAAACAATATGCAACAAATACAACGTTGTATAATTCTCAAGAAGTGCAATGTGTTTAACTGCTTTAGCAGCACTGATGCTGATGGGTCAAACTAAAAAGGTGTCTCTCTTGACTTCATCAAGTAAAGGTGACACGCGTTATGGTTGTAAAATAAGGTTTGTTGTTAAGTAAGGAGACCTTTATCTTTGTCTTTAAGCATTTCAAAATTATTTTCCTAAATTGGCTATAGATGTCAGTCAGCAGTCACAGTTTTGTCAGTGGACTGCACAAGTCAGACACCAAAGTCCGACCTATTCTCCATCAATAGGAGAAGTAAAATGACAGTCGTAAAAACAGCAGAATGTATCAGGGCTGTCAAATGTTTAATGTAAAGGATTTTACAACACTTTACTACAGGGGCGTCCAGTTGGTTTAGGTTTCCTCTGTAGCAAATAGCTGGATTTACTCCTTAGGATAAAGCCTTAAAGCTACGCACTTGTCATGGGATCAGTCAGAACTACTCTAAATATTAGATAAGCCTATCTACAGTAAGATGAATATAAGCAATGCTGAAGCATCCACCGTGCATGCCTCAATCACTCTCAAAACAGCTGGTCCTGAGGCACATAAGCGAGCAAGTGTGATATCATGACAGAAACAACTAATTTAGTAAGCAAATGCTGCATGACATACCGCTCCACTGACTTTTATGATGTATTTGGTCTGTTTACCCAGCAGGACGCAATCCCTCAGAGAGGAGATGTGGTGTAAAAGGAACTGATGAGAGAGAAAGAAAGAGGAACAGAGCGGGAAGAGTTAATAGGAAATTGCAAAGTTTGGAAGGTCAACAGGATGTGCCTTATTTAGAAGCGGCACTAATCAAAGACCTTGGTTGAGGCAATGTCATCACTCGCAGTTGAGCAGAGTGGACAGAGATAGAGATAAAACAGAATAGAAAGTGATGAATGCAATGAAACACAGAAAAAAGGGAGCTTGAACATGTTACATAATCAGCTATTTCTCCTGTTTTTGTTGTCCCCCACAATGAAATGTGGTCGGTGTTGTCGACTCTTATTCATTTGTTCAATTCATAAAACCCCTGACCCAAGATACCACTGATGGAAAAGAAGCGCTAATGGGATATTATTTTAATTGGATCACTGTTGTGTCATATCTTTTATTAGCTTTATCTTTTGTTTGTATCCCCTTTTCTGTGGGAGTCAAGCTGGCCTTTCGTACTACTTTACTGTCAAATCAAGGACACATTTGTCACTAATTAGGGGATTGAGGGGGCTGCAACATTCTTGGCCCAGCTTCATGGTTTATTTTCCTGCTGCAGCTTTTCTTGCAAATAAAGATGGAGAGCCATCCATGCTTCTTTGCCATCTCTTTTTCCCTCCCTCACCACAGAGGTCAAGGCTGGTTTCCTGTTATTCTGGCCCTCTCTGTTGATGTCTGTTGCTCAATATCCACATCCATAAAGTTGTTTCTCTCTTGTTCTGCTGTGACAGAGTCAACGGCCCATGACTGTCGCCCGAGAGGTCTCAATATAAATCACACTGACTGCGTAAGACTGGGCGTGTGCGAGTGTGTGTGTACATGCATGTGTCACTGGTCTCCTCTTTACGAGTCACTAAAGGATATGAAGAACATTCATTTTGCCCTCTTGACCCCGGAAATGCCAATGGCCTCGCTAAGCGGTCTGCTGGTAAATGAGGTATAGAAGAACGATACCATTCCCTGTCCTCTTTATCTACTTATATCAGTCCCTTGCATTTTCCATTCCATGAGAAGGCATGTTTATGGATGCTGGTGATTCCCATTTAGATGTTAGGTATAAGGGGGAGATGTGATAGAAAACATCAGGAGGCATTAGGGAGGAGAGAAAATTGCCTCAATTCATGAAAAGTCCATATAATCAGATTTGATCTTAAAGTCCGCGTTAATTCTTAATGCAAATTCCATTTCCGTAATTACACACATATTAAATTGGCATCACTGCCTAAGGAGACTCTTGCTAATTGCCATATTAACAACACTATATAGCCAAATTACCAGACCTAATAGGCACTTTGTTTTAACTGAAAACGTATTAAACATATTATAGCAAACTGATCAAATGCTTATAAAATTAAGACCAAAGAGAGGGTGCAGCCAAAATCAATAATGGACAATTTGCTGTTAACGAAGCAGTCTTTAGAGAAAGCCCATTTCTGTGGACCGTGCCAATACCTGGGAGTCATGAAATTACAGCATGGTGTGCTTCAAACTGCCCTCTGCAGTTCTGGTCGTCTGCAGACCCCGGGAGTCACAACTAACAAGCAGAGCGAGATCTCCCATCTGGTGACTTCACATGTCCAGAGTTTGTCTGCTCTGTCTTTCCTTACCCTCCAGGGCATTCCTCAAAAAGATAGGAGACTAGTTCGCCAAATCACAGACATCCGTTTTCCGCATGTGTTCAGTTGTGCATAGTACCATTAAGACAGAACCACTACTGTGACCATTTTAGGGCATATTAGGGTCAGCCTGACATTAGCTATGTTCTGCTTCCATCAATCAATTTTGCTAACATCAGCATAGCTAAAGTGTGGACTGCAGTTAAGTCTTACTGATGTGGAGCTTACACTTATAAAGAACTTACATGGATAGAGTCCAGTATAGAGGTAGTATTTACAGTAATATTGTTGTATTGATTAGTTTTTCCCATTTCATAAAATTCCCCCACACCCCGATCAACAACGCCCCTCTTAATGACTCTTTGTGTGTGCATCAAAGTGTGTCTCCATTGTTTTAAAATTTAGATCAAGACACTGAAAAATGTAATTAATCCAGGTTGCCAACCTGAACATCCTAAATTAAGTTTCACTGCCCATAATTATCCACCATAGGTGCAGTGAGGCCAGTATCTGTGCTTGGGCATTACTGGAGTCTTGGTGATTAATCATTATTAGGGATCAAAGTACATAAGCCTACACATTGCTGACATCCTCTACCTCTCCTTCTGCTGTGACATGCTAATGGTTGCAAATGCAGTACAGAGAACTTCTCTGAAAGACTCCAAAAATGGGACAAACAAGAGGATTCCCAGACTGTCCAATAATCACATAAACGTAAAAACAAACATGTATATTTCAAAGTTGGGTGACCAGATGATGATGTGATTACACTTTAACAAATGCTTTAGGAAATACGTTTCCATAATGTGGGTGCCCATGGAGGCAATAATGAGCCAAAAAGGTATGTAGCTTTATATGAGCAGTGTACTCACGTTTCCATCCCATGGAAATTACATTACAATTACATTATGCTACCAGACCACAATTAAGGTCAGCATTCACACATTGTTACACACCATGTTAACATTATGGTGCTAAGAAAAAATGAATAGTGAGAAGTCACATCGTAGTTCTTAGAAAGGATACACTGTGGCTCCTGATTGTCTACAAAAAGCAGAAGTTCCTAAATGTTAAGGCACAGTTACTGTATCTAACTCACTATATTATCACTTCTCCTTTTGAAAATATTCTGGAGTGTCAGCATCTCGTTGGTCAGCAGAAATTGAACTGACCTCAACAAATCTTTTAAGTGAAAGAGCTAAACAAGAAGTCACTTCTTGGAATAGGGTCATTTTGTCAGTAAAATTAAAGCACTCGGAAATTTGACTTGCTGGATTTTATCTATTTTTTGCTGAGATTATTTGTTGCAATTTTCTAAGGTTATGTTTTCCACATTTACAATGTTTTACAGCCTATGTGCAAATAATGTATTTGATGGAAGTGATGTATGAGATTTGCTGTTAGCGCTACCCCCAAGGCTGTTGGCCTGCTATGTCTGCAGGTAAATTAAACATATCAAGAGGTGCCAGCCTGTCTGTATCGATGCTGCCTGATCTCTGAGCATCAGTGCTGTGCCAACATCACAGAGTACTGACAGGCAGTGGCGAGGCCTTGAATTTTCAATTTCTATCACACCTTAACTAAATGTTGATTTACATTCAAGGGATTGACTACCTGCTGCCCAATAACTAGCAGCCTTTTTCACTCCCTAGGCGAGCAAGCAGGCCAGCTTGATTTCATACCCTGTCTTTCATGGCCTGCCTCATTGTAAGTCACGGTGAAAAGGAGGATCAGCTACTTGCCTAGAGTTTAGATGCAAAATGAATTCCTGTAGAACTTGAAGCTAGAGCTAATGGCTGCTTTTGAAAGAAAGAAAAAAAGGAAAAAAAACAGAAGGGGAAACCCTGACAGCAGACAACGTCAAGACGAACTGTCTCCCTTGGTCCCCCGGGGTCGAGTAAACTGTTTGTGTCCAGGGTCGGACGACGGAGTCATGATGGGGAAGGGGGAGGGAGGGGTCAGCGGTCCTATCAGAGTTAGTCGGAGAGGGAAAGGGGAGCTTCAAGGCTGGCTCGAGTCTCTCTCTGGACTTCACATACACACACACATACACACACACCTATTGTCCCGGCGTTTCCGCAACTGCAGATTGAGGCCTGACCATCCACAGGAAGGTAAACAAGCTCTTATCAGTGCTCTGCAGGGGCCTGCACTGTCCCCTGGCCTCTCACCCCTGCATACTACACATTACGCACACCACGCAACACACAAGCTTCCTGACCATCTCACCTCCCACTCCCAAATCCAGAAATTCTATCAAAAATAATTTTGCTGATTAGTCTTGTCAGTTTAATGGCACGAGACTTTTCGTGTGTGTGCCTGAGTGCCAAGTCCTGTGTCCAATGTTTGCTGGAGAGGAACTGAGGATGTGATAGCAGGTCTGGAGACAGCCTGTCTTCACACTAGCTCTGTTTACACCTCTGGGAGCCATTCGTCTGTCGTCTCATCATTGTCGGAAGCCAGCTGAACAACAAGTCCAACAGTGGCGTAAGGAAGGTCTATGCCTCACTTCCGCCGTTATTCACTTGCTGACTTTATGCCCAGTCTGCAGCTGGTAATTAGCAACTCTATACCGATATACCGATTAATCGGATAATCAATTAATCAGTCTAAAGAAAATTACGTGCCAACTATTCGTAATTTTGGGGGTTTCAGTTTTTTTCAAGCAAAACTATCAAATGTTTGCTAAATGTAAGGATTTGCTGCTTGTCTTTGTCATTAATGAGTGTAAATGAAGAGAGATTCTGGACTGTTGGTTGGACAAAAGAAGAAAATAAAAACAGCAATTTTGGGCATTTTATGGACTAAACGATTAATCATGAAAATGAACTGCAGATTAATTGACAAAGAAAATAATACTCTGATGCAGATAAATTTGATCATATGAGATGTGGTTCTATGTAAGCAAGCAGCAACTGCAGGCATGAAAAATAAACCATCATTTTTATGTGGATACTCTTGGGTGATGTGTTTCATTCCAGACACCATCAGTTAGTGGATAAAATGTGTCTTTTCCATTCACTTACGTGGTTAATTTTTTTCTTCAACACGCTGACAGAGCACTAGCAAAACACAATTAATCATCTGAGTGTTAATTGGCGGATAGACAGACTAATTTAGCAAGTTTAATGCTAACTGCGAGCAAACCGCAGCAGATTGAAGCGTTAGAGATTCATTGCACAGTGGTTGCTCCCAATCATTCAAGATTAATGTAGCTTTGCACAACATATGCTTCATGTAGAACCAACACAGATTAGCCCGTTTTTCTCGACTGATTTTTGCCAGTAAATATTAATGCTTTCCGACATGAGGGCGGCATACTAATGAAGGCGCTGTTATTTTTTTTAAAATAAATATTTAAAGTGAGCAAAGTCAAAGGTACGTGTTTCAAGTGTAAACAAGAGAGACGACATACCACCAATGTGCACTATATGGGATCAGAGAAGCTACGACTCCCACATCGATTGACGGCTCTTTTAAAACTCCCACGCTAGACAGCCAAATATTTCTGATGCTATTCATTTGTTCACATCAGAAAAAAGAAGAATTTTCTATTATGACCAGTTGAGAAGCACAAAAAATATATTATTAGTATGATTCCTCTCTAGTTCAGAGACTACAATTCTATTCATAGAGACAACTTTAAATTTATATGGTCACATAAAAGACTTACTGGGCTTCTACGAGCAAAAGCTGTTTTGATTTATCTCACTGAGAGATCTATGAGATGGCTTCAAGTTTATGATTTCATTTTCACTATTTAACTAATGGAAGTGTCTCGACTAGGGAGAGTTGTTTGACAAGTGTAACTTTATTCCCTCCAGAGTCTGTGAAAAGATTATTAAGTATCCCGTGTCTGACTGTTGGATTTGTTGTAGTTATAGTGTATGAGCAGATTAAAATAATCTGTCAGATGTCTTGAGGCTTTTTTTTTCTTCAAGTCACATTCTGCTTTCTGACATATCACAGATACACGGGCAAGATGAAAAATCCAATGTCCAAGGGCTTTTCTCATTGCATCAAACATACACACAAAAGTGCACACACAGACACACACACACACACACACACAGTCAGACATCAGAGAATGATTTCGGCTCTCCAAATACAGACTGACCAGTTTGGCACCTGAATCAACAGGAAAACTAACCACCCAGTGCTTGAATGAAAAGGTTCTGCCATAATAGAACACCGAGCTGCACACATTACTGAACATTTTAGAAATCAGGTTATGTCTATGCAGAAAGATTGTATGTTGTCCTACAGAAAAATGTCAAGTAATTGCATTAACATTTACTATTATTGGTTTTGTTGGCATTTCTTAGGCCAACGGAAATGCTCAAAGCAAAGCCTCTTTCTTCATCAGTGTAAAATCATCACATGAAGTATTTCACAACACTTGAGGTGAAGATATTTTGTTCATAACTAGTCTGACAGGGATTGATTAAGTGGGTGATTCTGCCCTGCATAACATTACCCTCATTAATCAAAGTCACTCATGAATAACATTTTTTAATAAAAATGAAGACATACGATATAAAACACTTTCCTGTTCTGCAACCCTCTCGGAAGTCTCTTTAACCCTGCACCTTTGACTTAAAGTCAGAGGTGAGTCCACTGACCCATCAAGAGTTTTCCCTCCGAGTTCTGTCCCAATGTACAGGTACATTTCCTGCGTTTGTGCAGACCCCAGTGTTGACCATTGGCAGACAGACCTAAAGATAAGAGTACATAATGCCATGCCTTATCTGCTTAGACAGCGGGCATGTTGACATGAGCACAAGTGGTCGCCATGCTGACGAGGCGTTTATCTTGCCCACAACTAATGAGCCATTCGGTGCACGTGCAACTGCATAATGAAAAGCTCTGGGCCAGAGGGTACAAGAAGCTGTAGTCACAAGGTGAAAATTGTCATAGAGGAAATTCGACAGCAATTAAAATCAATTTTTGAATGTAGGTGATGTAGATTCCGATATACAGCATGATTGACCAAAATAAGGTTGGTTGGTTGGTGTTCAGCAGGATTATACAAAAACTACCAAACAGATTTTCACAAATTGGATGGAGGATGGGTCTCAGCACAAGAGTAGTTGTTCTTTTTTGGATGTTTATCACTCTGGGTAGTTGACCGCAGCTACTATCACAAAGCTGGTCAGCCTATTGGTTTGCATGACGAAGCCTATAAATATGGGTGTGGTTTCCTTTTTTTAATATATATATTTTTACCTGACGACGATCAAAGTAAGATCAAACCGCTCAACACTTGTGACATGTAGTAAGTTTCAAAAGCAAGAAAGAAATTCTGAGGGAGACATAATCTGAAATCTGAACGATGATGGTCAACATTTCAGATTCCTGAACTTTTCACACATACTTCTGCACTGCTTTAAAAACGGACTATTAAAGCAGTGCTGGTGTGCCATTTAGAATAAGATAGGCCCACTTATGTCACATGGAGGTCAGAAATGGTCTTTTCTGTTTTCTGCACCATTTTACACAATTTATAGAAACAAGTATCATTGCAACGACAGCCAGAAATGTGTTTCTGGTAATAGAAAGTGAAGAGAAAAGTAGGGAGATATCTCAAAAGAGCTGCTGAGTGTGTAGCAGATTGGCCAGAGCCATTCTAAAAGAATAATACTGACACGAGAGATTGTGGAATTTATCTAGTTTTTCACCTATTTTCTATTATTCACGATATAAACTGAATAAAATCCCAGGTTTATTTCAATATTTAAAACAGAAAGACAACTACTGTCCAATACTGAATTAACCCCCTCCCCCATCATCATTTATCACCACTCAGAGTGACATGCCATTCAGTTGTGTTGATTATTATGTATGTGGCATGTACATAATGATTACTGAATGCTAGAGACATCTCGATAAACAGTGTTAGCTAGTGAAAGTCATGTTGGAACAAACAGAGAGGAACATAGTGTTAGTGAGGCTCTCTTGCACTGCAGTCTGTATTCAAACAGAGGAAAAGCAAGGCAGTCAGAAATGGATTGTTATTTGGGAGGGGCATAACACTGGAGGAGATTGAAATCGGTCTGAGGCAGCGACAAGTGGTCGCGTCTCCCTGCCACCCAGTCTGACTGCAGGCTGAGCTGGCTCACTACAGTAAAACAGGGGAAGTGGACTGTTTTGACTCTCAACGCCATTTTTAACATGACGTTTTTTCTTTTCTTTTTTTTTTCTTTGTTTGCTTTCGACTTATTCCACTACAGCATGCCTTCTGAGAAACCTTTGTCATCTCTCCCCATTTCTTTTTGCTTAGTAAATTCCCCCAGATAAGTGGTGTTCTGTCAGTGTGATAAATTCATTTGTTAGTTAAGATAATGTATCATTCTCGTTTGTGTAATTACTCACAGTCTTTTATTTTCACTTTTTCTGACTCAGAATTTAACTGGGTCTCCATATCTCCCCAGCTTTATCTCTGTCTTGTCCTTTTTCCTATCTCTCTGTTTTAATCCCCTATTTACTTCTCTCTCCCCACATCTTCCCTCTGAACTACTTATCTGCTCTTTGACAGTCACATAAATTTGACCCCCCACTCCCTTACTGTCTCCATGAATCAGTCTTTATGAATTCTGTTATCTCTGTTTGTCTGTCTCTCTGTCTCGCTCCCTTTCCCTCTCCAACATTCATTTTCAGACGGCCCTCCCCTCCTTCTCCCGCGGTTCGCTAATCACTTTTGTGCTTTTCCTTCAGCCCGTGGAGGGAGACTCTGGGGTAGGCTGAAATGCAGCAGGAGGTCTGGCAGTTAACATCATGATGCCTGGCTCCCACTGGGAAAGTTGTTGCAGCAGGGGGCATATTCAACACTACTTCCCTGCCAGGAAATGCCAGGCACACAGTGGATAAAATCGCTGAATACAAAGACTGCAGCCAGACGCATAGATAATTGTTAATGTGTCCAACTGCTTCAGTCAGCTTAAGTGGTCTCGCTTATTGTACTTGCCATTATAAAGTGGTCTGGATATCATATGAAAGTCTTTCCTATGGATGTACTATACAACTATATTCAATATAATAAGCAGCAAGGCACATAGACGCTTAGAATTTCCATTCTGATTATCTTTAAAGGCCCATCAGCATGGCAACGGTAGCGGAGAAAAATACATAAAGTATACTAGAATTCTACTTCAAATGGACGCCCTACTAACTGTATGCATGGAGATCAGTTTACTCATCATGAGGAGGTACTAATTAGCCTGTGAAAACAGTTACATAATGTCTTCTGTGTCTCTGGAGGGGCTTTGTCTAGTGTGAGAAAAAACTGATGATGTCATCTGATTTATCTCGGCTTGGACTTGGAGACTATACATTTATAACGGAAAGCCTGTGTATAATACACTGAGGATGTATGGTTTGTTAAACATGAGCATTTATCAGGCAGAGTGGGTCTGATAAAAGTCACTGTAGAGATGCATTATGGGAATGTTAGTTGTTTTAGAGCTTGAACTGTAAAACAAACTAAAAGTCTTGACTATTCTTTCTTAATCAGTCCCCCGACTATGGTTGAGGAAATCGCTGCACTCACTCTCTCAGAGATGTCTGAAATGTATTTGGAGGTAAATCATGTATGTTGCCCTGCCTGAGGCAGATGTTATCACATCCATAAGGCACAACATTAAATAAATGCCTTACATGCCTTAAAACGGAATACAGTTCCAGGAAAGGGTCGCAACTGCCCAGGAGCCTTGAACAAATAGACTGAAATAAACAAGATTACGAAGAGTAAAATCCCCCCCCAAAAAACAGGAAGAAGCAAAGGACAAAAGGTAATGCTTTAGCACATTTTATTAAAAGGAAGGAGAAAGGAGAATGAATACCACTATTGCGAGGAATCGACGCCTGTCTGATCTTCGCACAAACAAATTCCCCAGTGAAATGACAGGAGGGATTTAGACAAACAGAGAAGACCTGAAAGGCTGGACAGGTTTAAGGCCTTCAAAACAAACAGCAACATTTTAAACACAATTAACCTCACAGGGAGGCAGTGTGCTGGAACTAAGACCAATGTGATGTTGTCCGTCTTGTTGGAGCCTGACCGAAGCCTGTCCAGAGATTATGGAAGGGCTGTAAACCAGAAAGACGGACCTGACTGATCCTAACATAGAGTACGATTTGATATTTAAGGTGCTGGGTGAAGCAGGGGGGATTTTTCCAAGGTTTGAATTGGGTCAAAAGCAAATGAAAACGGGATCTCGTTGTCAAATCAAGAGTTGTTTCTTGGTGATTGTTTGAATTGGGCTTAACGACAACAACAACAACAACAACAACAACAACAACAACACAGAAGAACGCTGTTTAACATCCAGCTTATCCCATCGCCCTTTAGAGTCCGTAAATGCAGGATTGGTCCGATTGTTTGGAATATTATGGCAGTTTATCTCGGGCTGCATCAATACTAATATTTCCTTCAACTTGCATTAGAACAACAATAGCCATGAAAGTAATATATTAATGACAAACTACTGCCAAGTAATGTGATACTGTTGAAAATGCACAATACCAGTTCCTCCATTAATCAGCCTGTCATCTTTCTGAATCAGTCTAAAAAAATCATAAATACATGACAAACGCCATAGGGGTTGCTCTGAGGAAGAATCAAGTTTCCAGTTTCAGGAAATGAAGCAGATGAGCGCCAGACTTAAACATCATCCTCTGGCTTTAATGAGTGTTTGGGTTAAAATGATATTTAAATCATGCTTTAGACATCACCAAAGGATTTGAAAGCCTGACATCAAGGGGGTGATGGAAGGTCAAACATATAAAAAGTTTCAGTAAAGCTAAAGCAAAACTGAGCTCGGTTAATACACAATATACCTTGTCTGCAACTCGCCAAGAGTGTCATGGGATTTGACACAAGCCTCAGGCAATTTACTGTTACTTTTTCTGTGTTTACTTCTTCTTTCAGAGAACTTTCACATCATTTCTGCTCCCACAGCCACACACAGCTGGCGAAGACCCTTTTAAACAAACAGACCTCGCAACACACTGAATATAATAATACATGCTACTTATTTAGTCTGGGAATGTGCTAATTTGATTTCATATAAAGTATACTGATGGCCTCAGTGTGTCACACCTAATGTCTGTGCAGGACCAAACCCAAGAGACAACGTGTGAGAAAATGACAAATTAATATGAGAATACTGGACTGCATAACGATGAATACACAACGGCTGAGACAGAAGAACTCATACATGTCACACCAATGTTTTGATTAATGCTTCAACATTCGGTACACAGGGTCAGAGTAACCCTGCTGTCTGAGAACAGTGTCACAGCTCCCTCTGGGTCTATACATAAAGCTGCAGTAGCAGATGCACAAATAATAAGAGGAGAAAACCTTTGCAACCTCTTTCAAGACAGAAAATAAATGATAGCAGATTTAGGACTATGTGTCACAGGGGCAATTAAAGCCGAGCTAAACAGCTCCTTACAGACTCCACCAGCAGACAGCGAGACCGGTCCCCTGCGGTGGAAGCTGCGTGAGGTCAACTCTACAGTCTGCCAGTTGGCCAAAAAATACCCCCGTATCCCTGCCACCAGCACCCCTGCTGAGAGGGTGTTTAGCACTTGTGGCAATACTGTTATTTGTCATATAGTAGGTCAGCACAGAAGCCAGATTCAGCGACTGAGCTTGTTTTTCCAGCACATACTCTTTTAACAGTGATGTATGCTTGCCAGGGCCATTTTGCCATTTTTAAAAAGCAAGTTGGAAATGCCAACTTGCTTTTCTGATGTATGTTTCTTGACACACGGATTTAGTAAAAGGTTATTTGTTATTTGTTATTTTACTTTCAAGCACAGCATTGAAAAATGAATGCAGACAACTCCATTTTGCTGACAGTTGATGTCAAATCTGTGTTACACAACAGCAGGGTGCATTCTGCTTTCCTGTATGGTATTTAGAATCAGAGGGAAGTTGCACTTGCATATATGCACTCAGCAATCAAAAAATCTTGTAACAAAGTTTTCATATGTTATAATTTAGTGGGTGCAGTTTGTCTTTAGCTGCAGAGTATAACTGCCACATTAGGGTTGAAAAAGTTCAGTAAATCTCCAACAGATGTCAAACTAAATCTTCCACCTGAAAAAACAAATCTAAAAGATTCCGCAATTTTGATACAGATATTTTTTAAACCATATCAGTAGATTTGTAATATTACTTTTGAGGATATCTGCACAGAACAATAAATAATTTAGCATTGTTTCATTACTTGAAAACCATGAGGCCACAGCAAAGGCCAGATTGCTGCAGGGAAGTGAGAAGCAAACAGCCTGAAGCAGCAGCATTGGTAAGAGTGTGAGACTGGATTACTGCCTGAGGGCATGAGGAGGGTCTCAGCTCCCTTTGCCACCTTGTATGGATTACAGGTTTGAGTTTGCTTTGGGCAGCCACAGGCAGTTGGTGGAGAGAGCATCAGAGGGGGCCGACAGAGGAAGATAACAAATAAATCAGAGAGTGCCCCCACATGTTTTTCTCGATTTTTTTGCCTGGACTGTC
This sequence comes from Sparus aurata, assembly GCF_900880675.1. Classification (NCBI taxonomy): domain Eukaryota; kingdom Metazoa; phylum Chordata; class Actinopteri; order Spariformes; family Sparidae; genus Sparus; species Sparus aurata. Next base: position 18,511,071 of record NC_044198.1, read on the forward strand.
TTCCAATAAAATATTCTTTATCGCTAGAATCTGAAGAGCTACATGAACAAATACGTCCCAAAATGACTCAGTGTTTTTTGTCTGAATGCCATTTGGAGCTATATACGTTTTTGGATTTGGCTCTAATGTTATGATATTTATTTCCCCACTCTACTGTTAAGATATTGCATGATGTATAATCGTTGAGTTACTATAAGAACAAACTAGTTTTCGAGCCAGAGAGATTTGCACATAACCTCTCTCTACAGACTGGTTGTAAAAATCCTGATTTAGTGTGCAAGGGGAAAACACCAGAGCATATAATATTCTTTTATGTCTTGAGGATAAAATGATCTCAAAACACAGGACAGGACAAGATAAACATCTGCCTTTGAACTTTACATTGACAGATATATGCCCCAGGGGGCTTAAATTCACTACATTTAATTACCTATGGTCTGTTGTCTTAGATCACACACTTCAATAAAAGCACATTTTGGCATGAAAACCAGTAAATGCCAGATGTTAAAAATTCGAGAAAAAAAACTCTCAGGATCAGCGTGTAGACTTACCAGAGACTGCAGCAGTGATGCACAGAAGCAGGGTGAACCTCGCCATGTGACCCTTCATCTCTGTAAAGTTTGAGTCTGAGGTGTTGGAAGAAGCTGAGTCCTGGCTCTCTGGGGTATGAAGTGCTGAAGGTTGTAGTGTCCTCGTCTAGTTGCAGGGCAGCAATGACTGTGACAGCGGAGGAGCAGACAATTCCAGTCTCTAAAAGGTCGAAAAGGTGAGGAAGAAACAGAGGGGCAGGAATCAGTGATGGCTGATAAGGATGTGATCGGCCGCCAAACTCATACTCAAGAGTGTGTTCTTGCAAAACTACCTCCTGTGTCGTGAAAAGGTTACGACACACATGTATTCTCTGGCGCTGATATTTAATTAGAAGATGAAGAAACACAATAATAGAGAACACATGGGAGGTGTTGCTCAAATGTCTGAAATTCCTTCAAAGCAGGATGACAGAATTGTCCTCCTGAGACAATCCCACAATATTTTCTGCCTGGTCTTCCTGGTGCACAATGAGGGGTCTGAACCCAACGGGTTATCTGGTGGTCACTCACTTCTGGCCTGGCCTGTTTCAGGAAGCAACGACGGCATCGCTTTCTTTAAATAATACCACAATGTCGAGATCAGATAAGGAGACTGCTCTTGTTATATGATTCATATAGAGGGGAAAGGAAGAGCCTGTGTAAACTGTTTATGCACCTCCAAAAGAAAACAGAAAAAGTCATGTTATTTCCCTCCCAGACTTCTTACTTGTAAGAAGAAGAAGAAAACATCTCTAACTCGAAACAGAATTAATAAAACCGTACGTGGAAATAAATAAGACAAGGCCTAATCTGTTAAACAAGCATCCAAGTCTACTATTAAACATTAATAAGAGCATGATAATGGGATTAATGAGGCGTTCAAAGACTACCCACCCCCCCTGCAATATCTGGCACCATTTACTGTCACTTAACCTTACCATCAGCTCAGTCGATTCAAAACAGACATAAAACTGACTTGTCGAGGATTAAAACATTAAGTTATGGCCAAGTCACAGCCCTCCGGTTGGACGATCAGGGAAATAAAACAGACCCGCACATCTCTGAGGCGACACGAAAGTGAAAACAAAGTTGTAAATCGCATAACGTTACCTTTTTCTTTTTTTTTTTAGATGGGGTGACTTTCTCTCCGATGATGTCGGCTTTATAATCCACGGGAGAACATGTGGCTGCGCTCAGCGATGTAACGTGAACGATGTCAGGACTTTCCCAAAGTTTTTGTGCTCGGCTGGGCGGTGCGGAGTCACTTTTGTAGCCCTCCCACCACCACCGGCCTTTTTTTCCTCTCCCTTTTTCTCCCCTTGTCCAAAGCATTGTGTCATCTGGTCAACACAGAGTATATTAATACAAGCGTTTACATCTCAGCTTTTACATGAAATCACATAACTGTTTATCTGATGGTGTAGTTAAATGTAGTTTCTCGAAGAAGGGATAGTGCAAACCAATAAAGCAATAACGTTACATAGTTAGAAAAGGTTGTTTTTCACTGGGCTTTCGAGATATTTTTGCGAGACAGCTTGGCTTTTTTCTTTTTAAAGCCTACCTCTGACTTACCGTTCACTGAGCAGGTGACGTTAGCCTTCCGAGCGAAAATCCTAAACATGTAAATGGCTAACTTAACGCTCTTTATATCCTTATCGGACAACACGCGAAGTAGCTAATAACGAAATTAAACTTGGAAATCTTGCAAAATACACTTTCTAGCTTTCTTGACAAGACTTGTCTAACGTAAACTATAAACGAGAGGATCAGTATCAGTCCAATATCTGGCTAGTAGCTGCATGAAAAGATAGCTTACCCACAGTCAGGAGGCGGTAGCTTTAGTGTTAGCTAGCTAGCTCTTGAGCTAGCTAGGAGCACGGATAATAAAAAAAAAACAACTCACCTACCTTAGCTCTGTTGAAACAATCTAGTTACAATCTATTCTAACTCTCGCTTCACAACTTTTATCTACTTTTTAAAGCACAGTCATCATCACTTTATAGAAAACATGTACCGTTATTGTGTGTAGCTTATTGGGGTTAGTCCACACACATACGTCAATGCTACACCACTCTATAGACATCACACAAAGCTAGCTAATACGGCAAAAACATTTTTGGATAAACACACTTTTTAAGCTTTCCTACCAAGAGTTACCAACGCTAACTATACATGAGAATATTATTATCGCTCTAATATCTGCCCGTAAAATATAAAGCTAGCTAATCCAAAATCAGGAGACGGTTTACGTTAGCTTTAACGTTAGCTAGCTAGCTTGTGAGCTAGCTAACAGCAGGGAAACAAAACAGTTCAGCTAGCCTGGCTCTGTTCAAAGATTAAAATAAACTAAATTCACTTACCGCTACTTCAAAAGCTAACTTAATACCATGTGTTATGTTATTTGTTTGTACTCATGTGTGTAAAAACATGTTGCTGAACATGGCCGTGGCATTTACATGGCCAACACAGACTTTTGTATTCCTGAGACACTAATCCCAGTTAGCCCAACAGCCTAACTGCCCTTGTTACAAAATGTGCAAAATGAAATGGCTTTTAAATCTGAGCTTCAACACTGCTGCTGAGAGGCATTTTAAAATGAACAGACATTAAATGTCAAAACAGTCTGCAGAAAATGTTGTAGATGAAGAAAAAAATGCTGAGTTCAGAGCTGAAAAAATTTGTTTTAGCAACAACAACAAAAAAAGTATGAGACATCACTTTCTCTGGCTACATTCTTTTATGACAAATTGTAGTTGTACTTTCCAAAGTGGACTAACTTAAGTTTTTTTTTTTTTTTCTTTTTTGGACTAAAGGGTGGGTCTTACCATAAGGGACATGAGCTTTTGTGGAAGCACCTCATGAGTCATAACAGTTTAATTTGGCATGGGACTGCGGCAGAACAACGGCGACCTGTAGCCTGTTAGTAATATCCTAACATTGTGGTCACCAACGCTCTGTCTGATTCTCTTCGACTCATCGGCTCGCTGAGATGGAAAGTCAGCAGGAAACGTGAGCAGGAAACGTCGAGGGAAACACCACCTCCTCTATTTTGGTGGATACTTTGTCTCCGTTTCTCGCTCTCCACCGTTTCTGAATCACTATTATCTGTTACAGTATAATTGCGATGTGTCATGTCTGCGTGTGAATGTGTCACCTTCTGTGTGAATGTGCCAATAGTTGTTATGTTGTCTGTTAGGACTCGATTGTGATCTGGCGAAGCGCGTGAATAGAAATGTAACTGCAAAATTCGACCCATTACAAGCGTACGTAATTGCATGTGCGTGTTCTCCACCTGTGCGGCACACGTGATGCGTCTGCCACCGAGTGCAGTGCAACACGTGTCCATCTCCTATGCGTTTGCAGATTAACTCGCAGCGGCGCCGATATCGAGGAGGGCAGTAACCTCGATGAGCGCGTCGTAATTATTGCCGCCTCTCGTGTTGCAACCTGAGAAGAGGGTTCAGATGTTGACTCAGACGTGTTTCCTCTTTTTCCTTCCAACAGCTCGGGGAACCAAAATTGTCCTGAGCTGTTGCCATGGTTTCATGATGCTTCACTGTGAAAAGAAAATTCATTTTTGTGACATGTGCTTTAATTTTCCATTCGTCGACATAAACCCCATTCAGTAACTACTGAGCTTTTGTGTGCCGCTGGGAGGCAGTCTCAGCGTAATTACACTGCCAATAAGGAAATTGTCCCCCTATTGTGAGTTAAAGGTCAATGCTGCATTTTATGGTCTACTTACACAACGGATGCATTGTATAATGCACAATTTGAAGTCTCCAGTAGGTCCGTTTTCAAATTGCTCACCTGTTTTCTGTTGCGGTTCCGTTCTTTGGTTATTAGAAATAGAAGACAGACCATTTCTCGCCCTCCCCTTTTTGCATTTTCGAGTGTAATTACGCTGGCGCTGCTGTGGCAAAGACAACTGGATCATTACTGTTTCCCTGCTAACAACACAGCGTAAAACACGAGTAAATCCATTTGTTTAGTCTATAATGGAGATGTGAGAGCAGATAGAAATGGTGCCAGGCTCCCAGCCTGACTGGATCACTAGTCAGCCTTAATTTTCCCAGGAGATTTCGTGCCCGGTGGCAGACAAAATTGCACGCTGAAAGCAGTGTTTATAGGAAACCAATCTAAATGCTGATGGTGTCATTTTTTTCCCGTCGCCATTCCATTGTGCAATAAACATTTACTTCCAAATGATTACATTAACAAAAAAACGCGTCTATTGCCAGTACAATATGTAAATAAAGAGATTAATTTCCCCCAGAAACGTCGGGAGAAGAGAGCCTGACTTTTAAACTGATACTTCAGCACCTGTTTTTCTGTCCTCGCACAAACCTGCAATGTCTGAAATGTGCCTGAGTTTGCAGCAAGGAAACAACGCAGCTCTTCAAACCACTTAATTATCATTACCCTTACTTATTTCTTTGCACAGCCAATTGATGCGTTTCCAACATATCACCGTATCTGCTGGAAAAACCAAAATGAGTAAAAGTGGTCAGCACGTTTTGTAACGCCGGTGGACAGAGGCTGGCTTTTTGTTTTGTTTCAGTGAATCAGTGTGTGTTCAGTCCGGATTTCAGCGTATTATAGTCTACAACAATTACGCTATTATGGGCTGGAAGAAATGGCTTTTATCTGAGGGGCCTCTTTACACCTTCACAGGAGTTTTCACTCATTCTGATTAGACCTCTGCCTAGGTTGAAGTTGGGTGGAGCTGCGAAGGGAATTACGTGACATTACTCCTAATGGCTAGAAATCCCCCCTCTGCCACTTCGTGTCACCCTCAGCGATGACGCGAAACAACGATGATTCATAAAGTGTCTGAGGTCAGGATTTATCGCTCATTATAGAGCGATGAAAAACGAGTGAACGAGGGTGTGATTGCAGACACACTTCTTGCGAATGAAGAAGGTGTTACCGGAGAAGTGGAATGGTTGTGGGGGTTCGCACCGCAGTCACTTAGACCTGTCGTAATTTTTAGGGCCAGCTCTGTTCTAATAATCTAACTCAAGTGTCCCAGTAAGCCACGGCAGTGAGACTGTACAAGAATGTGGACAAATATCCACTGAAATTTAACGCAAACTTGAGCAGAATTTCGAGACGGTCAGAAAAAGGAAAATGCAATTCGATGTGCGTTGCTGTGCACAAACATTAGAAGTTGGGTGCACGGAAATTGGTTCAAAGTTGGCGGTGCTAATTCTCGGTTCAGATGAAATTAAACCACTGCACAAGAAGGAAAAATGCAATGAAGTTTAATGTGTTTTTTTATGTGAGGAATTATGGTTAAAGGCTGCCATGCGCAGGGACTTAATATTGAGAGGTCTTCGTCAGTCCACAGCGCGCTGATCTGATGTTTTCTTCTCTTCTCTTCTTCGTCTAACATCAACTCCGTCCTGATGTAGTTGCCCACTCTGTCCCCGTTGCTCTCCGTCCCAATTACTCAAACTTCTCTGCCTCGCCACAAACACTTTTCCTGTGATATTTGAACTTTAAAATTTCTCCACTGAGGTTTTTTTTTCTTCTTTTATGCACGTAAAAAACAGGTGAATGGAAAACACTTTGTAAGCCACTATGAACAATAGAGCTCTTTTCAGCGCGAGACATTTCGACGTGTCGTAGCAGACAAAGCCTCTGTGACACGGTTCCATCGACAGCCCCAGTGTGCCACGCCGGTAAGTCAAGCATTGTAAAATACTCGAAGAGCCGTGGAACCGGCTCAGCTCAATGGAATGCAATAATTAGCCCGCCCGTGATGTTTTCACCTTGTCAGAGTGTTTTTTTCCCACTTGGAGCATAAAAACTTGAGAGCTTCTTGCGATGGGATCACACCAGCCGTCGCAAGATGCTCTCAAGTTTTCATTGTAATCAACCTTTTTCCTTTTCCCCGATGATCCGCCAAACTGTCTGCTGTGAAAACGGTCTATTCACGAGCCTGAAGAGTGGAAATGAAGTATAATTCAGGCATCATTAATCTCATCATTTAGATCTGTGCTTCTGTGATGTTGCTAAAATGTTTTATTTGAAGCCCATGTTCCTGAGAGGCGGGAAAATGAGTACAAACATCTGTGTGGGTGTAGCACAGTGACGTGGGACCGCTGAAAGTCAGAACCATGAATAATTGCAAAAGAGATGTGTGTATTTACTTTGAACTCACTGGATGTTACTAGCGGTGTGCGTTTGTGAGCCGCGCAATCTGCATGACAACCTCTCAGCCCCTTTCATATCATACTCTTAAAATCCTCTTTCGTTATCTGTCACTTAGTTCAGCTCGATGAAAGCCACAAATGAGAGAAAAAAGCAAGAAGTTTGGTCTTTGAGGCTCGAGCGTTTATCTCCGGCTTACTGCACCGATTGTAGTTTGAGTGAGAAAAAATAGACCGGAGCAAAAGAGTAGACACAACATCCTCTCCGCACCGAACAGACTCGGAGGAGTCATCATTCCGTCAAATCAACTCTCCGCACAAAGTGTGCCAGCAGAACAAGAGCAGCAGCCAAAGAAGAAAAACACACATATGAACTGTAACAATACTACAAAAGAGTTTAGAGTTATTTCAAAATCTGCTGTAGCAGAAACACACACACACACACACACACACACACACACTGCAGTCTCTGTTTTGCCAGTGTACTGTAGTTGTGTGAAGAGCAACGCTTTGCACAACAGGAGGGCAGGAACAAGCTTTACTCTCTCCACTCGCTCTTCAGATCGAAAAAGAGCTCCTTTTTTTTCTCAGTTAAATTTGTTCCTAATCCTGATTCTTGAAAAATAAAGTTGAAAGGAGCGTTTGAAGTGAATCAGAGCGCATCTGCTCTCCCCGTATACTGACTCCGCGATTCAGGAGCGCACTGTACCTGTAAATCACAGGGATGAAGTGCAGTTGCAAAAAACACGATCCGTGATCACAGATTTAGTGCAGTCGGAGTCACAAATATGTCAAATAGTCGTCACAACTAGTGTGATTGGTCTGAGGGAATCTCTTCATTGGCATCATCAGTAAACGGCTTTGATTCAACTGATAATTCACACGATGCTAAGAATCAAGCTCGATGTGTCCTTGAACTGTAAACAGTCAACAGGCCTAATCTAGTTAATCCTCCATTGCAGCTCACGAGCGCTTAATGGCTAATTGGACTAATTGACCTGTTTAGAGTGCTAACGTCCCACCAGTGCATTAGCAACAGTCGTGGGGTTTTTTTTTCGTCAGACAAGTTGATATTCTGCTCGTTGATTCTATGAACTCGCCCTGACCTCCTTCCTTCAGGCAGCGCGAACAAAGCAGCACACATGGGATCGTACACTAAGTGGAGACAGTTTCGCTCCACTTGTGGTCCATATTACTTAAATAATTGCGGTCCTCTAGTAGCTGACACGAGTTGGATTTAGAGGCAAATGTCACGGCTGGCATTCATCGGCGGCACTCCATCACATCTGAGGCTGGCCAAAGGACACTTCTACAGTAGCACTCTCCTTCAGTGGCTTTCCTTTTTTTTATTGGAGCCCTACCCGCAACTCTCCGACCCCCACCCATGAGTAGTGTTTCAATAACAGGAAACAATCGGCCATCGTCTTTCATCACAGGTTGACGCTGGTTCCCGCGCGGTGCCACTGGGTCTCTGTGGTGCCAGCCAGCCAGTCCGCCACAGTAAAGAGAGAGAGAGGGAATCAAGTATGCGCCAGCTTTCTCGTTTCCTTATCGTCCTCCGAGGGGGGATCTGACGCATGGCCTTCCAGCGGTCATATCCGACACTGATACCCGATGAACTGAGGCCCCCTCGACCTCACAGAGTCGCTGAATGTACAATCTACGTCTACAATCCCACAAGGCAGCTAATTAACAGGACTTTCATTATAGAAACATCCCATTTGCAAAATTACATCTCATTTTTGAATGTAATTCAGGGGTTTTTGCTGGAAGTGCACTTTGGTTTCAGTTATTTGAGTTGTCCTGGTTTATTTTACGGGGGAGCCAAAGAGCTGCATGTAAAGTGACAGTCTTTTTCTCAGCAAGCTAGCCATGTTCTGTATTACCATCGGATGATTAACTTCTTACAGTGAGTCGACCAGGCGCTCAATATATATCACCTCAGCACAGGAAAATTCTTAAAGGGTAACTCCCCAGATTTGACAAATTAAAGCGTGTTTACAGGTCTCCTGGAGTACTGCTGCATTGTGGCCAAGGAGGAAGCTTCATGTGATCTGATAAATTGCCTCCAATTATGTCACCAGGTGGCTGAGTTGCATTGTGGGTAATGTATGCACCAGGTTTGGAGAAGCAGCCCACTGGTCTACCATTACGGACTTTCTAAAAACAGATGATCAAAGATCGATAGAGCAGGAACAGAGATACTGCCTTTTTATTCCAAGCATTCTTCCTCCTTTCATTAAAAATGAGTGCATGCCCTCAATAATTCTCTGTAAATCAAAGCAACATTATGTAGAAATGGCATTTTGTAACAATTTGGCGCCCCCTGCAGTTTTCTGAATGCCACAACCTGTGTCGTAAATACAAATCCCAGGTCGCTTACAATTTGTCAAAAGTGATGTAGCTGTCATTTTAAGGTAAAAAAATTAGTTATTTCATGTTGCTTTAACTGAAGTTTTAATAGATAAATGAATCGATGCATACATGTATGCACAAAGAATGTATGTATAATGTACAGCTTGTCTGACATACTGTGATTTATTTATTCATTTATTTGTTTATTGAGCTGCTTTATGCATGTACATTTTCGCCCTGATGTACCAGTGTTACCTGTTATTTGGAAAAAAAGTGCCAAACCGGTGTGTGTGTGTGTGTGTGTGTGTGTGTGTGTGTGTGTGTGTGTGTGGGAAGGTAGCTGACTGTACATTACTCTCCTTTATGATAATGGGACACAGCAGCTACACAATGTGCACACACCTCATAGGTTAGTCTTATCTGCCCTGGTGAAAGCCACATAGAAGGTTACATTTGCAGATTTTCTTCTTTTTTTTTTATCAGTAGCCCATTTCTATGATCATTAAATATTTCAAGGATTTTAGGTGGGTGGAAATAAATTATTTTGTTCACCGTAGATGAATTGATGCTTCACACTTGATTGGAATCGTGCCTCCTCCACCTGTTTATTCCTTCGACCAAAAGTTAATTCGTTTTTGGAGAGATCCAAAAACAAATTAGCCTTGCCGTTCCTTCATCGTGGGGCCTTTTGATCACCCAGGCTAGGTGTCGAGATGTGGTGTGGATTAAGATGACAGTTTAAAACAGTGAACGGCCCAATGCTGTCTTCTTTATTGACCACAGGAGGTCAGAAATGTTCAAATCCTACAAATATGGACGGCAAGTAAATTGCCACTTGTAAAATGGTGCTCAAGTGTCCTGCGCTTGGCAGTCCTGGGGGGTCGTCCTCAGACTTCATTCCTCGAAGGTCAGCCGGTGTCCTCTTTCCCCCACATTCGCAGACATGTGTCTCTTGACAGCATTTCTCTACCCCGCTGTACGTGATAAATACCACTGCCACCTCCCTTCTTCCCCTTTGTTTTGCACCTTTATGAAGTAAGAACAGCATTCCGAGCATTCAGGCCGCATCCTTGATGACTTTATGAAAGTGCTTACGGACGCCTCTTCTTGATTGACTTTCCGACAGACACATCCTGTCCCCTCTTAGAAGCCGTTTTCCTCTTCCTAATCCCTACAGCGCAGAGTCATGATCAGAGGTCTCCTTGGAGGGTTGTCCGGATACCTGCTGCAGTGTTTGCTCGGCCAGCTGGACGTGTGTGTGTGTGTGTGTGTGTGTGTGTGTGTGTTTGAGGAAGGTGAGAGGTAAAGGAAGACTTGTTGGTCATGTCGGGGCTCAAAGGGAAAAGTTATAATAACAGGAGTGAACTATGGCTGCAGCAGCATGTCCTGTATCCTGTTGTGTCTACATGCTTCAGCACCTTGGCCGATGTTTTTCTGAACAGAGAAGCATTTCCTTTGTCCACTCTAAAGCACTGTAACTTATTTTTGTGTTTGCATGTGGTGGTCCATGACTCCTCTCGGTGTGTTATTAAGTAGTAATACAGATTGCATGCCGTCTGTTCATAAATACAGGAATCTGGAGAGATTGAGAGTGCATCGTCCTTCTCTCACCATATCACCATGTTGCAGTCAGAGGTCAAAGCAGTCTATTTATTCCTATATATCTATATGGCTTCCTACATAGATAATGTCTCCCTCTTACATCTACACACTTCCTGTCTGCATGTAATTGTATTACACAAGTTCATTGTAAAGGGCCACATTCAATGTAGATTTTCTGTGTCCATGTGTATAAATGAAATAACTAGATGTGTGATTTATTATAGGTGACCGACTAATCGATTGGAAATGCATTACTTTTATGTGTAGTACTTGAATAATAAACTGTTTAAAAGAACATTATGTTAATGCAGAAGGTGACCTGAACTGAAATAATTAAATAAACACATACGGATTAAGTATAAGTCGGCATTAACTGGCATTAACTGACCTTCCTTAAATGTGACCCTTTACACTGAACTTATGTAATGGAACTTATATGGGACATTTACATGTAATTAAAATAGCTAAAGTCAATGTTTTAGGCAAGAAAATAAGATGAGAGTTACATGCACTTATTTATAAAAACTTCTTGGATACTCTCTCTTGAACCCTCATTTAAATCAGTTATCGCAGCCAATATTGGTGACAGAGTGCAATACACAGTCTTCTCTTTACATAAAAGTAAAGGCCCCTAAATTCAACATGTCCAGTGGTCTGTTGTCATTCCAGTCCACTCTGCTCTGGCAGTGGTGTAATCCCACTAACCAATCAAAAAACACAGCCAAAGTGCCTTCTTGGATGTCCATATGGCAGATAAAACAGGACCAAGTGCCATCTGGGGTGCCCTTCCAGCAGAAAAACAGAGCACTTCACCACATTTTGTCCTTGTGCCCTCTCGAGGGTACTTCACCACGTTTGGTCTGCTGGAAGGGTACTCCAAAGGGCACTTTAGAGGACACTTTCATCAACTATTGTAACGATTTCATTATAAATGTATCACGACACTGCGCACTGGTACCCCCTACAAATACAGCTGGTGCCCCTCAAAAATCCTGAGAAAAACTCTAAAACCGGATACAATGATCTCAATCACTGCTTTTAAGGGCCTACTTATGAATTCTTGTGAATGTTTTAATTCTGTTTGATTAGATTCATTAGTCTCTCGTCATTGCTTTTGTTTGTCCTCCCCCCCTCCTTCCCTCGTACAACGGACTTCTGAACACTTGCCGGGCTGCGGCTGTTAACAAGAAATGGTTCCTAAAGGGGCCCCATGTAACAATCTATCAGTATGAATCACTTTTTTATTGGCCATATGTGAGCGGACTGTAACGTGACGTGAAAAATAAACCGTCTCATGTGCCTCATCTCGGCGCCCCTCTCCGCTCACTGATACAGAGTAACAGTAGCTAACATCAGTTGAGAAATGGAGCCCACTGGCGCAGACCAACGACCGGTAAAGTAAAAGTCACGTTTCCCTTATACTTTAATTTTCTTTCTGTTACATATGCCACTTTATAGACAGCCATGTTACATATATGTAAACCTTAATGAAAAAAATAGAACATTTCTGTGCTTTAAATGTAGTCGTAAACGTATGAAGTGCATGGTGATTGAGAAAAGCATGTTAAAAAAAAGCCTGTCCACAGTGAGTGATCTCGTTAAAGATTCTGTTGTTGAACCCATGAACTCTGGACTCGATATGACAGGGGTCAAGGAGCGGCGAAATAAAATAAAGAAAACGTAAAGTGCAGGTTTGCCCTAGAGTGAGCATGGTGCATTAAAGGTTCAGAGATGGTTGACAGTACCATGTGGGATGTCAGCTGTATGCATATACACACACGTCAAGCACAGAATGGGAGCTCGTACGAGGAAACTGATGGATTTTCGAGATGCTGCTTCAAGCAGAAACCGTTGTTGTGCGCAAGCTTTGAGCTGTAGATTAATATTGCTGGAGTAGGAGTAGAGTTAAGGCATCTTTGAACCTGAATGGCCTTCAGTATTTTAAAACAAAATGAGTGGGAAGGGTGTTTTGTTATGTTGCTGTTCATGTTTTAGTCCTTATGAAAATGATTCTGAGAAAATGAAAACAAAATAAATACAAATAAAACAACAACCAGACACAGCTCATCTAGTCACGTTGTTTTACTTCAGTGCATCAATAGCCTTGGAGACTTGGCCGAAGACCTCATCCACTGGCAGCTCAGAGTCGACCTGGGGAAAGCAAGACGACCAAGTTAACAGTATATACCACAGTACATGTATTTGATCTTCCCAATCACAGCTGTCATACGTACCTTCCTGACGATGCCGCGGCCCTCATAGAAGGCGATGACTGGCTCGGTTGCTTTGTAATACAAGTCCAGGCGCTTCTTGATGGTCTCCTCGTTGTCATCAGAGCGGCCACTGGTCTCGCCACGCTTCAGAAGCCTCTTGACCATGGTCTCTGATTTTGCGTCGACGTACAGCAGCAGACAGGGTTTGCCGATCTGGAGATCGAGACAGTTTTTAGCTCGTAAATAAAGGGTCGTTTGATTGCTGCTGCGCAGGGGATGAGTTATAGACCAACATCTCGCGCTCTGTCCTACCTTCTTCTCGAACTCCTCGCCCTGCTTCACCTCACGGGGGTAGCCATCAATAAGGTAGCCCTTGGACACATCAGCCTTGGCGATCATGGCGTCCTTAATCATGTCTAAGACTGTGTCCTGGAGGCAGACCCAAGACATTATGACCAACCTTGACAATGATATGGCACTTCTGGTGGAAAATACACTCGGTTGACAGTTTATTATACTGACAGGTGTTCCTGTTATTTTGTCCTCCCCTTTTTATATCACTGAGGGGTAGGCTTGATGGCAAAAACACCTCTCCGAATAATGCAGTTCAATGCAAAACAGAACCCCAAGCTACATCATCCAAAACTATATTATTTCCTTCTTATCTAAGCACATATTTTGAGTTACGCAAGTACACAAAGACAGTGATCCTAGCTTATTGATACGAGTTGCAAATGATTAAAAACTTGAATTAAATCACACGTCCCATTCTCTTACCAGGGGAACGAGCTCTCCCTTCTGCATAATGGCCTGGAGCTGCTTGCCCCTGTCAGAGCCAGAGGCCACCTCAGCACGGAGCAGGTCCCCGGATGACAGGTGGGTGTAACCGTACTTGGCGACTACCTTCTCACACTGGGTGCCCTTTCCAGAGCCGGGCCCACCTGAACAGAAAAAAAGACAGACAAAATGCAAACGAGTGAATGGCTGTCAGTGTTGGGGAAAGTACCCCAAAGTCATACCTGATTAAGAATGAAAATAAAAATACTGTGTGAAGATATTATTTGAATATTTGGAAAAATACAAGTAAAGTCAGCAAATGTAACCATGTAACCATGTAACTGCTTTGGCTCTGATGCAGCATGCTATCTGGTAAGTAACTAGTAACTAAAGTTATCAAATAAACCAAGTCGAGTAAAGGAGTCACGTTTGCCTCCACAATGTAGTGGAGTGGAAGTATAAAGTAACAGAAAAATGGTAGTACTCAAGTAAAGTAAAAGTACCTCAAGTTGTACCAAAGTACAGTGTTTAAGTAAATGTACCTAGTTACATGGGTTCAGTGGTGTAAAATGAAACAAATCCGACAGAAGTGTACTCACCCACGACAAAGATGATCTTAGCATCTTTAATTTTGTCTGAAATGAGAACAAACAAAAAGAGGTTACGAGTCCATAATGGTGACAAAGCAAAGTATTGTTCTCACCAAACGAAACAAAAAAGGAAACATTCACGAGTAAAACATGTTGGTGACAAACCATCTCTGCAGTCACATGCAGAGGAAAGGCATTCGGAGCTACAGGTATTTTCCATTTTTCAGTTGCAGGGCACAGCGTCGCCTGGACAGCTTTAGTGCTTTGACTGTTTTGTGCAATTACTCAAACAGTGTTGCCATGGCAACTCTTGTCACACAATAACATTATATGACCAGGCATAACTGTTCACAGGGAACTACAGCTGAAGTCTGAGTTAATAGTCTAACAAGACAGCAAAAAATAGTACACAAGATCTTGACTTGATATTAACTATGTATAGTAATGGGTGCAACTATTTAATGAGAAAATCTTATTTTTATACAGCGTTTTTTTGGTATCGTCATAGCAACCTATTCTTCTGTAAAACAAAATATATATATAAAAAAGGAACATCATAGTGCAGTATCTTTGTTTATAAGCAATGTTAAATGTAAAACAACACTGTATTCTCAAAAACAACCAAAAGAGGGCGGTAGAGTCTGAGAAAACACCAGTCTGCTCAGGCTTGCCTCCACAAGATTAATGATGAAAGTATAAATTAACTTTTCCCACATCATCAACAATCATCATCGTCATCAACAATCTTACATGATGTGTTATTTACCTGCCATTGTGTTGGGTTAGATGAGGGTTTTCCTTCAACTGAAAACCAGAAAAGGAAAAAAAAGCTCATTACAGCAGATATTTGGACAAGGACAGACAGCCTAATAGAGTTAGACTCTATTGAAAAGTGGACAATATGTGACACAATACCATTGTGTCACATATAACATTTTGACACCATATAGTCAGTTGCTAATCATGTTTTTGATCATTTGATAAATTATCGATTATTAATTCTGGACTCTCTCCAAATAGATTCCTTCCAGTGTGTTACTTTTGTTGTTGAAGCAGCATGATAACAAAAGCTTTACGGTGAATTTCTTGAAACACAATAACAACTTCTGCTGTTACCAAGAAACCCACCGCTCTTTGTAGACTGTCTAACCTTTAATTCTTGACATTATAACTCATGCTGTGAAGTTTTTCACTTAATCTCCAATTCATAAAAATCATAAATATCAAAGAATGCATTTTTTAATGTTTTGATCAATAGTGACTTTACAGTGAAGCCACACTTAAATGTAGCATAGCATCACTACATAGCTTTTGTAGTACGTGTAACCCCTGATAAAATGTTGGCATCATATTCAACAGTCTGTGTTTGCACCCGTTAACAGCATTCCAGTTCTTGCAGTGGACAGTACAACCTTGTCTAATGCTGCCATTTTAGAAAGAGACCACAACAATTTGAGTCCTCGGACAGGAAATGCTGTTTAGTTGTGTGTTCCGTGTAATGAATGTATCTGAAGAAGACGACCGCAGTATGGTTTCCTGTTTACACTTCTGTTTTAGCAGAGTTAAAGTCAGAAGAATGAGGAAGGAGCTCGGGGGAGTCAGTGGTGCCGGCATGTGTAAATAGATATCAACAAGTAGCTGCCTGCCCGTGTCATGTGAAAATGGGCGGGTTCTGACTTTAAATAGCTTGTCTCGACAGGTTCTCAATCCTATTTTATTGCTACCTCCTGGATTTCTGTAATGATTTTAGCTGTGTCTGCTCTTATTGTACGTTTGTACCTCGGCACCATTATATTTCTGAGGATATAAAAATGTTTTAAATGAAATGGAAAATAATTTAACATCTGCTCTGACTATTGAGAAGTTCTCTTTAGGCTGAATTTGAAGATGGACTGAACTTCTGCCCTCTATTTTGCATGTATTTTGAAATATATTTCATAACAATGCAGCTACTTCGTATTGATTTTCGCAGTTCATCGGGAGTCAGAATGCACTGTGTGCGGACTGTATACTGATTACATTATCCACTGTGCAACAGCGATGTTCGCCTTCCCATACAGTAACACACACATTCGCACTATGGTAAATAAGTAACCTGAGGGGTTGCTGGTATGAGTTTTGTGAAGACAGATTTGTGACAAGCGGCAAAGGGCTGATGTCTCAGGTTACCTGGTGAGGTCCAAGTTTGGCGTGGTCACCGGGGAGCGAGGAACATTATAATTACAGATGTTTTATGGGACCAGCGCTGAATATTTTAAATGGGCACTGCATAGTTTTGGGGAAGAAATTCAAACTCAGATTTTTTTATATTTAGAAGATCAATGAGGTAATCATACAAACTCAAGAGTTTTTTCTTTTTTCCCCAACTGAATAAAGAAGCTGTTCTCAGAGGAAAATAATGTCCCGGGAATACTGTTGGGAGGTAGAAAGGTGGCAGGGTCCGCCACATATAAACAAAGTAATACAGTATGAAATGATGTTGTCCTGTAATGTCAGTTTGTCTATTCAGTCGTGAGGTAAGTAGAGTTTGATTATTGAGTTTAGCCATAAATAATCACTGAATGAAGATATTTCCCTTCTGATTAAAATGTATTCCCCAACACTACACTGTGCACATTTAAGTGTAATTATGGAATTTTGTTTTCCACTAACAATAAAACATAAAAAATACATAAAAATAGATAAATATGTGATTTAATTCCATGTCTGAAACATATTTTTTTTCCTGCTGACAAGAGATCCAAACAGGGGCATGACACTGGATTCAATTTAACAAGACTTGAATTTGACCTTATACAGCGTGGCTGTTTGCTCACTGGCACACGCCTCCTATTCAAACACTACAATACCAGATTGATAAATAAACATTAAGGAATTAAAGGCATTATCAAGGTTATATGAGTAGTTTTACTTAAGCTAAAAGAGAAAACAAAAAGAATCACACCATGTTCATGAATGGTCCAGGTGACAGATTTGTGTATTACCAGGGCTAACACATGTTTGCTGGTTCAGTGCATACTGAGGCTGCATGCGCTGCTAGCTTGTTCTCTGGTTCTCACATGCGACACCCCTCAGTACTGGTGGTGCTGCTTCTCAGGTGTCCAGTTTTTATGTCAGTGGACATTAACCCTGTGCTCTTTGTAAATGTCACTTGGAGGCTGGCATCTGAGTCAGCACAGAGCCTCTTTAGGAATCCCTGTCTGGCCTATTATGGTGCCATCGACAGTCTGGGTCCCCTTCTTCTTTGGCATGTCAGACATGTCCTGGTTCTAATACGGTGCAAATCACATTACTTGGGAATTGTACTCAATACTGCATAGAGTTATGGAACACATCGCACATGGCTTTACTACAGAGTGATTACGCTGTTACATTTCCCAACAGAGGCTGTATCAGTGCTGGAAATGTGGCAAGATGTTTGAACTTCGTGTGTGGACAAAGTCCTGTGAATGTTGCACTAAGACTGGATTGTTTCCCCCTTGAAATGGATGAATCTCGACAACATAAATAATGCAGTACCATGTGACCGAGTGCACTGTTAATGCTGAGTGTACGAGTCCAAGAACCTAATACACGGAGGACACATTTTGACATTTGATTCTTTGTAATTGTATCCATGAATTGAAATATGGAGGTACCACGCTCACCCCCCCCCCCAACCAGAATCTGAGTCCACCTCCCCTGTCCAGCCCTCATGTCTTATTACTCTTTTTTAACATCTAAAAAAAGACTCAGCCTGTCTGCAGCTGTTAAGGGATAGTGTGTCAGCCATTCTCAAAACGCACATGGGCGCACCGAGTGCCCCTCGAAGCAACAGTAGTGAAAACAAAGTACCGAGCACATGTTCTGTTAGAGCATTCTCCTTGTGTGCCGTTGGTAACCAAGGTGCACAGCAAATTAATTGGCCGCACTGTTCCTTTAAGGGAGAATAGGGGACCCTTTGACGTCAGTGCAGTGGGAGATATTCCATGATGTTTGTGAAAGGATGGAGCGAGATTAATTCGGTGTTGTCCGTGGCTGATGTGGACGTGTTTGTGTTCTAAATTGTAAAGCTCTAGGCTCGCTTCAATGTGCAGCATCTACTCACAGGAATCAATAGTACTCAGCCCCTAATCAGATGTTAATGACCATTACTGGGGCTGGAAGCATGGCAAAGGAATTAAAAGGCTCGAGCAGCTTGTATGAAAATGGCCTTGAAGGGGTGTAGGTGGAGGATAACGCTAAACATGAACAGGCAACCCACCTGCAACGAAATGTCAGAGCAAATGCATGGAGGAGGAAACAAGAATGGCAGTACATATTTTCTAGCAAACATCTATGACATCCACTGAGTGACACGTGAGAGCTACGTGCCTTTGCACTATGCAGAAATGCCCGATCTTCTGACAGTGTCAACAGTGTGACTAACCAAAGTGACAGTTCCCCACTACACTCTCTGTTACTCTCACCCTCCATCCCATCAAACAGCCCTGCCCACTGCTCCTGCCAACATTCTCCCTCTCTGACATCTCTTTCTTCGTCGGTTCCCTCTGACAAAGTCAGCCCCAGTCCCTGTCACTTCCTCTATGGAGCCTTTGTCCTCTGTACTGACCTCTCTTTCGCGCTGTGGCTCTAGATCCCAGTGCAAGGGGGCTGCTGTCCCTGGATCCCCGTATGTGTGTGTCTGCACAGTTCCTACTGCACGGCAGCCCTCCCTCCCCCATGCCATGCCTTTTTATAGCTCAGCTGAGCCTGCTCAGCCTGCGTTGCATTGTGGGTAAGAAGGAGGAAGAGCAGGCAAGGGGAGGGAGGGAGGCAGAGAGGGATGATGGACATGAGGAGGCATGGGTGAAATTAGAGGCAGAGGGAGGGGAGGGGAGGGCGGGGGCAGAATGCCCGACTGTTGAGTCATTAGCTCAGATGACTTTGTTGCAAACTTAATAAAATAAATGTGTTTTGTGAATATCGGAAAGTGGAAATATTCTTATTTTATTGCTTTCTGAAATATTTTTGTATTGCATTTTAATTGTTTTATTTCTCAACCAATATTTCATTTGTTTGTATCTTCTGAGGCACCTTTAAATAATGTATAGATATAATGTTTATCATATCATATCATTTCAGGTGGCTGTGGCTCAGGGGTAGAGCCAGCGCCTCACTGTCAGAAGGTTGCTGGTTTAATACGCCTGGTCTGCATGCAAAAGGTTCCTTGGGCAAGATACTGAACGGAACTGCTCCTGATGTGCTGGTTGGCACCTTGCATCACAGCCACCACCATCAGTGTATGTATGTAAAATGTAAATGTAAACCTTGTGGCATAACTGTAGGTTCATATATTGTGAAGTTGTAAAACTTGAATTGAACAATTTACTATCATTCCTGTGAGAGAATTGAGAAGTATACCTGGAAAGTGTTGAATAAATATCTGCGTATGTTTTGAATAAATATTTGTACTGAATCCGAGTTATGCAAAGCAAACTGGAAGTCAACCAACAGGTTTGGTCAGCCCTTTGTGCTTTGTTCCACCAAAGATTAGAGTTGGGAAATCCAATCCATCGATTGCTTTGCTCTCAGTGGGTCTGGTACTCATTTTCCAGTTTACTGAATGTGACGACCTTTCTGTTCTATAGAGGTCAGTGTGATTCATGTAACTTTCCACAGCTCAAGAAGAGAAACTGGCGCGTGCAAACTTGGCAAATGTTACATTATTCTAACCGAAACTGAAACAAAAATAGAGTCCAGAGAAAACATCTGAGACATTTTATTAAAAGCATGAGGGGACATATTCATGTCCTCAAATGGAACATAAATACAAAATATATTTATATGTACAAATTATGGCAGAGACAAATAGAAGCGTACCAGGTTCTTTCTAAAAATGTTAATTCACAAAAAAACATGAAAAGACAGTATTAAATTTTTCTCCCAAATGTGTTGTTTTTATCAAAGATAGATGAATCAAACATAACTGCTGTGAACTTGGTACATGATCCATGGTACATGCTTCAGAACATCTCGAAGGTTCAGAAACTTTGAGGTACAAAAATGAGGTATGAACTAACAAGCCCATGGGTTAGATCAAATTGTTTTTGTACAGTACCATTAAACAGATGCTCTGTACAGCAAAATGTTTCAAACTTGGACCTTTCATAGCATCAAATGGATCAAAATGTACAGTGGGCTCTACCTGATTTTGATCACACACCAACAGAAATGATTAGCAAAAATCTCCCCACTTATGCTTAAAGTTAGCAAAACATTCCCTTTGAGAAGGAAGTCGTCAGAGTCTACAAACCTACAAATATTCACGAGTGGGAACAGACTTTACTCTGTATTTCACAGAGGTAATACAAAGTTTTGACCACAGGGAGGCAGCACATCTTAGTTTAGACTCTTCAAAATATGACACATCCATCTCATCCATCAGCCTCTATTTCTATGTTAAGACATAATAATAATAATAATAATAATAATAATAATAATAATAATAATAATAATAATAATAATAATAATAATAATAATGGCAGTAAGCAGCAGTCTGTTATCAGATGTTGAGAACATTATGGGCAGCGGACAGCATTACTTCTAAAGCTAAGCAGAAAACACTAATTGGAGCTTGAATAATCACCCAACGCTAATCTTCCAACCAATAAAAGAAGCAGCTATTTGCGCAGTAACCATGGTTACTACATAGGGATGCATTCTTTTATAAATGCACACTTGTCAATTTAAATTATTCATATTATTTTGTCTAAGTCAGAAAAAATGAATCAGTGGAAAAGTTTAAACTGATCAAAGCAGTTTGTTTAACACTGGATGGACATCCCGAATACTGTTACTGCACAAATAACATAGTTTCTCCATGAACAGTGAGAACCACAACATTTTAACGATAACGGCAGCATTGATCATTACGGACCTGAAAACAGCTGGTTTAGACATTATCATTCATGTTTTTATAAAACTGGTTCAGATTTCAGTGCAAATCTGTCATTTCAACTCTGTTTTTATCATCAAATCTTTGTGATTTCTACGACTCATGCTGTAGGTCGTCCATGTTACGTGCTTTGTGCTTCTACAAAACACGTCTGACACCAGGAAATACAATCTTGAGTCTAAAAAATGCTGAATAAGGCATTAGATTGAGTACATGCTTCGTGTTTGTCGTCATCCTTTTCCCCAAAACCTATTTTCTTCTTCTCCCTCACCCCCGCACTTCAATTCTGCTTGTTTTCCTGTTATATTTACACACATTTAGAACATAACACATCGAGCAACATTTGACAGGGCACCACCTATTGCACATGAAATTTGTCTTGTTATTAAAAATCTTGTTAGTTCACCCTTCAGTGCTGTCTTTAAATGTTGGCTCGCACGCTACTTTCACTTCTTCCATTTTGTTTTCTTTGACATGAAGTTGTGCGGCATTCTCCACCAAGTCCTAGCTGGAGAACCCACCAGGTGGCTCTGAATCGGGGGATTCAGGGTCGTCCTGGTCATCGGACGGCAGCTGGACACGCTGTTCGTCCATACGCTTGGCCTGCACCCTCTGGATCAGGCTGAAGAAGTCCTCGTCAGGAACTGTGGGGGCGTGGGGGCCTGCCTCTGGTGGGGAGCACCGCTGATCATCAATCCTGGAGGACTACAATCAGAGAGATACATGAATTCAGGCAAAACACCACAGAATCGATGTTTGATATTTGCTGTATTCCCTATACAACAATCCCCAAAGTCCATCAGACATATGTAATATGTCATATGTAAAACGTGGCTTCACCTGGCACTTAATAAGCATGTTGAAGAAGTCATCACTGGGTTCTTGATGATCTCCCTCGCCCACCAGGTGTCCCAGATTGTTATGGGTTATCCTCAGGCCTGGAAGGTTACCAACATTGACCCGCTGGTCGTCAAGACGGCGGCTCTGAGAGCTGGCAATCAAATCAAACAGCTCCTCAGTTTGGGGGGAAGTGGTAATTGAAGGATCTAGGAGAAGAGAGAAGATCCCAGTCAGATCAAATATGTCTGATGTTCTCATGTTAAGGGGTTCTTCAAAGGAGCAATTTGTAAAAAAAAAAAGAAAAAAAAGAAAGAAAAAGCCAGAATTTGAAGGATGTTACGCAGTGAACAAGGCTCAGCTCAACCAGACTGAGGCCAGTGAAGACTGCTGGATACCAGACAGGGGTGGAACACAGCCTCTGAGACGGTCAGATACCAGTAAGAAAACACAGGATACAGTAAGGAGGTGATTTACACCAATTCCTATCAGGAATGTGACTCCGTGGATGAGAAGTAAACTGATTCTCTTTATGTTGAGTTTGAGTCAATTGTGTTTTAGAATTAATGGTGCAAGTTAGTATAGTTCCAAAAAGGAGAAAAAGTTTAATTCAGAAGGCACACTTTTGTAGAGTTTTTTGTTTAGTTAAGAACATTTGTGTAAAACCATATCGTTCTGAATGTTCTGGATGTGCACGCTTTTTCTCAACCAACCTATCATCTCGTTCAGGGATGGCATGGAGTTTGCAGCACCTTCTCCATTGTCTCCGTTCTGTGGCTCATCAAGATGGCAGCGCTGGTCATCCATGCGGCTGCTCTGGAACTTGCTGAGGAGGTCGAAGAAGCAGTCTTCATCGGAGGGATCACGGCCCAGCTTCTGAAAGAAAATGTCAGCAGAAACACTTTTTTCAGCACAAATAGAGAAAGACGGAACCACTTTTCTCTTCAGTTCCTTTCATTTTGAAGACACTGAATCAAGATTCTGTTCCATCTTCAGATAAACAAATGTTCTCTATTAATAATATGAATATTGCAGGAGGAGTTCGGCCCGTTTACGATCAAATCTTTCTGAAAGGCTGAGACATGATACTTTGGCGAAGTGTTTCAAGAAAATGTTGTTCACCTTTTTACTTGACTACCTGATTAAGTTGACCTTTTCCTTGATCCAAGAAATATGATGTGCAGATGCATTATTAAACTTGATGCCAGTATGAGTTGGACGAGAATATTCACGGATGGACTAATCTGATTAAGCCACAAGGGATGGTCATCCTGTGGAGATTACCTCGGCCTAAATACTGAAGGTGGTACAATATCATGAAATGTCATTTAAAAATAAACAACCCATTTGTATTGAAGTAATATAGCCCGCATAGTGGTTGCCTGTAAAATCAGATGGAAATGAAACGTCTCTTTGGGCTGTTTTTGTTATATTTTAGGTTCATTTAGTTTCTTGACCTAAACAGACAAAATACAGAAGTACTTTTAAAATGTTATTTGTTGGTTTGAGTGGTGGATTGTTACACATGAGTGGTCCTCGGTTTTAAACTCAGTTGGCAGAGACGGAAATAAGCTTATAGCTCCAATCAATGATCAGCCAATCAATTATTCAATCACTGATTGACTGAATGCTTTTTATGTCCTCTGACAGATTGCTGTTTGTTTTGAGAACAATAAAAGGTGCTCTCTCAGAGTCACAGTCCAGTTAATGTGTTTATGCTTTGCAAGTGAAATTAATAATTAATGCTTGATAAATGTTTTAGCTACAAATAACACTGAGCAAGCAAAAGCATTTGTTTGACCAGTGCTGCCGAACCAAACTGCAATGTAACGAAAGTCAGGTCAATCAACTATGAGATAAACGCAAAAACAGTATCATAAAAAAAGAAACTTTCATCTGTAATGTGCAACAGACAAAACTGTATTTCCTCTGACTTATCCAATAGATTTCACAGGCTCTACTTAGAAATGTCTGGGCTCTGGTCCAAGAAGGTTAGTAAGATATCTGAATAATTCTGCAGAGAAAAAAGCCGGAACCCCCTCATATCTGGAACATGAACTGCTGTGACTTTTACTCACTAAACCAGATTAATAATTAAAACTGGAACAGGATCTTGATCACCTTTTGATTTGAGCTTTAAAAACTGGGAAAATCAAGAGTTTAGTCTTTTAAAGTCATACATCTCAAAGCAGAGAGTTAAAGCCTCCATAATATGGGCTGCGCCCAAATTTACTGTAATTAACTTATTGATTCAATAGTTACCATAATTTACAAGACATACATATTAAATTAGATTCCTTTACTAAACTAACGATGGACTAGGACTCATTTTGATGACGAGACATCTCAGACTACAAGGAACAACAATAACTACAATGTAAAAGCAATCTTCGATGCCTTAACTTCGACAACCTCTCCCACAGAAAGCAAATGTGAGATGAGGTAAAAGTAAGCGTCACAAATTGTCTGATAGTTTCGCAATCATACATTCATTTCATTCACACATTTTTGACTATACTAACAAACTACCCCCAATAACAATGCCCCAATCAACACCCACGAAATAAAAAAAAATTCTAACCAATGCCAAACTATGATACCTTCAACTCCAACCAGTGGATGGTGTTTGAATCACTTTCCCTTACAGCAAGATGTGAAGTAGGTCAGCGTGAGCGGACACCTGATTTCACTCAGCTCTATGCTGGGAATCTTCACTATCACAACTTTTGTTTTTTGAAAATCAAAATGCGCTTCAGACTAAACACAACTTTTTCACGAAAGATCATAAACAATTCTCAACTTACTCCCAATCGACTCCCTGAGAGACTGAGTGAGACATACATGCGTACATGGAGTGAAATCACACACAGAAAAGTCAAAAATCTAAAAGAAAAACAAAGTAAACAACCTTTCGCATTTGTCTCCATTCTGCTGTTATTCAAACTGTGAAACGTAAATCAAACATCTTACCAGCAGCACTTCTTCTTTGTCCACTATCTATTCCACTCTCTCTCTCTCTCATATGTCTCTCTGAGCTCTCTCGCTCTGTCCACACGCCTGGCTCACACCTCCTCCTCCTCCTCCCCTCCTTTCACCCATTGCTTTACATCACTCTCTCACCCCTGCTGCACTCCCTCCCTCTAATTTCCTCTCCTCTTGTATCCCTCTATTCCAGCCGTCTTTGAATCTCTACCATCCACTCCCTCTTCCTCCTCCTCTCCCTCTCTTTCCCTCTCTCTGTCTCACTCCCTCTCTCTCTCTGCGGCTCTCCTGCAGGCCATTTTTGTCCCGCTCGCCCACTGTGGGAAAACAACTCATTATGGGAAGCGGGGGGGGGTTGACCCTGTGGGGAGGGTAGCAGTTCTGTGATCAAGGTCACATTATCAGCAGAGAGGGAGGGAGGGCTGGGAGGGGGACAGAGAGGGGGGAGAGGAGAACAGGCTTGGAAAGATGGGTGCAGGGGTACAGTTATGAGTAAATTGTGTGCCAACAGTGGCGGGCAGCAGAGATCAGCTACCTTCAAATGACAAGAACGCCACATGCCAACGCTCAAAACTCACATTACTAAGCTTCATTTTTGCGAAAATTCCCATTATGAAAAAACCTGTCCATGTTAGTGTAATTTACTACGGTAATTGGCCGTGACTTAAAGCGGTTTCTGTCCTCTGTCCTTGGCCTCGTGTCCTCTGAGCGGATCTCCTCACTTCCCTCTCTCTATTGTCCAATTAATCAAGTAGGCCAAAGGGACAGAACAAGGGAGAGAGAAGAGCACATGATGATGATGAGAGGGGAAAGAAAAGAGGGAGACGAGAGAGTGAGAGGTGGGGAAATTAAGTTGTGTGTGTGCGTGTGTGTCTGTGTCTGTGTGAACGAGAGAGAAATGGGAGTGAGTTTGTGAATGGAGGAGGATAAAAGACCAAAGTAGTTCTTCCTGGATTATATCAACATTGTGCATTCTAACTTCATGTTTTACATATGAGGGCTTAATTACAGATGAAGAGCAAGGTAAAATGAGTTAAACCTACAACTGCTTGTAACTGTAAATTTAAGCTACAAAAAACAGTGAGTTAGTGGACCAGAATGTTTCATCAACTATATGCTGTGTGCCATTACAGTCCCAGGACAGTTCAGTCAATACTCATATACATGCAACCAAGAACTAACCTACAGCAGATTGATTTTTTTCTGTTTGCATTGCATTGATGTTGCTGTTGACTAATAAGATGTTCGTAGGTTGTTGAGTTTATCTGGGTCATGAGGAATAACAAAGCCAGAAAGTGAACTTCATCCTGATAGGTAATCTAATAATGTGATGGCATGACATCTTTCTTTTTGATTTCTAGCTTTGAGAAAGAGTGGCCCGAGTTCTCAGAGACACATGTGTCTTTAAAAGAATGGCGGACTTAACAGAGGGTACGCCTCAATGTCATGAGAATTACCAACATTAAGCTCAAGATGCTATTTCCAGGCCCTTGTGATGAACTATCATCACGTTGCCCAGTAATTTTCACTTTTTTCGAACATGTCAGCTTGCTTATTACAACAATTATCATCGTCACAGAGAAACAGCATGATTGGGTGCCGCGGGGACACAGGGTTTTAGGGATACAACAGCTGCAAAACGGATTAAAGATCTAGTTCATGGCAAATGGAGCACTGTTGGTATTTAATGAGAAGACACCTTTTACACTGTATCTGACTCCTTACATCATACTATATCACCTCTTGGGAAATTAAGGGAAAATGTTCCCATTTTATTCTCTCTAATTTATCTCATTTTCTCTTTAAAGCAGAAGCCCTGAAGACATCTAAGACATGGGGGGGTGGTGAAAAGACAATAATGGAAAGTAGTTAAGTGAATTCAGCAGTCAGCAGTTCAGGGCCCCCTCGATGCGTTCTCTGAGAGGAATTACAGCCCTCTTTTCTCAGGTGGGCTCTCGGTGTTCAGTTCATTACTTACACAATGTAGTGTGACGTATCCTCCACGCCTCAAACCTTAGTGATCACAGTGCTTTTTCATCCTTAAGTCAGCCTACTTCACCTGCCACAGTTAGCTTTACATATTTGTTCACAGTATTTAGTGTTTGTGTTTTGTTTACAGCTCACTTTCGCAAGACAGGGCGCATCAATCCCTTTTGCTTCTCGAAGCACTGCGTGTAAATAAGAGCCACAGCAATGTCACATTAGCTAAGCAGAGGTGGCTATCAAAATGATCAGAAATACTGTTTACATCAACAAACAGGAAATACAAGATGTACAACGATTAACTTTTAAAGTGAAGTAACTAACTCAGCTATTACTTAGAATGGACTCTACATTAGCTTCGTCTCCAACTCAATAATCACATTGTAGGCTTCATCATCCTTTACTTTTCACAGTTAATGTTGTATTTTTCTCAAAGTATTTACCATTCATCTGACTGGCTCAACTCGCTAGTGAAGTGATTATCAAAACAATTCAGCATGTTAAAAACACTACAAACACAAGCAAATAGTACATAGGACTAACAATATGTAAAGCTAACTTTGTCAGGTTAAATCAAGTAAAAAGCACCGTTATCACTAAAGTTTGAGGAGTTGGATTACTGTGGGGATGACAGGAAGTAAACAGACGTGCAGTTTGTGAAACAGATGTATGTTACACTATAGAATTTCATAACAGGCTAATAAATGAATGAAATATTAAGGCCTCTGCTAAGAACGGATGTTTCCAAGAATCTTTAAAGGAATAGTTCTGTAAGGTAAAGATGAAGCTACCACGAGCCAGTTAACTTATCTTAGCATAAAGACTGGAAAAAGGCAGGGAACAGCTCGCCTGACTCTGTCCAGAGTTAAGCTCAGAACTGGCACCACATGGGGAATGTAACTGGGTCAGAGCAGCAAGCTAATAAGAAAATAAGGTGACAGCTACTCACTGGCACTGGAGGCGGGACTTGCACAGTGATGTCATCGGTGTCTACCGGAGAGTCCAACCACGGCCTTTCATCTGATGACTGACTGTCAGAGTAGCCTTTTCTTTTGCCTGGCTGTGATTGCTGACTCTTGGATCTTCTGGGTATACTTTCCAATTCTTGGTTCTCACCGTTCTGCAGTAAAAGAACACACTGTTAGAGCGGGATTGATAACTCTTTGGGGAGAGATGTGTGAATCACCTTTACAGACACATTTCTCTCTGGCGTGTTGTACTGACATGCGAGAGAGAGAAATCACCTTATCTGAAGAGTACTTCCACAGCTCCACACTGTCCATGCTGTTTCTCTTGGTGAATTTAGGTCTTGCGCCTATGGAAAAAAATAAGCAAGTCAATGAACTTTATAGGTGTACAATCTCTCAAATCAAGCATGGAAGGTGTTCTTTTCTTTTCCCTGCAGCTGCCTGTCATGTCAGCATCAGTCCCATGATGCCTGGTGTGGATATGTGGTGTAGGCAGACAACCAAGCAAACAATCTGAATAAGAGTCTGTTTACCAACTTTGCAGCAGAGAGAGAAATGTAGGACATGGGTGTGAGTTTCTGCCCAGAGGAGGGTTCATGAACGCAAACATCACACTAAGGTCAGGCTGACCGTACAGGGCTGCATAAATGTTTCAAATACTGCTAAACTCTTAGGTACAAAACATATCTTATGATATAATGATGATGTCGAAACCAGACAAGCTATCTTCCTCAGACTGGGATAAAGGACGAAAATCTTCACCTTTCCCAAAATATATTCACTCCCTTTGCTTTCTCTCACATTTAGCCTCAGTTCAGACACAACACAGACAGTCGGTCTGCAATGTTTGTCTCACCTGAAGCTACTTTTACATTTTAAAAAAGCCACCTTGTGTACATATGAAGTTATTTCAGTTAGCTCACTCAAGCCCACATGTGTTATTTATGTCAATCATTGAAGTTGAAAGAGCAGAATCTACAAACTATTCAAATACAGAAAGTCTGGTAGTTTGTTTTTTCTTCTCTAGACTAATAACTGCTGTTTAAAGGTGACTAATAAATGATTTGTGATTTACCAAACCCTTCACACACGTTTCTACTTGAAACTCCTGATGCAAAGAGTCTCACTGAGCTCCAGGGTTTCTGTGAGATGAGAGGGCAAGTACAGTTCCAAGACAGCTGCCCCTAACCGCGGTTTGCAGAGTGCAGACTGCAGACAGACAGGTCTCTGTTTTACATTCAAATACAAATACAAGCACGCAAACAGAGTTGGACCTTTTCATCTGCCGCACCCTTTCCCTTGCCAGGACTAAAGGAAACGGAGTGACTTCTTTACACAAGGACAAAGAAACCGTGTTATATGAGTGCGGGGTGGAGAAGACAACAGTGGCCTCAAGTGAACTGAAGCCCTCGGTTCACTGAGTTGCTATTTCAATCCACTGTCAGTGAAGGCACCACAACATTCTTTTGTTTGTGTGTTTGTCAACGCAAACCTTTGGTTGTATATCAATTTAGACATTCTTAGATATGTGGAATCTACAGGAGAATAAATCATAAGAGATGCCAACATGAATGTCCTTACAGAATGTACAATAGACACCAGATTAAAGTCTAACTTCATTTTTACTTCATGTAGGACACTGAACTTGTACAATGGTTTAGCAGACTGTATATTTTACACCTGAATAGCCAGTAGACCTGACTAACAGATTTAATTAATATCCACTTACCATCAAAGCTCTTCTGTTAAAAGCTCTTCACAATATGCAATAAAAGCTCTTCAGCAACACTGAAGGACAAAGAGCCACACACCTCACATTATCATATTATCTAAACAGCTATGATTGGTGGGCACTGTAATGTTTTAATGATACAGTAATAGGAGAGGCTTCCAGTGTTATTGCATTACCAACATTCAGTAGAGGCTATATGATAAACATAGAGTAAATGAATGGCTCACTTACTTAGATGCTCTGACTCTGTGTATTTGAATGCATACGTTTGTTTAAAGGAATAGTTCAACATTTTGGGAACTACAATTACTTTCTTTTTTGCCATGAGTCAGATGAGGGGACCAATACCACAGCCAGCCAGCTTAGCTTAGCATAAAGACTGGAAACACGAGGAAACCACTTACATGGCACTTTGGGAAGTCTGCCTACCATCCCACATTATAATTTTTTTCCTTAGACGGCTTTGCCTAGTTCAGCCTTACTGCACTATGAGTGTCTAGCACTCATTATTCTGCCAGTCGGCTTTCAATCTTGACTTCAAACCCCTCAATGGCCAACTAAAACTTTATAGTAGTCACCACTACTTTTATATACACGTACATTTATTTATAGAAAGCTTTCTCGCAGAAAATCTTTAGGGGACATATTAAAAAGATATAGGTGGATGAATGGTTGACAAAAGTACTCTCACCTGGAACTCTCACCTCCCGTGTTAATCAAAATGTTTACTTATCACAGTTTGTATAAGTTAAAGGAAAGAAAAAGACATAGCTAGGTTTAAGAAAGATTTGAAAGGTTTGGATTCAGACCATAGAGAGAGTAAATCTCCTGGTCAGGCTTGCGTAGAGGCAGCAATTACCATACAATCTAAGTTAAGTTAAGCAAGACTAAGCAAAACTTTCTTTGTAGAAAAAACAGAATACCAGACCCTATTAGCTCACCAATGAACACATTATATCTCTTATGAAAGCGTGATAAGTTCTTTTCATGTCACCTTGCATCTCAAACTCCGAACTGGAGGGTGACAGGTCGCTCTCATTCACCCCCAGAGCCTCCATCAGCTGCTCCACATTCATTCTGGCCGTCAGTTCCCCATTTCTGTCTCCAATCTGAGGAAGAAATGAGAGGCAACGACAGAATAATAAACAGGTCGAGTCGAGATGCATGCAAGAAACGTTTACTTACCAAAGAAAAAAATAAATTTTAATGGAAAATGTCTCACTTCTTTTGAGATGTCCAGGTGCTTTCGGGCGTAGTGGAGAGCTTGTTTGTGGTTCGCCAAAGACACGTATGCATTTCCCAAACTCCAGCAGGCACGGCCTTCACCAACTCTAAGGAAACATAAACATTCAGACAGATGTTAAAAAACGACTCCTTTGCTCATGCATGTTAGCATCAGTTATTGCTCAGGTTCAGTCACCTATCAGTGAGCTCCTGGGCTATATACAGGTGTTTCAGGTGGTAGTCGATGGCCCTCTCATACTGCTGCAAAAGAGTGTAGGTGTTCCCAAGGCTGTAACAGGCCTGAGCCTCCATCACCTGGTCCCTCAGCTGCCGGGAGAGTTGCAAGGTTTTCCTTTAGGAAAAGAAACAGAGGGGTAAAATGAGAGAAGGAAACACTGAGGATGTGGCGCAGATATAGGGTCACTTCACCTTCCGTCCACTAGATGTCAGGCTCCACTATTTCCTCACCTGTAGTACTCTGTGGCGGTGTTGAACTGGCCCAAGAATATCAGGGCATTGCCCAGGTTACTGTAGGCTCGTCGTTCTGCTGCTTTGTCCCCAAATTCTTTGGCTATGGATAATCGCTGTGAAAGACAAAGCAGAAAGGTCAAGTCAAATTAAATCAACACGATCTGCCTCTTTAGCAGCTAAACTGCTTAAAATGTTAATTTCTCATTTACTTTGCCCTATCATGCACAAGCAGAGGCAATTACAACAGTTCAAGTCGCACACTCCGTTGGACACATGATTCTGTGAAAAGGTGTGCTGCTGCAGCAGCGGTGCATCGAATCAGCTCCTCTGATTAACTTTAAAAGCAGCGTGGGCCCGACATGGCACACTGATAGATTTGTAATGGGAAGGAGAGGAGAGACCTGCTTCTCCCGCAAAGAGACAAGTTGTTGACAATGGGAAGTGACAGGACACATGGTGAGACAGAGCCTGAATCCCTGCTTGCCAGTGATTCACCAATAAACCAATTTCCTCCATTTTTTTCTGTGAGGGACCATCAGTCTCTGCACGCTGTGTAATGGTGGATCGGGAATTAACTGAACAACTTGTGTTGTTTGTGTTAAATCAGACTGTAATTATAGAAAGAAAACAACACTTTCAACTGGCTGTTCATTGCTAGTTTCCATGTAAAGTTCTAGCCAGACTCAAGTCTGCGCAAGGCGAACAAGCTGGGATATTTTTTCCAACAAGAAGAAAATACTTGTAGCCTGTTTCTTCACTGAAATAAAGTCCAATATAGCCTTAAGGCTGCTATAAGCTAAAAGCTCAAGTCAGGCATTTTGTGGTAAGTACTTGTTTGCTTCTGGGCTGCACATAGCGAGAGGCTGAACAAGATAACACATAGCATGACCACACAGCTTGTTTTAATGTGCAAGTTAATGGTTTGGACGAGGCAAACCAAACATACTGTACAAGAAAGGGGGGATGTGTTTAGATTTATGTTAATTATTTTTGAGACCTGACCTAAATAAGGGGAGATTGAAGAATACTCCCATAGCTCTACTCCCATCAACTGCATTCCAGTGCAATATCACAGCAAGCCACAAAATCACGATGCAGCGAACATAGTGAGTCACCTTGTGTTAGAAGCACAGTTCAGTCAGAATGTCAATGTTCTGCTCAAGCCACAACTACAATGCTGATAACTTTTATCTAGTGCTAGTGCTGGTATATGACGTAGGTACATATGAGTTTCTCACCTGACGGTGAAACTTGATTGCTTCAACAAAGTTTCCCAGCAGATAGTGGGTGTTGCCCAGGTTCCCATAGGCCCTCCCCTGAGCAGCTCGGTCACCTAGTTCTTTGACCAAACACAAGTTCATCCTGCAGAGACAAGAACACACCAACTTCATTGCAGTATGTAAATTATAAGTTTGTTTGGCTGATAATCAGTAAATCTAAAATTCAAGTAAATGTTATAATCTGTATGACTGAACTGTGAATGAACGGTGCTCTTTTAACTCCAAAAAAGAGAAGTTTAACACTTTGAGTAATGACTGAGATTTTGTTTCCCTGTTGTATATGTTCGTCAACAAGACATACTCATAAAAGCCGGTAGCCCTTTGCAGTGTGTCTCTGACATCAGGAGGCAGGTCCCCTGGTTCCTGGGTGCAGCCCCATAACTGCTGTTTTCCCTTCGCATGAAACACGTTCCCTATGTTATACAGTGCTCTGGCCTCTCCAACCTACAACCAAACAACAGGGAGAAACGGCAAAGACAGGTTAAACAGGAAGGGAAAAGGGAAAGGAGGAAGGAAAATACCGTAAGATCTTTCTGCAGAGATCGATTGATTGTTATTCTGTGGATTTAGATTTTTCCCGACAAGGACCAAGTGTATGGGTGCATTTTGGCAACAGATGCTCCAGAAACATGCTCAAGTATTTGTTATAATAACAATATATTTAACTCAAGCAACGGCTTACATGATGCACAGCAGGTTCCCACATATTATTGACTCAACTCCCTCAAATTCAACAACACTGAGAATGTGAAAACTGGCAGGATTTACAGAAGCTCACTTTTCTAATTTCTTTCCTCACACAAAGTGTATACTGTAAAATCAAGCATGTTCACAGAGTAATGTCTTCTTTTACCTATTTTCAATTACTTGATTTTTTTCTCCAAAAATTCACTGACTTTGAAAGATTTCAAGCCCATGTTGGAACTATTAAACATTCAGCATATAAATGACTCAAAAATGATAGTCTATGGAGCAAATAAAGAATGTGTGCAGTAAACTTCAGAATGTAATGTAGCTTTCAAATGTTAAGGGAGATACTATAAATCAACATGTTTGTTACCTTGTCGCCCTGCTCTTGAGAAATATCCAGATGTCTTTGACAGCACACAACAGCCTCATCAAACCGTCCCAACACTTTTAATGTATTACCGAGGTTTCCACTGGCTTTTCCTTCTCCGATTCTGTCTCCTATTGTTCTGAGAAAGCAACAAAAAAACACATTTTTTAATGTTCAGCGGTGGAAGCCCAGACTACAGTTTTTCCATGTTGACGTTGTTTAGTTAAGCGACAGCCATTAAGCTACTCTAACATGATTTAACTGGGAGATGCTGTGTAGTAAATTTTTAATTGGATGCTTACTTCCGAGGAGCAGGTCCCAGTGGCCCTGGTGAGACTGTAATGTAACAAGGTAAATCCCCCCCGGGGCTTTGATCTGTTTCCTGCTGAAGTACCAGCTGCACACACTGCAGGGGGACTGGATTACTCATATAAGCTAAATATCCAGCTGGTGGTGGTGGAGTGGTACTATATGAAAGTCCCCTCACTTTTCTTGGAATTGCCATTGTCTTACTCAGCATCTTCATAATGCAATCCTTGATGCTCTTTATGCATCTGATAAAGTTAATTAAATCTGGATGGTAGCTGGAATCCATCCCATCTTTAAACTAAATAGCAAAATCATTAGCATTTCATTCCTGCTATACAGACCCCTTCTTGTATAAATGAGCTGACTGTAGTGCAATGAATAACTATAATCTGGCTTCAAAGCTTTCTGCATTAACCAAATTATAAACCATTATAAAAACAAAACAAACTGTAATTAAGCTTGGCCAGAGCAGAATCTCTGTCTTTTCATTTGTTGTAAATTACAATATTTCATCTCTTACAGTCATTGATGTATCAAACACTTGAAAATAGTAAATATTTTTTTTCCAGGTATGCAGACTGTCCTCATTTCAGACAGATGATATCACACTCTGTGATTATCGATATAAAGTCTGTTTTTTTAAACACGACAAAAAAATAATTAGAATCTTTAGTTTCCTTAGTATGAAGATGTCACTGTACTCTATTTTGAAATACACTAGAATACTGATGACCGTTTGAGTCAATTTCCTACCATCTAATATCTGACTGGATGGGAATGCATCAATTAAATTCAGAATAACACGGTGGTTAGCAAATTCCATGAGGGGGAATTCCGGTATTTTTTAACTTGGCACATATATTTACATATTCTAGCAGGAAAAAACACAACTTGTAGAGCCACCATATTTTCACAACGTGATGAATTAAGGGTTTATTTCAAACAAACTTGAGTTGGTGATTGTTGGAACATTAGGAGGAGGAACCATGAATGTCTTGGTAAGTTTTATTGTGTTTCTACTGAGTTGTGTTTTCACTAGATAAAATTACTGTTTTCTGTAAAAGGAGACTGGTGGATTTGGGAACAGGTATGTTGTGTCTGTTTCTGGCCTATCTCTACAGAGATCCTTACAGAAATGTTGCTCCAAAACCCAGAATAACAATCTGAACATGTCAGTGGAAAAAAAGGACCAATGGACAACATTTACTATTAAAAAAGGTACAATGCTCACCTGGCCAAAGTAAGGTCATGTTTGTGGTATTCCAGGGCTTTGCCATACTCCTTGAGGTAGAAGTAGGCATTGCCCAGCTGGCTGTAGATGGCACTGAGGGTCTTTAGGTCTTCTGTGCCGACCTGCACAGCTGCCTCAAAAAACGCTGTTCCGCCTTTAAAGTCTCCAGCTTTGCACAGCCGCTCTCCTTCCAAGGCCAACTCCAGGCAGGAGGCCTCCATCCTAAATGGGGCACAGCCAGGTTGACAGATGACAGCATTAATATGAGCACTGTCATACGTAGAACAATACAGAGTAATGTGAGCGCTTATTACGTCTTATCATGGTGAGGAACAAATCCCCAGTATCACCATGACAACTAGGTCTGCGGCCATATCTGTGGACCGTTGCCCTAGCAACTGAGTCTAAAGCGCTAAGATGAGCACCTTGAAAAGGTGTTGCACTTTTTGCTCATTACTGCATCAGCCTGTTGTTTTCAGACTCTGGTTTATAAAGGCATTCAGTTTTCTTGCTTTACTGTTTGACTACATCAAACCATATACCATTTCTGAAGCATCAAGCATATGAGATTATGGTCAATTTTGCATGTTGTGTATAGCAATGCTTTATTTGAAAATATATTCACTTAATGATACTGTTCAGACTCTCTGTGAACATGAGGCAAAAGAGCAATACAATAAAGCTGGTCATTCCTGAAGCATACTAGAGGCAACATGTTTCCAGAAGTAACAATCAAAAGATAAGTCAAGAGGAGTCTTCAGACCACTTCTACAATGCATTGATTGCCATGGAAACTACTGGATCAGGGACACTGACTAAATAAATGTAAAAGGAATATCAATTTGGCATTGATTGACAACTTCATTGTCATTGAAAGAACATCTAATTAAAGTTTAAGATATAAGATGGAACATATTTGAATAATTTAAAAAAGTAACTGTCATGTACACACAAGCTGGTTTTGAAGTGTTTGTGCAACACCTGGTGTTATATAAGAGGTAAAGAGATATGTATCAGAATATTGATGAATCAAGCCGAAAGTGTGTGTGTGTTTATGTGTGCCTGAGTGCGTGGTCTTAAGAGGCACAACAATGCCTCTTCAGAGAGTTGGATCCAGAAAGTACCCACCCCAGATTCATTGTATAATCCAGGATAAACTGAAGACCAGCCCCTTTGGTTGCAGCTCTAAATTCCACATAAGGTACTACAATGTAGAGTTAAGCTTTGGATTATCCTTGAATCTAATCTGTTTTACAAGTGGCACCATTCAAAAGTATAGTTTAAAGAGATGTGTAGCATTTGTAGTTTCAGCTGCAGGTTTAACATAGAAATATACAGTGCTATTTATCTGTTTTAGGCCCCATTACAAAGAAGAACTTTACATCCTGCTCTTCTTGTCACTCCTCTTTCATAAAGTATATCTCGCAATTATTCTCTCTTTACACTTATCAAATTTTTTTTAATCTCCGCGTTCAACTTTTCTTCTTATGGCCACTTTGCAATTAACTAACATACATGATTACGTGAGGGTTACATCATCTCACATACACTCAAACCACTACTTTGATTTCTTGTTTTGTTGGTCATCTGAAATTTGATTATGAACAATAAAGCGGTGAACTCAGAACTTGTCCTATTGTGATATGTAGCCATTTTGAAGCCGTTTTTATGTTAGATTTTCTTTGGGGACATACAGTAAGGGGACAGGGACATGGGTCAGTTAAAAGAGGTTCGGGAACTGGAGCATACACTGGTTCCCTCACCTGAAAGAATCTTCTAGTTAACTTTTCTGAATTCATTTAGAATCAATATGCTCACCAAGGCTGTTTGGTTTTCAAAACCTTGCTTGTTAAGCATAGAACTGACTATAACTGGTCCTTTTATTGTTCTCACAGTACCTGTGTTTTTGCTTGTTTCGTGTTTTGTCCACATACACCTGTAGCTCCAAGTGTAAAGGTTTAAGCATCGATTGAGGTCGGGGTCCGTGGTGGACCAGTCTACACACCGCTCTCTCAGCCCCAGTCAAAGGGCATGGGTCAGACGCCATTTGGTCAAGGGTTGATAAGACTAGTGGTGTCAATGAATTTGAAGAAGTTAGCAACTCTTTACAATGAGACTGTTGTTCATTCAAGCAGCACACTTATCACTAATGATGCAATGCTGAGCATTTGTATAAAATCCGCTGATACAGCTAATTGAAATGAAATTTCCACTTTCAGTCCATTAAATTAAACCATAAGAGTCCACAATGTCAGCAATATTGCAGCAAACCTGGACACAATCCAACTGGAATTTCTACAGAGAGTCCTGGAGCAGCCAAGAAACACATCTGCTTTGCTGGCGATTGTTCCAAAAGATTCATGGTGAAACCTCTACTCACGCGGTCAAACCAGTCAAGAGGGAATTTCAGAAAATTCCATGAAAAAGCTACTGTACTTCCTTGCAAAAACATGTTGATTTAAAAGTATGCAGAGAGCATGTTTCACTAATCCAATTGAACTTATTCAAGAAAGTTGAGATTTCCATTGCTGTCGTGCCATTCAATCCTTACTATCCCCAAAAGAAATGTGTCTTCTCCTTTGATCCTCTTCAACCTGTCCTCAGCTGTGACAGCCAGATCCATTGTTGTCCCTTGCCATTACAAGTCACGATTTAAAAGAGGGAGGGGATGCAATGTAGGGAACATTCTGGGATGGAGCAGGTGCACACTCAGGGACGACAGAACGAGAAGAGTACTTCTAAGCATGACCGCTGCCCCAGTGAAAGCCAGAAAGGAAGGATGTGAAAGAGACAGTTGCTAATCCAAGGACCTGCACCTCCTTGGTAGAAACAAAACAGTGCACTGATTGGCCCAGACTAATCCAACTATCTGCTGACTCTGGCAGAAACATTATTAGGTCAGCAGCCGGGATAAATAAGGTTGTGACTACAGACGTGGCAAAGGACCAATAAGTGTCATGTGAGTGTACGTTTTCAATTATTTTCCCTGAAAAGGAACAAAAGCATGAACAAAATCTCTTAATTCACCTTTATTTATTTGTTATTTGTGTTAGTCTTAATAATAGTGTTATTAAAAAAACTTTTTATATTTTTGATGCTGCCAAAATGCAGGTGACCTATGCTCAATACTGTGCCAGAATGCATCCTGTTTAAACAAACAGAGCACTGAAGCTGCTGCTGCTGTGCCATTGTGCTGCTTATTCAATGCCTCCTTTGAAAGTGGACACGGTATGTGGCCATTAAAATGCCATACATGTATTGAAACAGATTACATTAAGAATTGTTCAGTTCCGTTTAGTGAGCAATATGGAATTGGACGAGCCATAGTTAGAGATAAGAGAAACAACCAAGAATCAGGTCTAACAGCTACAGATGTATCCTGTTTTTTATTTGTGTAACCCACAGTGGACGGTACCAAGTTTAACCATGACCAATTATGTTGTAATGAAAGTTACACTGCATTTAATTTCCATGAAAATTAAAATGTATCTTAAAATGTAATATATTGAATTGAACAGTTTTATATTAAAAGTTCAAATGTATTCAAAATAGAGTAATGGAGCAGTATAGTCCTCCTAGGAGAAGCCACTATGTTGCCTGCTTCTAGACATATCATTGTGTCCGTTAGCTTTGCTGACTTTCTGGGAAAAAGACAAATTTGCTGACCTCCTCACAACAGATGCTGATACAGCAGGCTGAGATCATACCATCCTCTTTGATCCAATAGAAGTGGTTTGACCTTGGGGGTAACTGACCATGGCAGTGTCTACCAGATCGCCTATTTTGTAAAAAAAATGTTCCCCTCTACCTCACAAATAAAAACATTAAAAATAAAAAACTCATAAAACTGCCAGCACTAAAGCAAGTACATTTTAACAATTGACCCATTTTTGGACGAGAATAAACATTCAACCGTTTTAACCCTCATTCAAAATGTTATCTGAGGTGACAGACTGTCTTCATGGCTCATGACAAGTAAATCTAGCTGTTGTTGGAGCAACATATCCAAGGCCTAGGGCAAAACTCCAAACATCTTTTAGGTAAGCTGGCAATAACAGAAGAAAGTCACCACTATGACAAGTGGGAACTGGTTACCACTGTAGATAAGAAGCCTTTAAAAAAAAGGTGCAAGGTCATCTCTTTGGCATTAAACAAGAGGGACTTAAAATAGCTACAGCTACATTTGCAGCTGTGGGGGAAATGTTCCAGCTCCGAAACCCTTCAGTGGGAGAAAAGCCCACAAATGTGGATAATTTCAGTTGCCAGATATGAAAAAGTTGCTAAAGAAGGTTGAAGAAGGTTGTAGAAAGTTGTAGAAAGCGTCAAGGCCACTCTTCAGTGCAAACAG
Organism: Sparus aurata; assembly: GCF_900880675.1. Taxonomy (NCBI): domain Eukaryota; kingdom Metazoa; phylum Chordata; class Actinopteri; order Spariformes; family Sparidae; genus Sparus; species Sparus aurata. The sequence goes on from NC_044198.1 coordinate 18,550,670, forward strand.
GAAAGTGGATCAGGCACTAATGGCAGTAGCCAGATGATAAAAGGAACTAGGTCAATGCAGTTACAAAGGATTACAGAGGAAATATGTTTATAATAGAGAAATCCTTGATGTAAAAGACATTAAATGACCGTCCCTGCAACTTTAAACTGTGCTGATGCTGCACACATGGGTTTCAGCATGTCCTTGGAAAGCTAACAGACCTACTAGAATGAAAGGAGATGTCATTTTCGTTTGTGTCTTGCAAGAACAGGCAGATATGAACCAATGGCAGGAAATGTCATGGTTAGCAAAGACTATTTCTTGAGCAGTGCCTGATGGAAGGAGTTCAGGACGGAGGAAGTATACCATAAAATAGAAGAGACTGAACTGTTTCCATCTGACAACAAGGTTTCAAGAAGGTGGGATAGAAACCTTGCATCAGTCCAGTCAAAGGTGGATGCACAAGCTTTGCAAGAACATCAGTGAACAAGTGGCTTCTTGGGAGCATGACAGTGATGAGGAAAGACAATGACAAGGAGAAAGCCAATAAGACCAAGGCTACTCCAAGTCTCTTTTTTGATATTTTATCCCCGCTCCTAACTTTGCTTAAATCAAAAAGTCAACCCTCTAGACTAATAAAACTCACTGATGAACAGGCCTTAAGACTACAATAATAAAAATAAAGGTAATCTTTTGATAAAGCAATTGATTTACACATTTATAATACACTCCACAACGTCACACCCATATTGCAGGAATTCTGATGAAGTATGTAAGTGGACTGTCTGGAAGTCTGCAGAAACTCTGCTTGAGGGCCCTTGTGGACTTCCATGAATGCTCCTGCAAAGTCTGGGAGTCTTTCAGAGTAGCAAGTCCAGACTCTCAAGATCCTTTGTTTCAACTGTGGGGACCAAGGAGAGATGAGAAATCTCTGATGAGTGATGTTCAAGGATACACAAGAGCAGCCTTCCCTGAAGACTTCCAATTGAACACGGACATCTCATATATTTTCTTCTATCATTACATGGTTTCCTTGCATCTTCTTAGTGGCAGGGACTAAGAGGCAAGGAAAAGATGCAAGGGAGGGAAACATGGATGCAGACTTGGGATGTGCCCACCTAGCTTAGCTGCAGATGGTGTAAGGCTAGGGGCCTCTGGAAACCAAGACAAAATTGTTTAACCCTGGGTTGTAAAACAGATTGTCGAAAGAGGATGTAGTCTGTAGAATGCATGGCAAATTGTTTAAATAACTTATGATGTTCAGTTACAAAGTGACAGGGTGCCATACATTAACCTTCATCTTGATCAGAGTCAATAAACTAAAAGTCATGAATGAGAGCTATCTTGAGCGTTAAATGAAAGACAAAGCAGGATTAAAAATTAAAAGAGACCAAGAGTGTGCAAAAGACATTTATGGACAAAAAGACAACAACACAAAGACAAAAACAGGATTATTCTCCATGAGAGGATTTTCAAAGTGACTTTCATTCTTGCCATCTTTGTGGTTGGCGTAAGAATGGATCTGAGCAGTACAGTCGGCCATTCTCTTCTCTGATTACCACTCTAATTGGTCTGTTTGGGAGACACTCATCCCATAATAGCCTGCCTGTGGTCTAAGAGAGACAGTCTCCCAGTGCTGTTACCATGGCAGCACAGAGTACAAGTAACATACTGGACAGGTTTCGGGGAGAAAGTTAAGCTATTGTGTGTAAGCTGAACTGTGGCCATGTTTGTTCTTTCAGTGGAGAATAGCATAATGTGAACAATGTACCATTGTCAAATCATGGATCACAATTCATTCATTGTTGATATAAATATGTGAGGATCATGGTATGCTGCCACTGTTATGCTGCAAAGGATGGAGAGAAACTTAAGGTTAGGGTTAAGTAAGTAAGCTCAGGCAAGAGGACAGTAGCCGTATTGAGAAATAAAAGCTTGCTCAGACATAGGACGGGACTTTGTTGCACATTAGGCCTGCTAAACCCAAGCAAAGCACGATAACTGCAGGCTAGATCAGCTGGACTAGGACATGGTCTGGCAGGAAGAGTCAAAGACCACAACCTATGACAGTCTGTCCGTAAACGGTGTTGTGCTGTAACCATTTACACATACTGCAAGTTATAGACGATACTGTAACTCTTCCTCTCTGAGAGACAATAAGATGTAAAAACAAGATTTGGGGCTATGCTGCATGCACTAAAACAGGTCATGTGCATTTCAAGCAGCTTGAAATATTCATGGGGGTGCTCTTAATGTAATGAATAAAGTAATGTGATCAACCTATTCCATCTGATACAACTAGAATTGGGACAATTAACTCATTCATTTTTGGATTGACGGAGACTTCACTTTGAATTTGAAAAAATGTTATGAGCGATTCATCTTTTGAGACATTCTTCAAGCCCAAATTGCCTCAAATTTGGCAGATCAAGCTCCTTAAATGTCAGGATTTTGTGGGTTCCTTGGTCATATATGATTGAAAACTGAGTATCGTTGGGCTTTGGACTGGTGGTTGAATAAAGTAAGTTACAAAAATAAATGACCTTGGGCTGTGGTCAATTTGAACAAATATTGCATATTGTCTGACACCTTATAGACAAAGCCACTGATCATCAGTCATGAGAAATATCATTAGCGGCAGCCGTAATCATTTCACATAATTGGAAATTGGAAATCGGCATTTCTATTACCATTTTCTGACAGCAGGTAAATTATCTATGGGTGCAACTAATGATTTTTTCCCATAGTCAGAGCTTTAAAACTTAACTACAATTCAAAAAGTTATGCCGTATAGACCTGCCACTCTGAATACCTGACTGAAGAAACAGCTCTTCCATTAAGCTCTATGTGAGTAAATATCCAAGTCAGAAGTGCTGCTGTCCACCATCTTGTAAATGTACTAATTCTACTCACATTTGAAATCCTTTAACATTACCAAGTCTAATTTGTTAACATGGCACACACGATGTCTACGTCATTTCACAAAATACACACCATATACCAAAATTTGATACCCCAGATTATCATCAGACATCTTTAGCGTGAGATACCCATAAAGGCAAAAATCGACTTTGGATGTAATTAGTGATATGCAACAAAAAACAGATAATGAGATCTGAAACAAGTAGCCTAGGTTTCGCTGACCTACATTAATTAAAATCAATTTTTTCACAAAAATATGAATGAATCCTCATGCCATACTCAGGGTTCTGTATTACTGTCCCTATTATTCTTGGCCTAGCAAAGACACTCTGTGCTCAGAGTAGTAATCCAGCCATAATTACAGAGTGCAAAGGCTAGTTGTCAGGGAAACCTAAGAGAAACTCTCTAGGAATGTTTTTTCCTCTTGCAGTGCATGTCTCCTGCAGTTAGAACTGAGCGGTCTTTTTCTTTCTTCTGTTGTCTGATTTTCTTGTAAAACATCCTTTTTTTATTTTATGTGATTCAGTTTCTCTTAACCTTGTTGTTTGTGGCAAGATTAATAGGGCAATGACATCCTGTATCATCCTAGGAAACATTGAGAGAAAATAACATATAATTAGAGAAGAATATTGTAATAGTCCTAGTCCTTGTGCTGTACAAAATTGAGAGGTTAGGTCCATTTATGACTTTGCCTTAAAAATGTTTCAATTTAAATAGAATAAATTCTAAGATCCATGATATGATATGATAACACTGAATGTGTAAACAAGGACATTAAAAGAGGAAATCTCCTGCAATGTAAATAGAAGTTTAAGCTTTCAGGGTTGTGTCTATCCATAACCTTCATAAGTCCTTAAAAAATAAAAGCATTTTACAAGATTTTTTTGTTGAAAAAGACCACACATATAACATCCATTTGTGGCCCATCTGTGTTTCGTCATAAACTACAAAAGCATACACAAACAGTCACACACATCTCCAACCCTCATCGCAGAAAAGGTCATGTGTATCTGTTTGTGAAATAGAGGAAACGCAATCAAAGGGTAGACCTGGCCACGTGTGTGCATGTGTTTTTGTTTGATAGGGACATGACAACCTTGCAGCGCTTTATGTCCCCACACAAAGAAAAGGAACAAGCTATTAGCCAACACTATATTACCTTGATTTGACCTCAAACTATTTCTTTGAAAAATGTTACCGTGCAGTCATTTCCTTAAGTGTCTGCGTAATCCGTGGTTGGTATATCTGATTAAGTCTACTTGACTAATTAACAAAGATGTGGGGGGATCCTGATATAATCAGTGTTAAAGTGATTAATAATGTTCAAACGTCATTCGCAAACGTTTCTCCAAAATCTGGTCCGTGTTTTTTAAGATACACCATGATTCGAGGTAGAACAACATTCATTTGTCCAACGGGCCAATCAGAGCAACCATCACCATACATGAATACACAGAGCAGAGACGATTAGTCATTCAATGTCTTTTCAGTCATTTTCTTCCTCTCTCAAATATGAATACACCATAAGAGGCATTATTGGTAACATCTTATAAAAAAACATAATAAATACATTTTAAAATTATTGTTAATAAACTTCAACTAATGGTTCTTTGAATGTTACCAAACAATGAAATGCTTTAAAAATAATTTATGAAGCTATTGATTATTTAAGTTGCAACTGATTTTCTAAACCATATGTTTAATGAATGACTTTTAAACTATTTCATTCTTGGTTAACGGTCAAAAAATATTAACTCAAATGTAATTACCTATAAAATGTACCATTTATTAATGATGGTTACTAAATGTTGCCAATATTTTTTACTTTTTGACATCTCATAAGTGAGATTTAGATGCTTTTACGTGTTAGATGTGACAATAAACTGCTTGTATTTGGCTATGGACTCTTGGTCTAATAAAACTAAGAATATGAACGCATCGTAACGGGGCATTTTTCTATATTTTCTGACAGTGTAAAGACAACAAGTAGCTAGTTGATTCAGTGATTACAATACCGATAATGAAACCCCAGCAAGAAAAGCAATACAAATATTGTACTAATGTTCATATCTACTGTTCTTTTTGTGCGGACAGTTAAAAGTTCAAACTGTTTTATGGCATGCCAACAGCCAAATTGTGCAGACAGTGGTGAGACAGGACAAGAGGCAAGATTTGCAAATGAGTGGGAACATGGTTATCACACACACACACAGACAGACACAGACACACTCACAAACACCATGTATGCAAATCAGGGGGGTTGAACTGTCATCATTTTGACACTGACACTGCTGCATCACGACACCATCACAGTGTGCTTCATCCTGAATCTGAATCTGCACCTGCACCCACCTGTGGCTACGTTTAAAACCCAAAGCCATGTGTGCTGTCAAAGTGTCAGACCTGCGCACACACACACACACAGATTCACTCTATTCCTACAGCATATATATCTTACACACACACACACACACCAAGTGTTTCACATCATCATGAGGCTCCTCTCAGTCTGTACATTCCAGCCACAGCAGCTCGATGACCCCGAGCCAGGAATGAGGGCTTGGAACCGGGGCTCTGTCTGCCACTGTAGCAGGGGTCTGGAGCTTTTTTTTTTTTTTTTTTTTTTAAACAGTGAAAGCTGGCTGGTCAAGTTCCTGACTGCCTGCCTGACTGCCTGGCTCCTCCTTAGTAAGCAAAAGAGCTGAGCTGAGCTGGCAGCCTTTATCATTCCCCCTCGCTTCTGTCTCTACAGCCGCTCCCTCTCGGCTCTTTTCTCCTCAGCCATTCAAGGACAGGCTCTGTTAGACGGTGAACGTACCCCCCACCCCTCTCCTCCACTTCTGGCTCTTTACCTTGAATGCAGCCTCTTGCTGGCCAGGTCCTGGTCCACACCGTTAGCAGCCGACTGAGCCATAGCGCCGCTGCTAATCTGCCTTGCCTCCCCTCTCTCTCGGTTGCTTCCGTCCCGCTACGAGGCCCCTTTCCTCCAGGGGCGGCTACCCTTTTTTCTTCTTCTTCCTCTTCTTCTTGAGCTTCTCTGTCACTTCCCACTCCCCCCTTTTTTTTTCCCTCTCTCGTTCTTTCCTTCTCACCCTCCCCTCCTCCGCCACAGCAATGGCAGCTGGCTTGCTGAGGAAGTGAGGTATTGCGCAAATAAACCATAAAAACGCACGGCCCCTCCCCCTAGATGACGTCACGGGCTGTGGACGGGGGAAGCTTGCGTGAGTGTGTTCAACATGTGCAAACCCGCGGAGCTGCAACCAGTGCAGACACGTTTCATTCTCACTGCAGCCTGCACGTGTTGTGTATTGTTTGTTTGTTTTTTTGTCTCTTTATAGAATTAACCTGCAGAGAAAAGCAACATTTTACTGTCACCTCTCTGGTTGAATGTTTCCGAGCCTGCTTTCACTCCACAGATGGGTGTGGTGGTTGGGTGTGGTTGCAAAGTGTGCTGTGTTTTACCTGGACTCGCCTTAAGGCTGTTGAAAAAAATAATATTATTATTTATTTATATAATTGTAAATCTGTCGATGAAGGTTCTCAGTGAGGTCATTGTTAATGTAGGGGCTGTATTGTAGGCGACTTTTCAGTAAATGGAAACAAGTCCAGTTGAGTACTATACAGCACCGCGATATATGAAAATCTGGACACTGCACTGGGGCCGGACGCTGCTCGGTGGTGTTTTTGAAGGCAAAATGGCTCGGCTTCCGTGTTGAGGGGCCCATAGAGCGTGTGCACTGGAGACATTCGCCGACTGAACCGGCTAACTTACGGATAAGCGCCTGGCTAACTTTAATGGGGATAAAAACAATGTAATCATGCGGCTCTTCTTGACTTCCTGGATTTTACTGGGCCAAATTTCTCAAATTCTGACGGACGGTGTCATAATCTCGGGGGATGTGACGCTCAAAACGAATTATCCACCATTTTTACAGACACTCGCTCCTTGTCTTTTTGGGCCCCAGTGCATCACGTGACGATGTAACTAAAGGGTTTGGCGCTCTTCCTGGAGCTCGGTCGCGAGGCATCAGTGCACAGACAGGATGGAAAGACTTTGTATGGTGATGAATGGAGAGAGACAAATCCTATTCCGATCCCGTTGATGCACATGATGTTTGACAATTAAAACAATAATTTTCCAAAGTTAACATGCTCCTGCATATTAGCTACTCACAAAACAAACTATGCCAATGACCCCTTTGCTTGTTATAAGAAACTGATTGAGAAATTACATGTTTTAGGGCATTAAAACACAACGTGAATGTGTTGCTGGTACTATTAATCCCACTGAGAATCTGAGGGTAAGTTGTGTAGCAAGCAGAAATAAAAACAGGTTTCCTCTCAAGGTGCCTTCTTTCTGTTGGACAGGATGTCGTGCAGCCTCGACCAGGCGTTTTTTATCTGGATCATCATCCCCCAGGAGAACAGGTTCTCCCTCACTCCCTAGTTCGCATGCAATCATGTTTCTCTCTCCCTCGGGGTGTTTGTTCGTCCCAAGTGTAAACCCACTGTGAGGTCACCCATCTGTGCGCGGACTGCTGTCAGTATAGTGCTGTACAGTTATTGTGATCTGATTGCGGAGTCAAGAGTCCCTAAGTGCAAGAAGTGCAACTTTACATTTTCCTGACAATTCTGAATTGTCTCGTAATGTCTCCAGCTATCTGCACCTGTAGCCTTTAAACAGCAGACATGTTTTTTTTTTGTTTTATAGCCCTATTTTATCGATTGATTGTATTCCAAATAGTCTGGAAGTCCTTTCAATCAGATGGTGTCATAGCTGCACTCCACCCTGTTGCATCTTCACCACACAACTCAGTTTGATGGCCCAACAATTAGATGATTCCACTGTTCAACAAATAGCCAGCAATACTTTGCATCTCAAGATGCTTTTTGGAAACACATCTGAATATATTCAAAATAACCAGTGTTGTCTACTTGCAGAGAATCACAATCTGTCTATGTAATAAGTCAAATAATCAAAAAGTTGCTGCAGTAATTAAGTTTTCGAGAAGTATTTAGAGGCCTAGATGGTGTAAAAGGTGTAATTACATCGACTCAAATGACTGTAATTAAGTCATTCTCTGGTTTGATTTTGTACTTTTATGAATAGTTCTTTCAAGTCTGTTACTTTACTTAAGTATGCATTACACCACGCAACCTACTTAGTTACTTTTAAAAATCACAATTTAGTGCTGAGTGCAATTTGTATTCATGTCCAAACCTGTCATCTGTGCTTTTGTAGACAATTTAAAGAGGCGACCGTGACCACTGAGCAGAACAGCGCAGGAGTTTTTACTTATTTGGAATTGAACGCCTGATACTCAACAGTTAAAATGTCCTTTATACTCTGAGTGGTGTTTGAGAAGAATGCTCTTTTACTCACTTGTAATTGAGCAGAAGTTATTAATAATAATAATAATAATAATAATAATAATAATAATAATAATAATAATAATGATAATGCTTTGGAAATGGTCAGCATGGTTTTTAAAGGTGCCCTCTTAGAAACTTTGATATATAAATTAAATCATCCATACTTTCTTACTATTTATGTAATTCCAATCAAATATTATCTGTCACTGATGTTTATATATGACTCTGCCATATGGAGCTAGTTAACTCACATATTACTTGCCAAGTCTATCCCTCATACATTCCTCACATTCACTGTCAACGTGTTAGAAAAGCTGTTGAGCCGTGTTAGTTTTGTTCCATCTAAATACATCGAACCAGTTTCCCCGCCACTCTGAGCTTCACATGATGTTGAGATGTCTGCAGTACCTGCTGATCACCATGGGAGGGCAACATCACACTGCTGATTGAGAAGCCTGGAGGGACGGTTCTCTTAGACACAGGAACATATAAACTACAGAGTTTCAACACAGTAAATGTGATGCCGTTTCTGATATTTGAATATTTGGGTGCTTTTATTTAATTCCAGCAGTAATTACAGATCCCCTTTTTTTTTAATTCACGACTGGACATATTTCAGTTATTACATTTATTGCCTACGATCATTACATTTACATTTTAGGGCATTTAGCAGACGCTTTTGTCCGAAGCGACTTACAGTAATTCATACATACATTCATACACTTGATGGCGGTGGCTGCCATGCAAGATGCCGACCAGCCGACATCAGGAGCGGTTTTTGAGGTTCAGTATCTTGCCTAAGGACACTTCAACATGCAGACCAGGGGAATCCAACCAGGGACCTTCCTATAACAGGACGCTGGCTCTACTCCTGAGCCACAGCGGCCCTTACATATTAATATTGCTTCTCCTCATCACTGTCACAATATTTGTTTGAAAATACCATATTGCATTTCACAGGCACATAAACATTGAGGTATATATGATCACACTTTATCTCACTAATCCCTCTGTATTTAATGATTTATTAGACTGTATTTACACAAACAGGTTTTCTAAGATAATAACACATTGTTTACTTGGACTTGGACTTGAGCTACACCACAAATGCAGCCCTACAGTGAGTTTTGTTGGGTATAAAATTGCTCTTTGTGCTGCAGTGTTGACAATCCTGTTGTTTTGGTTGCAGTCTATCAGGTTTTAAAGATTTCCACTATTCCTTAAAGCTCCTCTGGCAACATAACAATGTACAATGAGATTCAGATATGTGGAAATGCTGTTAATGCAGAGAGACATGCATCCATGTACTTCCTAGCTCCCTTCATCCACTAGAATCGGACAGCGTGCGCTTCCCACTAAATGGAGGATAAGACTTAATAATGTATAATGTGCTTAAAAGATCATCATCTGTTTGTAAATTCAGGTCCTCTGTGAATTTTACTATTTGATGCAAGAAAAGTCATGAAATAATGAGTGAAAGCTCATTATATATCACACTAATCCATCATTTGTTCTGTTTTCATTCAAATATATAAATGTTATTGTCAAAATATTTACAATTTAAATTCAAAAATGTATTCATTAGACTAATGTCTTTCTAATCTTAGATCAGATTTCTTTTTCATTCAGAACTGCACTATCAAACTAATAAGGAAAATGTCCCCAGAGGACAAATGGCCATGCAAACCTCTAATCCTCTGAGTACTATATGTTTATACTGTATTTGTTGTTGTCTGCTATTATAATATTGCAATGGAGACCACTCGTTTTAATGAAATCCCACTTGTACATCAGGGAAATAATAAGCTCCTCAAAACAGCTACCGTACTTCATACTCTTAAAGTCTGCTGTTTTGCCGGCTTCACTTGCTTCACGTTTTTTGTTGTGTTTCGGGCTTTAATCCTTCCAGCCGCATATCTGTAGGATCTTGCCCGTGGACGACAGTGGCGACGGCTCATTACAGACGGCAAGGAGCAACGAAATGAGATTGAGGTAAGCTGATTTCAGATTTAAACTGAGCAACTCAAATTTGTTTCTCTTTTGTGTGGCGGAGCACTTCGCAATAACAAAACCATCTGCCTGCATCTATTAGGTACTCTAAAATTTGTATTGTTTTTCACAGGGTTTTTGAAACTGCAGACAGGGCTTATGTATTAAAGGGGCCTCAATTTTCTTTACCCCTTCATGATATCACTGCATATTTATGTAGGAAAAAGTGTAATTTCGCCATTTTTCATAAATGCTTGGAGTACATCACTGACCGGGAGCCACAATGGTTACATTTATTTTCTCTCTAATACTTTATGACACTATTTGATCCTGAGCTCATGTCATATATGATTTGTAACCTGTTTGCAATAACTACATTCTTCTGTCCCAGTTTTAGGGTGGTGCCTGAATCACGAATGCATTTTCCTACCTTTTACAAACTTAAAACATTTCAAATGAAGATTCTACTTTTTTCTGGGTGACCACCTGGAAATATGCAACTGTCCAGAAGGGCTGGCTAATTGCTGTGCTATGAAGTTTCATCAGTGAAAAGAAAGAAAGACAAAAAAAAGCATTCACTGCACTCAGGAAATTAGTGTGGGCGGTAGATTGGTTAAATTAATCTGTGCTCCTCTTTCATATGTCGGCTTAATTTATTTCGGGATTTTGAGACATTTGTTTGTGGCAGCAGTCGTGTGATTGTCACCACTGAGGAGCCATAGGTCATCTTGAGCATCTGGGGATTAGTTTGTGACTGGTGTTATACCAGCAACACACCAGGAGGATAAACAACCGGTGCAGTGTTTTTAATGCTGCTGTTGTTGACAATGGCCTGAATACTCTTTGAATTAAAACGTCCAGAACATCCGTCGGGCATCAGTGATATCGGCGAGGCGAGATGTCTGCAGGGAGCCCAAAAGGATACTAAAAGACGACACCCACACCCCAGCATCAGTCTGTTCAACCTGCTGCCGTCTGACAGTAGATACACAAGTATCTGCTGCTGTACCACCAGACCACAGAGCAGCTTCTTTCCTCAGGTTGTGAGGCTCCTCGTACTCTCCTCCATAAAAAGAGTTTTTCTTATGTAGAATAAAGGGACTACAACTTCATTTTTATTTCATTTATCCATTGCATTTATCAGGGACCGTGCATATTGAAAAAAACATTACTGTAAATATGCCAGAATGAGCCAAGAGGCTAGTTTTCATCTGTAAGTCCCTGGCGTGGTGTGAAATTGGTAAACTTGAATCAAGATACAAGTTTAAAATAAAATAACGATCATGAAATGATCATTCGGTCGCTATAGAATGTGTAATAGAATGACAAATTAGTGAACCTTGGATGCCGACCTGAACTGCCATCAGTCAAGACTGGAGCCTCAGGACTCTGTAAAGCTTTTATGGGTGCATACCTAGATCTTCCCTGGTAACGAAAAATATATCAAAGTTAGCTTTTACAAGAAACGCAATTGCACCAATTTTTGGTGAAATGTAAAATGTTTTTACTCTTAAAGGAGATAGAAAGCAATATGATATTTATTAACGAATCCGCTTGACTCTAGCCAGTTAGATCAGCAAACTTTGGTAAGTTTATTCAATGGCTCAAATCCCTACTGGTCCTCATATTTCTACATATTCTGTTGCATGAGTCAATCTGCTTAATCTGATGATATTGGGGGATTAGGTTAAAGACAGAACTATAAAGTAAACAGTAAAGAAGAAGCCACCAGTTCTCCAGTGATTCTGACCTCGCTTTATGGTAACGTTAAAGGTAATATTCCTGACCTGTTTATCTTCTGCATCATTTGAGAATCTATGATTCCACTCGTGCCTGGTGCTATGTGTTTTCTGTCGCGCGCTGTTTTACAAAAGAAAATGAAAGCCATTGGGTTCTTTTGGCTCATGAGGATCCTGCTTTTGCCGGGCCGCCATAAGCCACTAACACTTTTTTAATGAATTAAGGTAAGAATTGTTCATCTTTAATACAACAAGCACTAATCACACAGTAGCAGAAAAATCCCCCAGATAAATAGTCAACAAGTTTTCCTCGTATAAGATGGCAAGAGACAGAGATGAAAGTTAAAAACCTGGTTGTGAAGGAGGAGTAACACATTTTTGGCCTCATGCTGTTAAAACAACACCTACATCATTTCCAAGCTCCAAATCCATTACTCTAAAAGGGGACATACACCCTGAAAAATAATTAATTGCATTTGACTTACAAGTGTAAAATATGCAGACTGTTAAATATGTAAAGCTCAGGCTTATATATGTATAGATTAAGCCAGTTTAAGACCACTTGACCTCTTATGTGAGGTAGTCCGAAGATTATTGCAATCTGTGCCCTCGCTGATTTAATGAGTGGGATTTACACTTTTCTAAAGACATGCATGTAAACCTTTTAACTCCATATTATTTTTCTTATTATTTTTGCATTCCATATATTTAAAATCATGTCCCCATCCAGGCAACTTTTAGTGTTTTGGGGCTTAAATAGAGTAGCATTTACACTGTAAATGTCCCGGGGTTCTTAAGTTTATTTCAGGATTATATTAATTGTCACACTTATCCAAGTCTTGAAGCAACCAGACAAGCACACAAGGACATAAATGAGAACTAAATAAAAGAATAAAAATGAAACATATACTTGTGGTCATAACATACTGCAGTATGCAAAAGATATCCATGAACGGTAAGATCAAGATTAACTGCTGACTGACCGATGAACCTGTAGCATCTTTTCTCTACCAGCGCTGTTTCGCTTATAATTACCCATCAAACATCTGGCCTTTTTTTTATGTCTAAAAGCAGGGCTGCAGGGCTGCAGGGCTACAGGCCTGCGTGTTTCCTTATAATACACTACGTTAAAACCTGCCTATTTGATGTGCATTTTTTTGGCCCTAATGATAAAGCAATCTCTCAACAAAACTAAGTGATGACTGGGATGCCACAGGGAAGGAGAAAACAATTTGCATAATGGGAAAAATCAGACCTAATCTTCACTGGAAACCTCAGCCTGGGAGCTCGGAGAAAAGATGAAGGGAGAGTGGAGAGGGAAAGGAAGGGAAGAGCAATGGATGAGCCTTTAAATCTGAGAGTCCAACTGCAGCTGAAGTCTCTCTGCTCTGTCCATAAACCTCACTGAATGTCTCTGATCTTGCAGGAATCCCCAAAGACAATGCCGCTGTGTGTAGAGGCACAGTTGAGTTTTCTGTGATGTTATGCATACATGTTTACATCATGGCAAGTGTTATTTTTAGCAAATATACCTCATGTGCATTAATTGCTCTGAATACAGAATTAAGTGCTGTCCACAGATTACATGTAGCATACAGATATCTTTTTTTTTTTCTTGTAAAATGTAATGTGCATTTGTCAGACTGTCTATTGAGCTTCTCACAGTGTGTTTTAACTATATTGTGCACTCTACAATGTACAAGTAATTTTTCATCAGATGACCAAAGGGTGGCAGTGTTGTTCATTCCTTTCTGGCGTGAGTTTACTCAGGATGGACAATTGTTGAGGAGAGGATTGTCAAGTACAGTGACAGCACGCAGACATTGTGGAAACGGTAGCCCGGAATTGAATCAGCAATTGTGAACACTTGGAATAATACTCACATGCATGTAAGTTAGTGTTTCTATCATTGTTCTTCACATTCTTTCTGGCACCACACAGCTGTTCCCAATGTGATCGAAATGTTAGTGATCACGAGGGACATCATTTAGTATCTCTGTTCTGCTAAACGTCCTCTTTGTGATCCAGACACTGCTGTGCTGGACTAAAAAATGTACTGTTACTTTGGATGATACACACTTAATTCATTGTGAAGTCTCATACTGAGTTCATCTGACCCACGGCCGTAGCTACTACAACAACAACAGGAACCGGGGGCACCTCCCCATCCCCGACCTCAGCCCCCGACAAAAACAATTCAAACTCATTTCCTGCTTGTATAAAACTGTTAAATCAATTTGACTATTAATTTAAAACATATAAGATACTCTCACTTCCCCAGGACAATTCAAGATAGGTATCTGGAACCACTCACCACCTCAGTGTGCCACTGTGTCACTTAGGGGTTGTCACTTTTTGAAATTTTCAACTCAGTATATTTCATTGTATCTTGACATCACTGCAAATGAGGAAACTTCAGTGATATTTTCAAGGCTTGAATAAATGATTGAGTGATTAGAATTACTTATAATTTATTAAAAAAACAAAACATCTCTCCTTTGAGAGACAAATTCAACAACAAAACAACTTCAAAGCTGAGGTTTAAAGAGATAGTTCACCCTCAAAACAAAAAAAAGTATATTTTTCCTCTTCTTTACGCTATTTATGCATCCAGATGGATTCAATATAAATTGCCGAGCTTAGAGATGTCTGTGTCCTCTTCAATATATGGACCACGGTGGCACTCGGCTTGGGGTGCTCAATCATCAATAAATTTAATTTAATAAAAACTCAACACTAATGTCTCTTCCTAGAACGAATGACCCGGTTACTCAAGATAATCCACATACCTTGATATGATCAGTTTCAAGTCGGACCTGTTTTCTTCACTGAATTACAAATGTATCGTCTCACAGAAAGCTCGCCATACTGTGGTGTTTTGTTTTGAGCCTCACAAGCTGAGCGCCATCTAGTTCCACTATATTTAAGAGAGATTTGAGTTCAGTTAAACACCTTATTTCAGCTACAATCTTTTAAACGGGGATCACTTTCAACGGTGTATTTCTGTCATCAAGGTCCCCACTTTGCACACGTTCACATCAAGAATGACTTCATCTTCGTGCTGTTCATTGCAGAAATGTCTTCAGCGACACCTATCAGTGTTGCAACATGATTTTCAATGTCTATAACACATATAAATGTGCAAAATTCTCACCTCCACCGAGTCATTTGAAGTTGGCATTCTTCCACAGATTCTTCGACCTAAGTATTATTTGCACCGGCTTACCTTACAGTTGCTGAAAAATAGCATATGGGGGACGAAAAGTATTGATTTGTGTTCACAGATTACTCTCAGCCCCTCCTGCCGTACTGAAAACAGGGGTGTGTTAATCTGCCGTACAGTCAAAGAAAGTTACCACATCACATCAGGAGATACAGGGAATACAAGCTGGAGGGACGTTGATCTTTGTCAAACATTAAAAGGTGGATGAAAGGGAAATTAGTCAAGACAAATACTGCAGCAGAGGGTGTGTGTGTGTGTGTGTGTGTGTGTGTGTGTGTGTGTGTGTCTATTTAGCATTGTTGTAAGGAGTGCAGGTGAGCATCTGTGTGTGTCAGCTTGTCGCATGTGCATCCATACCATACTGTGCATCAGCTTATACATCATCTGTCCATGCTGTCTGTCTGTCTGTCTGTGCGTATGCGCGTGTCACTCTTGTCTGTCTGTCTGCCAGCGTGATAATGCTGAGCCCCTCGTGAAGCCGCTTGCATCTCTTGTTGTGGCTCCTTGTTCTTGGCCTACTTTGGGAGAGGTGAATTGAGGGCAATTCGAGTCTATGGGTAAGGGGATTAGGTCTCCAAACATGCTCCTCTCCAGTTTGGGATTTTGCCCTGATGCCAGACACTTAAAGTCTGCCAGGGATTAAGATAAAGAGAGAAGTAAGAGCGGCGTGTATTGTGGTGCGCGTGGGGAGATGTTTTCGACAACAACAAAAAAGGAAGAGGAGGGGCGGGGTGGTGGTTTGTAAAAAAAAATAAATAAATAAGATGCATGATGGTGATATGATCTAATAAATCTATGTGGCATTTGTTGACCTATTTGGCTGCGGCGCGTGCCATGATGTCGGTCAGTATGTTTTCAAGGGATAAGACACAATAATGGAGAAGCTGTTCTTTTCATTTCCTTTGTATTAGTGGATGATCTCCGCTTAATTCAGAGATTTAATTAGGAAAAGGCTTGGATCTTAGCTCAATATTGTTGGTATCGGGTATATTAATGATTAAAGGGACAAAAGCAGAGTCTTTGCATGGCACATGAGCATCGGGTGTTAAGAATTACCCAAGAGGAATCAGAGTCCATCTGACATAAAGGCCAGGCTTACCAAAGTCGAAGTGTGCCACCTTGATTCACTCGATTTTTAATAGTTCGGTAAAATAGAACATCGTCTGCATAGAATGACATTTTCGTTCGACATAGGTTTGCTGGAACACTGTTGTATCTAAAAGGAATCTCAACAGGTGCAATCAAGAATAAACAAACCTCCTCGCTAACACATTTTGCACTGAGAACAAAGTGGCACATGAATTATTCATCAGATAGGATGAGAAGAGCATCAGGTTGAGGTATTAGGGCTCCTGAACCTCTTATAGGAGTCTTTGCAAGAGTCTGTTCTTTTCCTTTGTCTTGACAAGGGTACAGGGGGGTGCCTCCACCCCTCCACCCTGCGTCTGGAGGCTCCTCCTGGGTAAGAGGTCGCTGCTCCATCACGCTCCTCCAAGAAAGTGGGTCATGAGTCTGAGACTGTGGGATTACCGGCCGTCAGGCAGGCGTGTGCCGGGCCGCCCTCTTATCCGTAATGTTTAGACCCCCTCCCTCTCCTCCACAACCCAGACCCCTCCCTTCGGTGGAAAAGAAAGGCAAAACGCACACACACACACACACATCCACCACCACCGACGGGTACACAAACATCCATAAGCCTGTTAGTTTAAGGCAATTCAGAACTGACCCCCAATGCACCATCTCTGTTTGAGTAATTGAGAGATGAAAGTATCATGGTCCAACTCCTTAAAAGTCATGTAGAATTATATTCGCAACATACACACCTTTGTATTGTTGCTAACAATATAAAACAAATAGAAAAGTCTTTTGGCACGCCATCCACAGATGTGAGATCCGTACAGTGTTCCCAATAAACCGCTTTGTAATTTACCGAACCCCAACCAGCTCAGCAATAATGACATCTAATAGCGACACGGTGATAAATGCCAGCTTTTAAACAGCTGACCCCATGATACTAATGGCAGCCTGGTTGTCCTGTATGCTCTGACATGGAGTATGATTAATCAGCAGATAAATTACTTATAAGAAATACATTCATTTTGCAGCAGAATGATCACATCCATCATCCGAGGTCACCGTTGCCTCGTGCAGCCGCTAATCAGCGTCCCTCTCTACCTGCCGATGGCAAAAGAAAGTGCTACACATGTAAGTGGAGGGCGTGTGGAGACTTTGAATTGAGGATGTAAGACTTGGGAAAAGAAAGACGGGGTAAGTATATCGGTGAACGCGTGATAGGGGTTTTAAATGAAGTAAAAAGGGAAATATTTGTTGTGTTTTGGCTGTTTCGTGTCCTATAATTCACTCGCTCATCTCACTGTTTCGGTCCAGATTGGGGTCCAGCTCACTCTGCGTCTGGGAGGGTTCATTAGAGAGAGAGAGAAAGAGAAAGAGGCAGGACAGAGATTTCAATTAGAGTTCAATTATAAGCACTGGCTGCCACACATGACCTCCTTAAAGATCTCAACACGGCTCAGGTATTTTTTTCGTTTCACGAGCAGGTTTTTGTTGGTACTTATAAAGGTTTAGACACAGATAATTGAAAGGCATTTGTGCACAAAATTACATTGTGACTCAGTTCAATACAGTAAGTGACAGACTGTTAATATTATTTTGTCAGTTTTGTCTGGAATGTATTTCTGTATTTTTATTTGAACGTATTTTCTGCAAACACGACATATCATTTGGCATCATTTGGAGTCTATCTGCGATATTACCAAGCATGGCACAATAAAATAAAAAAATAGAAATTTTGCTTATGAGCCTTCTCATGCTGCTAGGATAGGATAGTATTTGCTGCTGGCCACAATACTAAGACTTTATAAGTTTGCATTATGAGTTGTGAATTAAATTATATATAATAATTGTATATCTACAGTAGGTGTTTAAATGCCAGTTTCTTTTCAAAGCTGGCTCACAGGTCACCGTCAATTACTAGTTATAACCCATATTCATTTGCTTCTTGGTCGGTTTGTGAGCAGGATTATACAAGACCTATTGAAGAGGTTTCCACAGAACTCGAATGGAGGATGTGAACTTGGATGGAGGTGCGAATCCAGCCAAAGAAAAGGATCCAGGAATTTTTTCCTTACTTACTTACCATAACATTTTGCTCAAAGGGCCTTTTATTCCCACATTTTTTTCAGGGAATAAAGCATGAAGAAAATCAGATGTATTCAGGATGCTGATATCTATTTATGAGTACAAAAGGGGGACGGTTGAGCCTTGGTGGAGATGTGCACTCTACTTAGGCTACGTTCACACCGCAGGTCTTAATGCACAATTCCGATTTATTGCTCAAATCCGATTTTTTGTTTGGCTGTTCACATTACCTCTTTAAATGCGGCCTGTCTACGGATTGCTGTGTGAACAGCTCACGCTCCTGAAGTGACCCGCATGCGCAGTTGATCATTGATGACATCACGCCACAGCGGTGTTTACGGAAGCGAACATGGCAACGGCAACCGGTAACGTGGGACTGTATGGCTTAATGTTAAAAACAGTGTGGCGGCAGCCGGCAAATTTGTGAGCGGGTGATATCACGAAGGAGGAAGAGGAGAAAGAAAATTCATATTTTAATGATGGCTCTATGCGGAGCAATAGCGGCAACATCCGTACAGACGAGTATTTGGATGCGGTGTCGGAGCCAGGAGTGGTGGGATCGGGATGTGGCTGGTTACACCGAGTAGGATCACTGCTGTCCTCCATGTTTGTTTTGATTATGTTCGTGGCTCCCGCTCGCTCCCGCCTGTGGCACACTTTTTTTTCAATCAACTTTATTTGTCATTCATTTACAAAACAGTGCAGCGCGGGTCAGAATGACGCCAAAGTCGCATTAAATGCGACCTAGCTGTTCAGATTGCGGTTGCATTCAAAAAAATCCGATACGTATCCGATTCAGTACCACATTTAAATGTGGCCTGAATCTGATTAGAAAATGTCAGATTCAATGCGACTTGTGCTGTTCACACTGTCAAAAGCAAATCAGATATGTGTCACATATGAGCGAAAAAATCGGATTCAGGTCATTTGTAACTGCAGTGTGAACGTAGCCTTAGTGTCATTTTAGTTACAGCTGTGCTTTTCCAGCTATTATAAGTCAAAATGTCCATTATTAGAGAGAATTCCTAAGATCTGGAATAACTACTCTTCATCTATAATGATGTTAGATCATATAATGAACATATGAATAATCAGCTATCAGAATTCTTGTGCTTTTGTAACATAAAAAATGTGGCCGAGAAGCAGACATCAGACTTTAGGGTCTTATTAGTGATTAATCATCTTCATAGATGGCTTTAAAATGTTATTTAAAAATGTTTTCCCTTAGAAACTTAGTGGATTCTGCCTTTGTTTTTTAATTGAAGAAATGAAAACTCCTGCCAGCTTGTTAAACCCCCAAAGTCCTAAAGAAAGTTTCCTCGAGGGAAGCTGTGGCAATATTAGTTTGTGTTAGCTGAGAACTGCAGAAATCAACAAGAAGAAAACATTTTCTACAACAAACAAAACTGAATGAGCACGGACTTCTATGAATAAAAACTGAGAATAATGCAGCAATTTTCATGTATTTGAATCCGTCAAATGCTCTAGCAGCACAAACCAGTGCTTTGCTGCACAGAAGCCTCTTTTTGATCAAAACATGTCACTGTGCGACACAATAAAAAATATCCTGCCAAGCCTTCCAAAGCTGATTACGACTTGATAACTTATTTTAAACCACTCCAAAGGTGTAAAGCTTGTTATACTGGTAAGCTCCTTAGAATCAAGTTGTTGTGTTTTTTTTCATCAAAATACACCACCTGCATACCAGACAGACCCCACAGCAGGCCAACATCTGTAATGACAAGCCGGGTCAAGCCTCAGCTCTGCCTGAAAGGTTTGAACTCTGACCTCGCAGGCATTACGGCTCTGGGGTGGCTTATCATTGCTCTGAAAAGCTGATATTTCCCACCCTGGACAAAGACGGGCGAAACACAAACGCAACCAGTCGAGTCCCCAGACGGTGCGTCGGAACTGAGTAACAGCATCCATCCCCCATAGAAATGGATGGACAGTTGTTGGCCTTTATTGTCTGAGCATGAAACCAGGGACACATGTTGGGTGGTAAAAGTGTCAAGGCCTGACTGAAGGGCCATTGTATTGGTTTCCAGTGGTAGCAGTCAGGCTTTTGTTGCCTGGGTTGTTCATCATTAGCATATCAATATTCAAAGGGGCTGATGCTGGGCAGAGGTGGCAGCCTTTTTAGCCTGGAGTAGACCCTCGTGCACAAATAATACAACCTGTGTTTGACTCTTGAGGGCCAGCTGCTGAGTTAAGAAGAGTCATGATTCATACCATGATCTGAAGGATGAGCTCCGTTTTTATCTTTTTTTATACAAATCGAGGAAGATTAATACAGGTGTCTTACAGTACACGCAAGACACTTCTCAACCATTTCTCCAGCTCTCTTTGGTGAATAACAAAGGGGCTAAATGGTGTCACCCCCATACCGCCCCCACCTCCCTCCCCCTCCCTCGACTCAGGCCAGCTGACCCCAGGACTGGCAGGCCGGGGGACAGTTAGCCTCATGTGTTACTCTGTGTGTGTGTGTGTGTGTGTGTGTGTGTGTGCATGTGCGTGTGTGTGTGTGCGTGCGTGCGCTTGAGGGGCAAAGCCACCAGATAGTGTCGGTTACTCCGAGGGCCAAGCGTAAAAGCGGTTGGGCAGTTTAGCCAGCTGCTGGGGGAGCGAGCCTCGGCTGGTCTGGTCAGTGAAACCCGGCCAGATGGAGCCATTTCAAAACAATGAGAGCTGCTTCGCTATGGTTAAAAAGACTAGAGGCTGGTTGCTCAGGGGACGCAGAGCGTGGGCCTTCATCTACAGTAGATGGTGGTCGGGTTTGGAAAAAAAATGGAGAATTATTTTCTTGGGATCAGCAACTTATTCCTGCAGAATTTTGGTTAAACACTTTTAGAGACTGATTCAGACCCTAAAATTGATGTATAACGTCTTAATAATGTTAATAATTGGACACGTTTTCCCCCCCCCCCCCCCGTCATCCGTTCTCTTGCAAATCCACCATCATGGCTTGTTTTTTCGGATTCAGATGTCATCCTCCTGCCACCTTCCCCATCTTCTCACTTACTATTTCTCCACCTCTATCTCCTTTTCCCCTCTGCCTCCGTCTCTCCAGACAGCAACAGGCTGAGGTGTCCTGGGACTACTCCGCTTAGGAGTTACCAAGCCTGGGTAATGAGGCGTGTGATTGGGCCCCTCCCTCCCGAACAAGGCCAGTCTTTTGGAGGACATGATTGATCATGACAGGGGCACAATGGCAGCCTGGTGTCAGAGGGGTGCCATGGGTGCACACGGACCCCCCGCGGTAACACTCTGTCACCCAACTCAGCTGTGCTTAAGCAGTTAGACACACACGCGCGCGCACACACACACACAACACGTATATGCACACACATGGACACAATGCGGGGACGGTGCAGAACACAGGGGCACCCGTGGACGTACGTGGGCAAAGTAAGAGTATGAGCTCCGACGTGTGCATGTGTAAATCTCCCCCGAGAGATGAGCAGTAGACTTTAGCTGAGGCCTTCTCCCATCCGGATTGATCCTGAATATTTACAATATTGACAAGGTAATAATACAACCTCATGAATATTCAGCTGCTCTCAGAGGAAAATAAGGTCCCCAGAACACTGTTGGTGGCAGGGTCCGCCACACATAAACAATGTATGACAGTATGAAATTAAGCTGTCTTTTGAGTTCAGTTTGTTTGTTCAGTAATGAAAGCAACGAGAGTTTGTTTATTTGACTTGTTTAAGCATGAAAACCAATGAAAGTCATTGACCATTTTTCTCTTCTGATTAAAAGTTCATCCCAAAAACAACATAGTACACCTTTATAATGACCCCAGCACAGGTCTTCATCAGGATTATTGTCAGCAGGAGATCTGCATTTTATTTATCTTTTTATCAAGCCTTCATGTCATTGATGCAATGAGCTGCTCACAAGATGGAAACAGCCAAACAGTGCTCTTTAACTACATTACACATGGCTGTCTTAACAATTTGCCTAAATATAATTTATTGGATGTTATAGACAAAAATATACTATTCAGTTAAATGTTGTCTTAAGCTATTTTTTTCTCCTTTCTCTTAGAACATAGCTCGGCTCAGACCAAATCACTTGCAGGTTTTGTTTTTGTTGACACCTGCAAGACAAAAAAGATGGTGGTTGTTCGGGTGGATGGGAATCCTTTGTCAGGGCTGCAACTGATGATTATTTTTATTGTCAATTAATCTGCCGACTACAGTCACACTAAATTGATTAACTGTTTAGGACAGTTACTGTAGTCTTATAGTTTGTTTATCTTTATTCTGATTTTCTATTTTCTACTCAGAATGTTATTTTATTCTTCCGGTATCTCTTCATAATTGTCTCTACTGTTTGAGGCTTACTCTTGTGCTGCTACTTATTTCCCCTCATTACTGCTGTGTTACCTGAGAATTTCTCCCAAGGGGGATCAAGAAAGGAACATCTTATCTTATCTTAGTCTGTAAAATGTTGAAAAATGCTCAGAGGCCAAAGTGGCGTCTTCAAATCACTTTTTATCTCCAACCAACAGCCCCAAAACCCCAAAGGCTCTTCGTATAATATCATAAATAAAGGATAAAAACAACAAATCCTTGCATTCAAGAAGCTGGAACCAAACGTTTAACATTCTGCATGAAAAGACTAAAATTATGAATTATCTAAATCGTGCAATTAGTTTCCTTTCGATCACTAGTCGTTGCAGCGTTGCCCTTTTTTTTTTTTACTGTAAAAGAACACAAATCTAAGCTTTTCTATTATACGCGAAACACAACAGAACAAAGATTTGCATTCACAAAACTGTCCCATGCTCATCTTCAGGTGAGGGCCCTCACTCGATGGGAAATGGAGGTTTCACATGCAGCGCGCCGTTTGTTCTTTTTTTGAAGCCTCGTCTACTCTGATCCGCCGGGCACTCGTGAGCCCGTCGAACCGGCTCATACTCAAGGTCAAAAATCAAGTTCTAATACTTGCAAAGGGCCCGGTCTTTATGGAGGACCATTAGTGGCTGATTGCAGCTGCTTCCTCGAGTAGGGGCCCAGGTGTGTTAACACTTTACCAATTTCCCTGTGATGATGCTCTGGGTTTCACAGGGGACGGACAAAACAGGATAAAAGCCCCGGCATGTTGGAGGAGGACAGGCTCATTATAGTAAATATTCATTGGAGGGAGCTGAGGACACTAGAAATGTTTGTGGAAGGTCTCTTTCATTTCTGGATCGACTCAGATTCTTCACAAAACACACATTCATTCTGTTATAGTGTATCGAAACGATAAAATTAGGGAATCACTGATGATGCTTCTTTGATTGTTTTTTTGTTCCTAACGTGAGTGATCTTAAAC
Source organism: Sparus aurata (assembly GCF_900880675.1). Taxonomy (NCBI): domain Eukaryota; kingdom Metazoa; phylum Chordata; class Actinopteri; order Spariformes; family Sparidae; genus Sparus; species Sparus aurata. The sequence goes on from NC_044198.1 coordinate 18,574,379, forward strand.
ATGCACGACCTCACAATGCCTCTGCACAGACTCTTGAAAAAAAAAAAAAAAGAGGAAAAGCTGCCCTGTTGTTGTGCTGGCAGTCTAAGCTCCTTTCCACGCTGCGCTGGCTTTAGGTTACTGTGTACATCTCCTTCCAGATTTACAAACTGTTCACCCTTAATCTGCAGAAAGATCCACACCAGAGATTATACCGGCCCATGAAAAAACAACAAAAAAATCGAATTTGCTTCTCTTCCAGGAAAACAAACATCCTCTGGTTATTTAATTCATTGCTTTTTTTTTTTTTTTTTTTTTTTAATCTTGACATCATGTGAAGGACATTGTGTGAATTCCTCGGATGGGGGGGAGGGAGAAGAAGAGGGTGTGCAGTCAGTGAGACTAGTAGAATGAGAGGAGAGATAGAAGTGGTGTGGGTTCCTGTCCAAGTTTTTTGGGGAGGCTAATTGCCCTGAGTGGACTAATGAAGAGCGGAGGCCTTAATTGGCTTACGGCACTTGTGAGCTGGCGTGCTGGGCGACTAAAATTGAATCAAAGCTGTACAGGACGACGTCAGAGGAGGAGCTGTGTGCTGCTGTGGCGGGTAATTGGCGCGGCGTCAAAGGCGAGCAGGCGTGGCATCCGGCCAAACAGCCACGCGCACGGCCACATCTGCGCAGGCGCGCGACTTTGCTCGACATTTTACAGGAAAGCATCAATTAGAAACGGTGTTTTTTGTTTTTTTTATAAAAAGGAAGAACTGCGTTAGAGTCAAAGTCAAGCAAAAATCTATTTAACAATGACTGTTAATAGGATGTTTTCTGTATATGTGGTCAAATGTCTCACTTTAGAGGCAGAAAAATCAGTTTTTCTCCTTTTATCCTGTTTGAAACTTTTACGTGTCATTGATTGTGAACCAGGCCCGGCAGTGAAGAAGACGCTGGGAGCTATACATAACGGCACGGACGCTCACTCCACTTGTGTCTATTTTGGATCCGAACAAAAGAGAGACGCAGCGGCGGAAAAGAAAACGCACGACAACAATGCCCCGCAGAAAATGCCCACTTGCCCCATTGTGCGCCTTGAAAGACGGACACGTGCAACCACAACACCAGACCAGGAGAAAAAGAGGGGAGGGCAAGTGTGTGTGCGCGTGTGTGTGTGTGAGTGTGTGTGTGTGTACGCTTAAAGATAACCACGGGAGGAGGAGGGAGGGAGGGAGGAGATGGGGGGGATATAGGAGCGGCGCACACGCCTCCAGCCGCCTGTTTAGAGAAACTCCCCTTTCAGCACCCTGGACAGAGGCGGCGGCCGCTTTACTTTTTCTGGCTGAGGTGAAGTCTGCCGGGCTCACACACACTCTGACGCTCACGCACACACACACGCCGTCTCCAGCTCGGAATCAAAGAGCAACTTGATGAATATTCAAAGTTTCCGCTCTTCGGCGGCTGACGACAGGAGCAGAGAGATCGACGGTTTCGCAGGAATCGAGCTGCAGTCGGGCAGAGCTCAGGTCTCCCTCCAGAGGATACATCTCCAGTAGCCCGTTACGCATCTGTTTTTGTTTTAAAAGAAAAGTCGCTGGCGTGCGTCTTCCCTCTCGCTGCGTGGATCATCGGGACATCTTCAAAAATGTTGCTGGAACACCCGGGGTCAAGTTGTCAGAACGCCGGAAATTTCTCTCGGTACAGCTCGGGTCAAGGTAAGACTGTAATTCCGCTTACGTCGCTGTTAATTTTTATTTTATTTATTAATTTATTTTTTAATTCTGAGCAAGATAAAAAGGCAGTGCTGAGTTTTAATTGGCGTCCTGGGGTCCGTTAATGAGCTATAATTAGACGTGAAATGTTGGAGAAAGACGGCAGGTCAGCACAGCGGGACCTGGTTTTTGGCTTGTCTAACTCTGACAAGCGTGAAATTGCGCTCGGGAAGTGTTTTAATTTATCGTGGAAGGCAAACACGCTTCTGCAGAAGGACACAGACTTCGCTGAAGTTCGAGTGTCAGTCCCGGCTTGTTAAATAATGACGTTTATTTTTTTTTATTTTTATTTATATATTTTTTTTTTTTCTCCAAGCTCGTCAAAATGTGACGCTTCGGGATGGCGTCCTTCAATCCCAGAGCGTCATCATTTGACGAATTGGGAATGAGACTCAAAAATCAACTTTTCTTACGAATTGCGCCTTTAAATGCATTTCTAGGTTGAGACTTTGCGGCCCAAACAGGACGCGGACGTTAAAGAGCGACGCAGAGAGACGCAACAGTTTGCAGGAAAAGCCTTCTATTATTCACCGACTCCTGACTGTTTGGAGGCGCTTCGCTGTGCGTTTGCGTGCGGGAGACGTTATGAATCTGTAATGAGCCCCTCATTGTTGGAGAATCACACCAACAGATGTTACGCGCGTGCTGTCATGGCACACCGCCGCCTGCGGTGGTAACGAGAGCGCATGGAGGGCGCAGGACGCACGGAGGGAGAGGAGAGGCCGCCGGTGGCGACAGGCAGCAGGCGCGGAGCTGCTGCTCTCCATCACGACGCCCAAAAAAAAAAAAAAAAAAAAAAAATGCTCTACAGGTGTCACATTCCGGCCCCGACAGGTGGGACACCTGAGGGCGCGAGGGGAGAGAACAGTGGCCGGATCCAAAGCTAGAATTATTGGTGGACAGAGAGAGAAAGCATGTTTGGGTTTTATAGTTGCAGGAATAGAAGGACGGTGTGTGTGTGTGTGTGTGTGTGTGTGTGTGTGTGTGTGTGTGTGTGTGTGTGTGTCAGAGAGAGAGAGAGAGAGAGCGCGCAGAACATACAGTCAAAACCAGGAAAGAAAATACAAGAAATAATAAATGAATTACTGAAACCAAAAACGCGCTTTCATCCGATCATCCTCCCGACTCTTCTCTGACTCACTGACCATCACCCTGATGGTCATTTTATCGCTTTGTTGTCACATTACTGTCGGGCCGCACTCCCCCTCTCAAAAAAAAAAAAAAGTGAGCGATCAATACGACATAAAAAAATTATTACAAAGCTGAAAAGTAAAGAGGGGGCACCCACGAGCACCCCTGCACCTTTCTCCAAAACGCCTTTCATATACTCCAGAAAGTACAGGCAAATGGGACATTGATTTTAGATTCATCAGCGGCCCCGCGCGCCCGGTGGCACTACCCGTGATTTCCCCAGGCGCTCTTTTGTGCCAAAGATCAGTGTCAATAAAATTCATTGGGGTGTTGGCCCGATCAACATGTTATTGAACAGCCAATCTCTCCCCTAAATAAACACTTGTCTTTGAGCACTCAACACGCGAGATGAAGTGTGTGTGTGTGTGTGTGTGTGTGTGTGTGTGTGTGTGTGTGTGTGTGTGTGTGTGTGTGTGTAAGATGTTTTAAAACGCTTGACAATTCATACAATGCTCATGGCCCACAAGGCTCCAAGAGCAAGTGCATTAAATCCATTTAAAATGCCCCTTTTGCCCAATAACAATGATAAAGCGTGTGGTGGAATATTGATAGTAATAGCAACAAAGTGTGTCGATGCTCGCACCTGTTCAGCGATCATTTAATTATTTATGAAAAAAAAAAAACATCTGAGTTAATGCTGCTTTTATGTTCTCTGACTTCTGTGAAAACAATGTCCCGTCTGCTGCAAAATATCATGAATTAAAGGAGCACTCTGTATAGTTTTGAGGAAGAAATTTAAATCAATCTTCCTGATTTTTTTTTTAAGGCGAAACAAACTAGATAAATAATCTCTCCTTTTTTCATGACTGAATAAACAAACGGATATTAAAAGACAACACAAATTATTCTTTCACGTTGTCTATATGTGGCGGATCCTGCCACCCCTCTAGCTTCAGACAGCGTTCTAGGGGACTTTATTTTCCCCTGAGGACAGCTTGTTTATTCAGTTACTGAAAAAAAACAACTTGTTTCTGAGTTTGAATTATTGCCTCATTAATACTGTAAATTATAAAGAGTTATAATATCTTCTACCAAAAATAAATAAAAGTAGCCACACGATTGTAGCGTCCCCTGAGCACCCTTCCTTGTTTGTAGTTTTTTTTTTTTTTTTTCCTTTCGACCTGCCAGTACTGGAATCTGACATGAAAATTGATTGACATGGCGAATTCTCACGAGAATGTATTTTGGTCATTTACATAAAAAAAAAAAAAAAAAAAGAGAGAAAAAAAAATATCAACTTTACTGTGTCGTGTTTTTCTTGTTTTGCTTTTTCTTTTCTTTTTGATTCAATTTAATTCATTCATTTATTTTTATTGTCGTTGCTGGTTTGCAACTTCCACGCAGAGATCATTAACATTTCAGGTAATTCTAGCTCAGAACAGTCGAGAGGATATTTGGCCTCCATTGAATCAAAAAATTAAACCTGTTGTCAGGATTAGTGGCAGAATATTTGAGTTAACACCTCAATTTAGCTCCATCACGTGGAGTGTGAGCAGAAACTCAGTAAAAGCAAAACAAAAACAAAAAAAATCTAAAATATGACTCTCATGTTGTTTAATGCCAGCAGGAAGTCATTTAGTAGATTTTATGGAATTAAAATTAAAGTTACTTTAAACCCCCGGTTTAATGTAAAGTGCAAGAGGATGTTTTCTCTCTCGTGTTAGTGATCTAACAGGAATGTCTCCTCTGACTGACGTGACCACCCGTCAATTAAACTCCATTGGCTCCCCCCCACCCCCCTCGCCTCCTGCTCCTTCTCCTTCCGGGTAAAGGTGCTCGCTCAGTAGGTGATGTTAATCTATCTCCCTGTCGCCCGGGAGACGGCGCAGCTGTAATCCTGCAGGTTCCCAACACGGTGAAGCGCTTACCAGCCGAAAACTCCACCGCGCGCCTCGTGTTCCGCGTCGGGCCTGTGCGCGCAGTTTGTCTGCTTGTTTTGTTTTGCGCCTGAACGTGGACAGACGACACACGGGGCGAGTTGATTTGCGTGGACGCGAGCGTAAATCATGAGCAATGGATGGAAGTGGTGAGTCTCCAAAAGAGGCGGCTGGTAACGCGGAGATGCTTCTCGCTCTGCTGTCGCACAGCGAGGAGCTGCGGAAAGGTAACCGCAGCACAGAATCATCAGTTACTCGTTGTTTCTGCGGTGTTTGTGTTGCGGGGTTGTTTGTGTACAGTGGGTGCTGGCTGTCACAAGTGTGAGGATGGTGGATGCTGCAGATGTGCTGTCGTTTTTAACTCGGCCACACTGTCCTGGGAGTTTGTTTATCTATCTATCTATCTATCTATCTATCTATCTATCTTTCTATCTATCTATCTATCTATCTATCTATCTATCTATCTATCTATCTATTTATTTATTTATTTTTTACAGCTGTTGACACGAGGGACAAGTGCCTTGTTTGGTTGCTCCAAATCTCGATAACGCAACTTTTTACGCACCATGCCTTTAAACCTTCTGGTTCATCCCGAACGCTCGTTCACCTGTTTAATACGTTTGATTGCATATTTTACGCACTGTTTCTGAGGCGTACCACTTTTGTTATGACCATTCAGAAGGTTTTTTTTACATGTTGAGGAACACAGGATAGTAAACTGAAGGATTTCTAGATGGATTTTGTGAAGTTGCTGCACGCTTACTGTCTCCTACTGTTTTACTTTTCTATTTGGACCGAGCTCCAAAGTTAGATTAAAGAAAAAAAAAAAAAAAGAAAAAAAGAAAAAGAAAGAGGAGATATTCTATTTGGGATTTGCATGCATCTGCTCATATTAGTAATACGCCCACAGTATGAGCACATTTCTTTTTGCTCGGACACCTCCTCTGGTCGCGCGGCTGTGAGCGCGCAGGGCCGCAGCTTTCTAGTTTTACAGGGTGCGTTGAATTAGTGATGAGCCGCGCACACCTGTTCTCCACGCGGCTCCCGGCGCACTTGTGCGAGGGGCTCCAGAAGAAACCGCCTCGTTAATGTTGCATGAACCGTCCACAGCGGAACAATGGCAACGCGATTCCTTGCACGGATGGAATATGAAGTGGTTGAGCCTCTTTCAATTAGTAATAACCGGTCCTGATAACGTCCCTCTTGACATTTTGGTTGATCTTATCTTTAACTTTGTTGTGTGTGTGTGTGTGTTTTTTTATTTTTTTTTATTTCTTTATATCCAAATATTCCATAAAGCTGCTGTTTTTTTAACGCACCCTTGCTGCGTAAAGAAGGCCTGTGACGTGCTGTGTCTGCTTATAACTGTGCAAACATGGCTGCTTCCTCTTAAAGATATTTGTATGGGACAAAACAGTATCCAGCCGAGCAATATTTGATTAATGACATATCGAAATTTGAACTTAAATTCTATTTAATGAATTGAATTGTTGCCTTTATGCTCAGAACGGCTTCCGTCGTTTCCATTTTTTGAGTTTAATCTAAAAGCAGAAATAAGTGGACGGATGCCCATTTTTGGCATGACTGTTTGAAAAGGTAATTTAATGTCCGTTTATTGCACCAATATCCAAATGTATTACGTTTTAATATTTCTGGGTTTGTTTGTTTTTTCATAAATTAATCACCTTTTAAACAAATGTGAATATTTTACTTATCCATCCAACTTAAGGTGAAAACGTGAGTTTGGACAGTGTGCTCTTTCTCCCACTTGACCGCAGGAGCCGATGGGTTTATATAACTGGGAATGGGTTTATTGTACTAATTATCTTAAGCTGCAGTGATATGATTGTAATGATGAAGAAAAAAAAAACAGCGTCAGTCCTCGTTTTGACTCGCTTGGTGTTTGTCTGTGTGTTTATTCTACGCTATGTGCTTCTTTTTCTTTTTCTTTTTTTTTTCTTATCTGCTTTTAGTGGAGTTTAGCTTCGGCCTGTTGCTGTAAACATGATAATACAGCATTTTGTACTTCATTCACTTTTCCTCATTTCATCAAGGATCTGTGGATTCAGCAGCAATTTCGAGATTGTTTGACTACACCGGGGTTAAAATAATGAATTAATTGAAATAATTGTGTGTAAATGACGAACATGTTGTGCGTTCATTCGAAGTGAAAGGAAAGAGTGATGATGATGATGATGATGATGATGATGATGATGATGATGATGATGGCAAACGTAGAAAAGGGGTATGAATTTTATTTATTTGTGTATTCATTAATTCATTTATTTATTTATTAAATAACATTTATTTATGCCGTTATTGTTAATGTTAGTGATCCATAAACGAAGACACATGGAGCAGTAAACTCAAATGCAAAGAAAGCGGAATAGAAAATGGAACAAAGTGAATCAGCTCCAGATAAAAGACAGGACTTTCTGTAGAATAAATGACTGACAAAAGCGCAATATGAATAAAAAGCTCATGGTTTAAAAGAAGAAAGTAAACGCCTGTAAACAAAAGTCTCATCAGCTGATTACCAGCATGTTGTCCTGAACGGTAACTGTACGCACAAAACGCGTGTTCACTCGTCACGCGCGTCCCCTGACAGCTGTCCCCCACACACACACCACCACCACCACGCCTCTAAACATATCGATGTATCGTGAACGGACCACACTGACCATCGTGTCCCCCTCCAGCAGAAATCCCAGTGTGCGCGGGCTGCAACCAACACATCGTGGACCGCTTCATCCTCAAAGTGCTGGACCGCCACTGGCACAGCAAGTGCCTCAAGTGCAGCGACTGCCAGGCGCAGCTGGCGGAGAAGTGCTTCAGCAGGGGCGACAGCGTCTACTGCAAAGAGGATTTCTTCAAGTGAGTAAGCCTTTGAAAACATTTTACGTCTTTTTTTGTTGTTGTTGTTGTTCGTATCTGCTTTAAATTCTCACGATTAGAAAGTTGTTTTGTGTGTGTGTGTGTGTGTGTGTGTGTGTGTGTGTGTGTGTGTGTGTGTGTGTGTGTGTGTGTGTGTGTTTTTCATGAATTGATTGCAATCGTCTAATTTCCAAAAAGGAGATTCGGGACCAAATGCGCGGCCTGTCAGCAGGGCATCCCGCCCACACAGGTGGTGAGGAGAGCGCAGGACTTCGTCTATCACCTGCACTGCTTCGCCTGCGTCGTGTGCAAGAGGCAGCTGGCCACGGGGGACGAGTACTACCTGATGGAGGACAGCAGGCTGGTGTGCAAGGCCGACTACGAGACGGCCAAGCAGAGAGGTGAGGAGGGGAGGAGGGGGTGCACCTGACCTTATTAGTTGGATGATCGCGACACGATGCAGTGTTTTCTTCGGACCTTAATCTCCAGGTTTATGTGATGGTAAGCGTTGTCCGCGCTTTTGACGTGACAATGAGGTCACCCATAAAGCGCTGACCCACCTGTGCTAATTGCGTCGTTGCCCGGCGGATCAATCGATGGATAGCCGCGTAAAAGCCCGAGGCCTGGGAGGCTTTACGCGTGCGCTCTGGTATCGCTCGAAGGAATCAGCTCTCAATAAGTCTTATTGTTGTTCTCTGAGTGGAGACACAGAGGGAGAGAGGAGGGAGACAGAGGGAGAGGAGGGAGACAAGATGAATGTTCATGTTTTAGAATCTGTGTCATCATGTGCAGTGGTCGCTTAATTCACAACATGGACAAAATCATCTATTAAGGCCTTATGTGTAATACTTCTATACATGCAAGAACTAGGTAAAATATCTAAATGTATTTAAATGAAATCTGGAATTAAATTAAATGACACACAGGTGTAGTGTATCTTATTGATTTATTAATTTATTTATTGGAATACATTTACAGTCAGCAGTATCTCACTTTTTACGCCGCAATTAAGTCTAAACATAAACAGAGGATTTTCATATATAGGTTTAAAAAAGTGGATTCTTTTTACATTTTTACATTTTAAACAGCTTTGAAAAAAAAACAATGCATGATACATCAGAATCAGAATCAGATCTGTCTCTTAGAGAGAGAAATTTCTGTGTCGCAGCAGCCAAAGGACAGTGATGTTACAACAAACAATAATAATAGACACAAATAGATAGAAAAAGAGGAAAATACTCAAAGGTGAGCAAGAGCTGCTGTAACAGGCTGCCACTCTCAAGGAACCGTCTTCCCATTTACAAGAAAAATATGGAAACAACCAGCACCTCTGAAGAACCTTTAGTTTAGTTTAGTGTCATATAATGTCTGGGGTTTTGTTACATCCAACTGTCGGCAAGAAAGAAAACAGGCCAAGCATATTTACAAAAGTGTCAAATAATCCCTTCAGTGGCCCACTTTCTCCACACCTAGCACTTTGATTTATGCATATTAGGTAGTTTAATTAGTTGTCGTTGCATTATTGTATGTCAAAAAAAGGTTTTGCTTTGAGAGAGAATGCTTAAAGGGAGATGGAGAAGTCAGACACATGATAAAAGTCCAATTATGAGAAAGGAAGTCAAACTGATGGAAATGATATGCTAAATAAAAATGATATACTCCAGTCTGCCATAAATGTTCAAAGTGTCCAGAATGTGCAAATCTGAAAACATTTTCTTAAAGGGACTTTACACAAATATTTAAAAACTTTAACAAACAGATTGTAAAACGTTTCATTTAGCCATATTCTAAGAAAAAAAAAAACATATTATTACCAAACACATATAATTAAGAGACTTACCAACCTTCCCACAGTAAAGTAATGGTAAGTTTTCACTCAATGACAAAATATTAGACCATTGTTATTATTATTTACACAATTTTATACACTGAATCATTTGTTTTACTTTACAATAATCAGTTTAATCAATCTTTCAAATGTGCTGTCAGGAAATATAAAACAAAACATTTTTTATATGCCCCAAAACAATTTCATGAGATATGATGATTACATTAACCAACACCACTTTCACTTTCACTGAAATAAAAAAACTCCCAGCAGGCTGTGTTCCTCGCAGGGCAGACCGGCCACGCTTAAGTTTTATCTCCCCATCTGTTTGTTTGAATTTACTGCCCGACGCCACGTGTGGATTTATGTGGCGAGTTTAACGCTAAGTTTTCACTAAAAACACACACGTTTATTTTACTAATGAGAGGGCGCAATTACTTGGGCAGCATCCATTTGGATGATGGTTTTTCTGTATTTTGCTGTGCTGGCCAACAGATGTGCAGACATGATGCAAATTATGCACAGGAAGCCAGGTTTTGGTTTATAGGCAGAGGGGGAATTTATCCATCCATGTTAAATTAGAAAGTTGTATATTATGCAGGCCGGTTTATGTTATCAGTTGCTCTGAATGTGTGTTCCTATCACAGATTTTCAAATATCAGACCTTAATTTTTATCTTCTGTGACTCTATATGTGACTCTTATTATCATTGTAAGTATCATATGTATTTTTTGTATTATGTTGTTATAGACAGGAATGAATTGACACAATCTACAGTGATGTAAAATACCAGCAATGTTCATTATCTAAATGACTTCATTTCTTTTTGATGAAATTATTGCAAAATTGAACAATTTTTCTCAAGATCTTGGGCCTGAAAACATAAAAAAATTAATGATGTTGAGGTCGATCATTGGCTCATAGCGTGTTGTCCATCTTATTTTTTTTTTCAGAAGCAGACTCGACTGCAAAAAGACCACGAACCACCATCACGGCTAAACAGCTGGAAACGCTGAAGAACGCCTACAATAACTCTCCCAAACCCGCCCGCCACGTCCGGGAGCAGCTCTCATCAGAGACGGGCCTGGATATGCGGGTTGTGCAGGTACATTATTATCCATTAAGGGCTTTTCCATTAGTGTCCTTACTGCATTATTATCAGGGGACAATTGTGGGCAAACTGGCACAAGCCTACTGTACTACTAAGTGTATGTGTGTGTGTGTGTGTGTGTGTGTTGGGGTGGGGGAATTTACGGCTAGATGGAGTAAAATGAAGTCCACATGAAAGTCAGCGCGGTTTAAGTGCAGGCTCGTTAACAATGCTAAGAGGGCCCCTCGCATATTGTCTACCGCTGAGGAGCCTCGCGATGGTTGCTAGGTGGCGGTCATATATATTGTTTTATTTGCAAGGACAAAAGTAGAGACGGAAGCCACTAAAATGCCCCTCATTATTCAGTGAAAGGGAAGGGGTGAAGAGGGTTCGCCCGGGGTGGAATATCATTAAAGGGAATGTAAAATCCCTTTTTGCACCCGTGACTGAAATGAATTAATTTTTCGCATGTTAAGATGGAATTAATACGACACACGGCGTTTATTCGGTTTGCGTCAGATTTCACGGACATGCGGTGAGGTTACAGGCTGGTTGAAGTTTAATGTTTTCTAGAGCTTGAGATAAAATTTATTAGATCGGATCAAAAGTGGAGAGAGGAAACATTTTAATGAATTAAATCAGTGGCTCGCTAACCTGTCTGCTCCCACTGGGGCGAGGACAACTTGTAGCTGTCGGTGAAGTTAATTAAATGCGTGATAAATCCGGTGTAGGGGACGCTGATCTCAGGATTACCGGTCAGTGTCACCATTTCAAGTCTCACACTCCGACTTCCAAAAGGCAGTCCTCGAAAATGAATCCTGCTTTAATTTGTATGAGACTGTGCGAGAGGCGTGATAACTACAAAACATGGTGGGGTATTTGTAGAGTTAAGGTCCTCAAGACTGGGAAGGATTGTGTAAATTTCATAAGGAGAAGTGTTTTAATTTTGGTTTACAAAATTCTACTAAATTGAATTCACTCATAGGGATTTTAGACATTGTTCTAAACAGTCAGATTTGATTCTAATAAGTCACGAGAACCTTTTGCGAAATAATATATCTTGTCTTTTCCCCCACCAGGTTTGGTTTCAGAACAGGCGAGCCAAAGAGAAAAGGCTGAAGAAGGACGCCGGTCGGCAGAGGTGGGGGCAATACTTCCGCAACATGAAGAGGTCGCGAGGAAGCTCCAAATCCGACAAGGACAGCATCCAGGAGGAGGGCATGGACAGCGACGCCGAGGTGTCTTTTACAGGTAGAGTCAGAGGAGGCGTTTTTTTCATAGTGACGATGGCTCCTTGTCTGATTTTAAGTGGCCGTGACAGCATGACAGTGAGGCAGCATGAACAATACCAGCTAAATTGAATTCAGCCATCGTTCGTTTCTTATTTACACCTGCGCTTTTCATACTGTGTTAGGATGGCTGCCGTGTTGGTGGGTAGAACAAATAAAACCCTTGTATGAATGTGAGAATGAGCTTCAGAATATTGCTAGGAAATTAATAACCAGTTACAAAACCACTCTATATCTGCATAAAACTAGATTGTAGTGTGTTATAAACCATTTATTAAATGCTAAATAGGTGGGTTAAAAAAAAGCGACAGGAAGCAAAACATTAGATTAATAAAGGTGCAAACACACGGTTAGCATTTTTCCAGACGATAAGTCAATAATTAACAAAAGAAAAATGAAACATTTTCTTCAATTTTTTTTTTCATTTTCTATCCAGTAACACTTCATAATAACCATCCTTAACAAATGGTAAATTTATAGTTGATTTAACTTTAGATAACAGCTTATTTCACTGTTAAAAAATGCTTAACAAACTAATTCATTAAGCAACTTTAAAGGTCTATAAACATCAGTTGCAACTTAATATTTTCCATCTACAGTACATATTGTTGTTTAGAGATGAACCACACAGTATTTATTAAACATTTATTTAAAGTATCATAAACATTAGTTGCAACTTTATGATAATTGTTCTAAAACATGATTTACAAAGCTTGTCAATGTGTGTTAAGAGTAAAATTAATATTTAAAAAGTTTAATTCTATTATTATAAAGTGGTACCTTCCATCCATCCATTCCTTTGAAGGGCATTCATTTAAAATTGTTAGGTAATTGTGTTTATTATACATATTAAAGCTGCATTAAGTGGTTCATTTTTGTTCAAATAAGTGTTAAATAGCTCTATGGTGCAAAAGTAATCAATGTGAGAGAGGGTTTGGTCAATAACCTCTCTCCTCCCCTCACTCATGCAGTCATAGAGAAAAATACATTTTACGGTAATCCTTCCCACTTTATCCAATCAGGACAGAGAGCTCCATAAAGAGGCGGTCCTGTCTGGAGCAGAACCCTCCTGTTTGCTGATATGTCTGGCAATTACTAGAAGGGAGGGAGGGGGAGTGCTAACTGCAAAACGGACAGGAATACTTACAGAAGCTTTATTTATTTATTTCTTTATAAGTGAATGTCAAAAGGCCTGGCCTACCTTAGCTAGAGAATTAACTGTTAGTGCTATAAAGTCAGTCTACAGAACTGCCCAACCTTCCTTCAGTCTTGCCTCTACAGTGTCATTTGTCCATTATATTATTCAATAAAAGTGCTACTAAAGAGTTCACTTAAATGTTGTATCGTCAGCTGCTACAAATACAGGCTTGTACGAGAGAAATGTATAAAAGAAAAAGTGTTTTTCATTGTGGAAAATGTCATTTTTACTAAGTCCAATCCAGTTGAAATAACAAATATCACTTCCTTGCTGCACAGATGAACCACCCATGTCAGAACTCGGCCTCACTAACGGCATCTACAGCAGCCTGAGTGAGTCCTCTCCAGCCATGGGGGGCCGCCAAGGGGGCAACAACCACGGCTCCTTCCCCCTGGAGCACGGCGTCCTTCCCTCTCAGGACCAGTTCCACGACATCCGCTCCAACAGCCCCTACGGCCTTCCTCAGTCGCCGGGGTCACTTCAGGCGCTACCCAGACACCAGCCGCTGATCTCGAGCTTGGTCTACCCCGAGTCCGGCATTTCAATCATGACCCAGGGTGGCGGGCCGGGGATCAACCCTGCTGTAAGAGCCTCCATGGGGGGCGCCAACGGCCCCAGCTCAGACCTCTCCACCGGCAGCAGTGGAGGATACCCAGACTTTCCTGCCAGTCCTGCCTCCTGGTTAGATGAGGTGGACCACGGGCAGTTTTGAAGAGATATTTGACTCTCTTTTTTTTTTTTTTTTTTTTTTTTTTGGTTTTGTGTCTTCTGTTGGATTTTAGAAACTGGAAATTAGTCACACAGTGGACAGTGGTTGTTTAAAGGACTAAGACTGCTGTCCTTGGATCACTCACCAATATCTGACTAGCAGGTTCTCTCTATATCTGTGATTTGGATGGCAGGAAAAAATGTCCTTCAAAAAAAAGCACTTGGCCTAACAACTGTCCTGACGATATTTAAAGCAAGAAATCTGTCAAAAATGTTCAGTTTTCAGATACCACTATAAGCTTTTTCTGAACAATGAACAGACCACAAACAGAGAAATTGATCATTTGGATTTTTCACCAATCCCCCCCCCCCCCCCCCCCCCCCCCCCTCATTCTCGTCAGCTCTGTGTTCAGGTGCAGAAATCAGTTCAACGTTCAGAGTCTTTAAATGTCTGGTTGTTGCCAAATGTCTATACATATATATATAAATATACTATATATATTGGTTTATCATTGTGGAGACTTTATTTTTATACAAACCCCGTCTTGGACATGAATAAGAACCCAGATATGAGGACTTTGTACATTCTTAAACAGGGATATAGGCAAAAATGAAGTAGATGTTGTCTTAAATGGTACCTAGGGGTCCAATTACTTCTATGCATTTGTGTGTTCTCAGATGTATCTCGTTCGTTTTGTTCAACAACCCCCGAAAGGAAGAACTGCTTTGACAACCCAGGGGTATGATGTATATGTTTGTTCATGTGGAAAATGTTTTATGTCTTATTTATTCCTTCTGGTAATGATGATGATGATTCCTGATTAAATGACAGGACTTTAATAAATTTGTCACTAAACGTCAACATGGAGTTTCTATCCTTTTTGATCGGACTGATCAATTGTGTATATATATATATATATATATATATATATATATATAAGCCTTCGCACAATATGAAGCCAAGATACATGTGCTAACAAACCAACTGGAGTCACCCTTCACATTTATCTTATATCTTTCTTGCAGCATCTATCTTATGTATTCATCTTGCACATCACAGCGCTGATAGTGAAACCAGAGCGAGCTGGCAGTTCTGCCTGTGTCTGCAAATTGAGCATCTGGCTAACTACCAACACTGTATCAGGGGTTCAACAGCTCTTTAGTGGAGAAATTTGATGCAGACAGAGAGTCAACTCATCAATTCAGAGATTACTGGGTCTTGTTTGCCCAAATGCCCCTATGGGAAAGGAATCTCCAATCCATTAGCCGAGAAGGGATCAAGTGCCCCTTGTGAATTTCCTCATTTGTTTAGTTATTCAAAGTCAGGTTCAATTAAGTAGATTAAACAGTATATGCGGAGGTGGGAGCGTGCATGTGATTGTATGTGTGTGTGTGTGTGTGTGTGTATGTGTGCATATGTGTGTGCGTGTGTGTGTGCAGTTACATGTTTATGTATTTGCTTCAATACTGGCCTGTGATGTGCTGCTTTCTTTCTTTGCTTTTGAGGTCTTTCTAAAGTTTTAACTGACTCCTCATAAATATGTAGGCCTAGATCAAATTTGTTTATTTTGGTCAGCATTTTGGAAAGACCATTTACTGAAGTGCTGAAGCACTTAAGTGGACTTTTAAGTATTGATACAAAGTTAGTAGAGTCAGTATTTCAATTTTATGCTATCATTCAAGGGCTCAAGGTATCTTTATTATCCCCAAGACATAGTTTGTCGTACAGGGACAAATACGTTCTTAACTCAATTACTCCTGCATTCTGGAAAAAATGTTTGTGGTGACAAAACTCATTTTATTGAGTAGTTCGAGACTGATCTTCTTATCAGGAGGAGGAGTGGTCATGTTGTGAAGCAAGGTGAGAGACCACTATTCAGCACCACTATTCATGACCACCCTTGGCTTCCTGTCACGACTGACAGAACCGGGTGATTTTAGTGACTGTCAAAACAAGTTGGCTGCTGTATTTTTTCGTGGTGTCAGCATTTTTGTGGCAACAAAAATGGGCATTTCAAGCCAAAACATGATCTTTTCCATGACCGAGACTGTTTTTGTGCCTAAACCTGACCAGAACTTACGCAGAGCCTTGTCACAACAATAAACAGAAGACTTCGATGTAAAGAAACATAAAGTTTGCCGAAACAACAAGATCATTAAGGTTTTGTATTGCACTGTTCATTTTACTTGCATAAAGGAGCTGAGTACTTTCTCTACTCCCTAAAATGATAATTACATTAACACAGTGTCGTATCAAGCGACACTTCATTCATGCAAAAGACAACAGCATACAAAAGAATGAATGGTTTAGAACAAAGCTTTCAAAGAAAACACTTCTGTGTGCTTCTAGTCTTCTGCATGCCTGGGTGTCTGTCTGCATCATCGAACCACTTTGTGTGCGCAGGACTCTAAAGTATGACATGCACGACGGCGATCAGCTGTCCTCCAACCTTTTGTTTTGGAGTGCAACCTCCAACTTCCTCCGCCATTAATGTCCGCCCACTCTGCTCCTCAGGTTCCCACAACAAGAAAAGGAACACCAGACAGGATATTCGGCTGAATCCGTCCGGCTGAGTGGCAGGTATCACTGTTGCCTCCTAGAAGCGACAGGTGTGTAACCTGACCCAAAGAGTGTTTGGCAAAGACAGAGAGGCGGTGAGAGTGAAGTGTGAAAGGCTCTCTTAATCTCCTAGATACCCGGTTTGGTCACTTTACGAGTTTGTTTGTATTTGGGGTTAGACAGGCTGATATGTCGCAGAGTAAACAGGAAGTACTTTGTTCAAAAGCCTGATCTGTTGATTGTGGTTCATGTGCAGCTCAGTGAAGACGGGCTTGAAAAACATGCCACTTATGGGAAAGCTTGAAGCACTTTTTCTTAGTTTGAATTTTCTGAACTTGAATTTTCTTACGATAAAACGCCGATCTCTCAGTGAATGACCACACTCGCAGGTGTGAGATTTTGGTGACCATGTGATGAACTCCCCTGAACAAATAACGGGGATTATCCTGCCCCACTCTTTCAGATTGAGTTTTCTGAGTAAAGAATTAGATTAAGTTGGGTATGCAATTTGTCAGATGGGTTGTACGAGACCGCCTGAAGGTGAGGAAAGCAGCTGTCAACAAGGTGTTAACAAGTGAGAGGTAAGCAGCTTCACAATAGTCGGGGGAATGGTGGGGGGAAAAAAAGAATTGGTGGGAAATAAAGGTGGAGGGCTTGTGTGCACATTAGTGAATGCATGACTGGCGTGACAGTTAATTGATACAAGTTCTTTGGCAGACGAAGGCGGGCTGTAATAACCTGACTTCCTGTTGATAAGGGACGAGGATGCTGGGAGATAATATATACAGTGGTGTCACTTATCTTGTACATCTTATGACATGTACTGTACAAAGGTAACTGAAAGCCATTACATGTACAGGGAAAGACAGAAACTTTGAGAAAGAAATACAAAATTTAGTAAAGTAAAAAATAACTGAAACTGACGAGAAATGTCTCCTGACTGATCTCTACAAAGAGCACAGCAAATTTGAGATACTCAGTATTAACATTCTAGTTAACATTTACAATATAACAGTAGTTCCCATTGTGCTCATAATTGTGAGATACACAGATGCAAGACTCTTCAGAAAGTCCACACAAACTAAAATCTTTCTAAATTTATTTAAATCCAAACCTGTTTCCCATTTACAATAACCTAATTTTTCACTAAGAACAATGGGTATAACTCAAAGAGGCACTATGTAGTTTCAAACTCAAAAATGTTTGACGTTCTTCATGGATAGTGTGTTTAATGAATTTTTTTCAAGTCATGAAAATCAATCAATGAAGATCTTTCTCTTCTGATAAAAACGTCTTCTCGCTTTGTTAACGCAGACGTGAAGCTCATAACAATCGCAATGACAGCAAGTGAAATGCAGGAAATTGTAAATATTCTCACAAACTTCGACCACTTCCTTTCCAATCCTAAACTATTAAAACAATTTACAAATCCACATTAACCCCCCGAGCAGTGTGTCACTACAAGCCTCGGTGCTTTTTACTTACCCCAAATTAATTTGACCTCCATGTTCTGCACATATTTTTGTGTGAGACTCACAAGACACTGTGCTTGGCAGCTTATACAAGGATGAAAAGGGTGATTTTGTCTTTTGTTTTGTCTTTGTCTAGAGCAGTCTAACTGCATCTCTACTCTCTCTGCTCTTTGGAGGTTACCATTTAGTTAATTTGATGTGTTTGCTGAAGAGTTAGTGTATTTAATCTGCACAAAAAATAGAACGTAGGTTCATGAAAACACTTTTACGTGAAGATTTATTGTTGCTGTGCCGTAATCTATTAGATATCTCATCATTTTGAGTCTTAGACGACATTAGCAGTGCCTTAGATGACTAGATTTTGATTGGTCTGCACTGAAACAAGATTGTGATTTGATTAGCAAAAATCCAATTTGAGTAAAAGAGCTTTTTATTTTGATATTTAATCTCTAAATGATTGAAGAGAACAGAGTTAACTTAACATTACTCTTTAATCGTACAAAGATAAGAGCTGTGCTTAAATGCACACTGTATTTTAGGATGGAATTAGATATAATAAGTGATATATTTTTGAAATAAGATTGTTAAAAAAAAACAGGATTCATTTATTTGTCTTTGGGTGTAACAAGAGTGTATTTATAAAATGCTTTAACTAATCGCAGCGATTTTTCAGTTTTCTGGACGACAACACCAAAATAAAAGCACACTCCTCACAAAGTCAAGAGTGCTGGCAGTGAAACAATTATGAAATATAAACTACAAGGTGTAAATCATAAAATATATCACGTATTTATATCCCAATGACTTTTAAGGTTGCCTATTGCTCTGCAGCTACAGTTAAACTGTTGCTTTTGACTGTCCTTTCTGTAAAGGACTCTAAAGCCTGGCAGTTCGCCTGTTGTCTCTCTCTCTCTCACACACACACACACACACACACACACACAAGCCCCCCAGCCCCATGTCAGATGGTGCTGAGTAAATCAGGTCTGACAATAACACCTCCCTTGGGTCCCACACATCACAGCTACAATTCAGACCTAATGGAGCAGCAACGGAGGGGAGGCCGCTCGGTGCGCGCATGTGTGCGTGTGTGTGTGTGCAAATATATGCATGGATGCATGGTGGCAGCGGCGTGCTCTTTTTTTCTCTTTTTCATTTTGGGACCTCTGGAGGAGAGGAGGGATGAAGGGATGAGGGGGAGAGAGTAGGAGGAGGAGGAGGAGGAGGAGCACAGTGGATTATCTGTGGTACAGATATCAATCAATTAAAGCAGCGTGTTAATGAATAAGATCCTGCAGTGGTTATTAGGGGTTTTGTGGCTGCTAGGGAGAAGAGACGGGAGAGGAGAAGGTGCAAGGATGTGGAAAACTATGAGGAAGATTACCATGCATTACTAGAGGATAAGATTTTTTACAAGAAATGCTCAGAAAATAGTTTTACTTCCACGCATTAAACATATTTTATCCAGACAAATTAGTGTTTTTTTTTTAAATATTCCTACTTCCAAATAAGAAAATTAAAAAAAACTGTGTGAAAGTTGATTTTAACTTAATATAAAGTGTCTCCATGATGGTGCGCACACACACACACACACACACACACACACACACACATAGAGAGGCAAACAAAGTGCCAACACAGCACTGACCAACAGGATACTTTTGTTTATGCTGTAGATTAATGGCAGCAGCCGCATTAAAGCAATCTAACTAATCAACACGGTCATTAGCGTGTGTTTTTACTGACAACTTTAATCAAATCTATCACAGCTCCACCTCTCCATTACCCCGCCGGCTGCATAATTATCTCTTCATTTAATTCTCAGACGGGAATGCAATATCTGGTAATCTGTCTGCAATGGTTGACTGAAATGCATTCGGGAACATTCATATTAGAAATGTATCGGCTAATGCATCACTCAGCGCTTCTTCTTCGCCGCCCGGCGTTTGGATGTTTGTCATTTTTTATGCAATCTTCGGAGCACTTCATGGAGGCATTAACCCGGGAGTGTGTACATGAGAGGCATGCTGATTTTCACTCAGTGTGTTTGGTCACCGTTAACGACTTCTTCACGGGTCTATTTGAGCTTCATGTGAATCCATGAAATAAACCAAACTGCATGGAAAGTTTAGATCATTTAACAGTGTGTGAATGAGTGTTTGAAATTTCAAAAACAATGTGAAATTTTACAAGTTATCACAGTCCAAAATGGTTATGAATGATGAAATTGCTTTATTTATTCTGACTGAGGCTGCACAGTTTATTGAAATATTATCATGAATGCATTTTGGCTAAATGCAATATCCAAATCAATAACGTTAAACTGTGGGACAAAAGCAACAGACCCTGGTAAAGACCCAAACAAATGTAACATTGTCAGGATATTAATAGTTGTCCGGTGAAAAATGGAAATGAAAATGAAAACTGTGATGCAAAAATGATCATTTCCACTCATTGTGAATAACAATCGTAATGTTTGCAAGAAAAATCGCAATTAGATTTTCTAATTTTTAGCGATAGAAAACAAAGAAAAGTAAGCTGCTCTTTTTGCATTTGGAAGCTGTTTTGATAAATGACTAAAACAAAAAGGATTAGCGAATCTGGATCTAATTAATTTCCCGTGGATCAGCTGAATAAATGAGCCATCATTTCAGCATTAATTGTTTTTTTATAGGTAATAAATCTTCCATCTACAATTATGTTTGTGAAAAACAAATTCCCTGGGAGAGTAGAGCAGAAATTATTTAAGCTAGATGCTGCTTTGGGAGACATTTTTAGAAATGTTTTAAATACTGACACTTTATCCCCATTTCGGCTAGATTTTTGTCTTCTTCTTGCTGCTGTCAGGATTCATAACAGCACATGTTTATATTTGCCACACGCTGGGATAATCACCTTTTTTCTCATTAGGAGCTTTGGCTTCGCAAAGAGCCATCTCGGGGGCCTTTTGGCTTCTATGAGGTGTTAACAGCTCCCCACGGGAGGCTGTCTGGCTCTCACATAACCCTCGACCTCCCCGCCCACGAACGCAACACTCACCAAACCACTCAGACTCACAGATGGTCGCTATACCAGCAGCCAGCCATCACGCTTTTCAATTACCGCTACAGGCCGGGAAGGGCCATTGCTCAGCTGTCAGCGCCCTGTGACACAGGGGATCTGAGGAAGAAGGAACGGGAGAGGAGGAGAATTCCTGCACCCAAAAACTTGGAGAACCCCAAAGATCAGACTCCCTGTACACCAGCAACACACTGCACGGCCGTCACAAGCAGCGGTAACAAGTCTGCTGCGAGCATCAAAGAGGGTCTTCTGGGTACACAGTCTGCTCTGATCTCTGGCTGAAGGAGGCGATAAATCACTTAGTATAATTGTTGTTTTTCAAGCCAGCAGTTCAAGTGGCAAAGAAAAGGAGAGGGCTCACTTTGGTTTGCCTGCATGAAACGGAGGGAGGGGAGGAGAGCCAAGGAGGGTAAGCCCTCCGTGTTTGCCTGTTAGCGTTTTAATTTGAATATTGCTTCACTTCAGAGAGGAGGGGGAGGGAGACGAGGGCAGGATACTGTAGATCTCGAGTGATGCTTCCTGTTGGCTGACAAAAATATGAGCATCTGTGCATTCAGACCAGGAGCCCAATTTATCATCCACAACCAACAGAAAAAAAAGCAAATTTATTCTCATAAAGTTTTCAAATCTACTGGAACCTGATCACTTTGTATCTCTTTGATATGAAGCTATTGCCAAGAGATGTTGGAACTTACTGGAAACACAGGAAACAGCTAGCCTGGCTACGTTCAAAGGTAGACAAAAAAACAACCCACCAGTTCACCAATAACATGTTATATCTAGTTTGTTAATCCTAACAAAAAACACAAGTATAAAGATGCACCCAGTCAAGAAATAGTCCAGCACATGACCCCATAAAAAACACAGCTCGCCATTTTTACACATCTGCAAAGCTAAGCTAACCCAACGCTAAAGAAGGTCTGTTGAATTATCAATACTGCTGTGATGCTGTACCTTGAGATTTACTTCATGTTATTACAGTTTACAGTGACAGAGTAAATCAAGGGTCCAGCCTCACTTCCCACAGGCCCGTCACCCTGCCATTCTCCGCCGGTCCACCAGATGCCCCGTCCAACTTCCCCCACCCCACCACCACCACCACCACCAGCCCTGGTCACCTGACTCCCGTGTCCACCTGCTCGCCTGCTGACACATCTGCCGCTCATTGTCTCATCAGCCCCTCAGCATACATAACCAGCTCACCAGTCATTTCTCTGCGCCACTTTGCCATGTTTTGCTCGTGCGTTTCTTACCGTCTGTCCTTGTTCCTGAGTCGCCAGCACCGACCGCCAGAATACAATGTTGGGGTTTTAAATTTGTACATTTGTGGCGTCAGTGTTTGTGGCGAGGAAACTTGGTATTTTAGGCCGGAACATGATCTTATCGTCACCCTTACAATCGAAATGCATAGAATGTAAAGCTGAAACATAAAGAGGTTTCAACATATTAATGGTTTGCAGAAATGTAGAATGCCAACATTTATTTGCACATTTCCTGCTAATTCGCACACCAATGCGATAAAATCCTCTGACTTTGACCCGCTCTGCCTCGTTGTCCTCAATCCTTTTAGAAATTTCATCCACAAATTTAGAGCTCACCTTATTCCCCCTTACTGCTGATCCCGGCTTAGTGCTGCGTCGGTGTGTGTGTGTGTGTGTGTGTATGTTGGGGGGGGGAGGGCAACAGGTAATCGATGAGGCCAGAGGCATGTGGCAGGAGCCAGGTCTTTTCTCATTCGGACAAAACGAAGAAGACATCTGTCACATGATAAAGCAACAACAGTTTACCGGTGCGATTATGCGGGTCAAGGTTTATGGATTTATCCGTCAGTTCTGTGGGGATTTTGGCAGTTCTTAGACGGAGGGTGTGTTCGTTTTTAGTGAACGGGTCCACACGCGCGGTTCTACTTCATGTCTGTTTAATTGGTTATTATATACAGTATGGTTGCATTCTGAATAAGGTGCTGGTGTAATGTGTTCTAACTTTCAAATTCTAATCAATTCCTGACATATGAGCATGCTGTAGCCCGCTGACAAATAGCACGTCTGTAAATTCATTAATTGTACACACCCTGAACATGAGTGCCCAGCTTTTCTATTTCTTCACCGTGTTTCTAGCCACGCAATTCGTCTTTTCACAGAGAGAAGTAATCCTGCTTCAGCACGAGGGCCCCCCAAGGTCGCCACCATCAGTCGCAAAGCGCACAATCCAGGTTGGAACATTTGTTCTGGCCCGTCTCTCTCTCTCTCTCTCTCTCCCTCAACCCCTTCGCTGTTGTTTTCTTTCCTTTTTTTTTTTTTTTTTCATAATTCATGTCAAAGGATCTCTGGAGAGATGAGTGAGGGTGGTGTGTGTTGGGGTAGGGGTTGGGGGACGGCGGTTGTGGGTGGGTGGAGAGGACAAGGGGGTGGAGAGGGCATACACTTAATCCCTGGGTCAAGATGTATTTATTGAAGATTAATAACCGAGCAGCAATCTCATCATGCTCTCGATGATTTTATAATTTGGTTTTCTGCGGGGCAGGGAGGGTGGGGGGGGGGGGATCGGGGACAAAAGCAAGTGGGAGACGCTGAACTGTTGTTAATAACACGGGGAGCAGGATACAGTACAGTGCGAGGCTTTCATGTCTGTGATTTTAAGCTCTGGTATCAGAAAAGGTTTATCGTGTTCTGAAGGGTGCAACTCGGAGAGTTACACATGTATACAGCCTCGTATCATGGCAGTTTGGAGACAGTGAGTTAATGGCATCTATAGGATTCGACTTTTTGTCCTGGAGATTAATGTCCATGTATAAAAAGTCCTAAGAGTTGCATTTCATCAGTATTTTAGGAATTGACTGTTATGGAAATATAACTGAATTAACAATGTTTACCTTAACTTAACCAAAGTCAATTCTACAGATTTACATTTCAGAACTTTAAAGGATGAGTTCACTCAAAAAGGAACATTTTGTTACTAGCTACTCAGTCATGCTGATGGAAAGCCAGTACAGTTTTGTAGTACACAAAATATTTCTGGAGCGTCACAACAAGACAGTGTTGCACCGCTCTCATAAATGACTGAAGTAGATGGGGACAAACTACATCCAGCGTAAATTTAAGTGAACACATGTTGAGTATGTAAATATCGTCTTTTCATATACATTTGAGATCTCAGGCTGTGCAGAGACTTGAATTACACCGGAAGAGTTCCATGGAGCCATCTTATCTTTTGTTCATTTTTACATTTAAAACCAGTCCCCATCTATTTCAGTTGTTGAGGAGAATGTGGCGTCACTGTTGCATGACGAAGCCCTGAAAATGAAAATACAAACTTCATCCAACTTTCTAGAGAGAGAGTAGATAAAGATGGGATTTTAAATTTCATGTGAACTAACCCTTTAACCAAACAGCTTTTTTTTTTACCATGGATTTTGGTGCATGATATCCTGCCTTGTGTTTGTTTGTTAATAAGATTGTTGATTCTACAGCAGCCACCTAGTTGGGTCATTTTTTTTTATTAATTAAAAAAAAAATGGCAGGATATTCAGTGTTTTTTGCATCCGTAAAAATGTGTCAACTTTGACCAAAAATAAGAAAACAAATCTTTTTTGTAACTAGTGTACCTGAATCCAAACAATGAAAACAAAGAAGTTGTTAGACAATGATATGATGCAGCGTGGGATCATGGGAGGTGTTGTCTTTACAAACAATGACCATTACCAGTGAAGGTCTATCTGATATGTCAAATGCTCATGGACGAGGTAATGTATTCAACTTTTCTTTTCACATTATGTTCAGTCACTTTTATGGACGTCAAATATCCCTCTCTGATGCATCATCTGATATTTCCCGTGAAAACACACCGTTACGTAGTAAAGTGACGGATTTCGCTGAGGTTTAATATCGGAAAACATTTGGATAATGTAAGGACACAAGTCAACAAAATATATTACAAAGGTCTTGTCACTGTTAGACATTTAAATGTGGAAACGTTACATATTATATCTCTTTATTGGCACACCAATACATCTAACTGTGTCGCGGACTGAGATATTTGTCAATACAGATGCCGTTTCTCTGAATATTGCATATGTAGAGAGGCAGCATCCATCTCATTCACTTAATGGATTCATCGCACGCTCTGGGCAGAGAGGGGAGAGGTAGAGAGGCTGGGGAAGAGACACCTTTTGTCACCAAGCAACAGGGGGAAAAATGGCAAAAAGATAAATTTCAGCCCAGGGTGTGGGTTCAAGGTTCAAGGTGCAGCCTCCCATCCCAAATTTATTTATACCCCTAATAATAATGAGTGGATTGAATAGATTGTTCGTCCCTGACCTTGGTGATCAGGCAAACCTTATGCTACTATATCAAAGCAGACAGGCAGACACGTCTGCACGGCGTGACGGCTGACACCGTCGGCCCGAAGATGGAGGGGAAGGAAAGGCAGGAGAGGTGGAGGGAGGGGACGGAGGAGGGGGACGGGGGGTATGTAGAGCAGAAGTGATGAGAGGTGAAGGGGCACCGTGTTTGCATTTTGTATGGAATGAGGAGCAGGCTGGAGGATGTGTGAAGGACACTGAGGGAGGGCAAATGTGCTGGGTGTTTTTATTTTTGCCTGGATGTATACATTGATGTGCATGGACAGGAAAAAGGAGGCCAGGAACTTCTTAAACACCGACAACATTTT
The DNA here is from genome assembly GCF_900880675.1 of Sparus aurata. NCBI lineage: Eukaryota > Metazoa > Chordata > Actinopteri > Spariformes > Sparidae > Sparus > Sparus aurata. The sequence goes on from NC_044198.1 coordinate 18,599,932, forward strand.
CACAACTTAACTCGTTAACTTGTTGCCAAATAACTTTCAGGTCAGACACATTAAAATGGAGTTGGTATTGAGTCCCATGAAAAATGACAGCCCTATTTTGTGCAACATCACCAAACAAATTGTATTTCATTAACCCTTTGAATGACCAGAACTACAACAAATAAGTATTTCTGCTGCATTCCTTATCTTGAAAATGCAGATTGAAGCTTGAAGCTGGCAGCGTTCACAGGGAGAGGGTAGGATGTATTTGTAGACTACAGTATTTGCACCGGGTATGTGAGTGAAATACTTAGATATGGTGGCATGAAATAAAATGTATAAAGGTGTCTGTTCCTTTGTGCGTCACATTTCCTGCTCTGTTTTGTTAATATACACAAGGAGGCTGAGAGTTCAGTTGTCTGTAAATTTACCAAAGGAACTTCAGTGTCGCGTTTTTGTTTTTATGTTTGTTTTTAAAATGCCTGAAGGTCGGAGATCTTTGCCGGAAAAAAATTCCCACCTACAACGTTTCCAGTTCATTTTAGCAGGTCGCCTTTAGGCAAAATTTGTTTTGTCGGAATTTGGTTGGCAATTTTTTTTGGTTAAGACATTTTTTCAATCAATAATTACCCACTTCTCGTGGCTGACACCAATGTGAAACTGATAATTCACCAATTTGGTATTTCAAAAGAAGTTCCCAACCTGTAGTTTATTCATACCTGAGGGGAAAGAAACGCTAATGGGGCTTTCCGACAGAACACAGGCTCCCGCTGTACATTGTTCCTGAAAAAAAAACGTTCTCCTCCCACAAACGGAGTCATCATCAGAAGAGGAGGGACACACAGCTCCTTCCTCTGCTCTGCACATCCCTCCTGAGACAAGCCCATCACTTGAATCTCCGAGCATTAGCCATCAAAGGCCCATCCCCGGCTACATTAAATGTATTTAGATCTTACAAAGTGCTCCCCCTTGAATCCATCACTTCCTTCAGTGACTTAAGACCCCAAAAAAGGAGAAAAAAAGAAAAAGGAGGTTAAGGAGGAGGAGAAGGAGGGGCCAACCAAGAGGAGAAAAAGGGAGCTGGGGGGGATTTACGGTGACAAAATGCCGGGGTCAGGCAGGGTGTGTGGCAGCGGTATTGATCAGCGAGGCATGCAGCGCACACGTGGCCCGAACCCTGACCCTTAAATAGCGAATGAATCTCAATCCAATAGACTGGAGTGTCTGGTACAGCTTACACACACACAGGGACAGAAGACACATAAAAACACACACACCACACAAATATGAAGGAATACACTCACCACTCGGCTCGCTGCTATCGCTAGTAAGCGGCGACACCGCCCCCACTGAGCAACCTGGATCAATATCAGCAGAGCATGATTTCCGCATTATAGATTGGCAGTTCCTTTATAAAAGAAAAGGTGAGCATCTGTGTACGAGCGCCGGTGTTTACATGCGTGTGCTGTGTGTGTACAATGCTTGTTTAAGTAGACGGAGAGAGGATGTGAAAGAGACTGAAAGGGAGGGAGGTTACAGCTACAAGAAGATGTTATCCTCGGTGAATAAGAAAATGTAGAGAGGACACACGGACACAACTTTTTCTTTAAACATGCAAACGTCAAAAAGAGAGAAAAACTGAGACAGCTCAGTGTATCACCTCCTGAGCTGCTTCACACACACAGAGCTGGAAGCATAAAGGAAGGGGGGGAAAAGGTTAATAGCTAAAAAATAATGCATGAAAAGACGGAATACTCGGCCCAGCTCGGCCCCCTAATTACACTAATTGAATGAAATCCACACAAGGACATATATGTGAGAATTATGGCGTAAGCAGAGCAGCAGTGTGGAGGTATTAACATGCAGCCACAAGGACATGTAGAGCGATAAAAACACACCGGACGACTGAGTGTGTATTCGCGGTATATCACATTATCAGGTGTCGTTCGCGAGAATATTTATTTATTGGAAGGTGTTGTTCTCCAGGTTAGCAGAGGAAGTGATGAAGGTAAAGGTATATTTTCTACTTCTGGTTTTGTAGCTGACTTTAACCCCTTCATGACTTACAGACGTGATGCTTCATATGTTGTCTTTCTAAAGACAACGAATGAATAGAAGATATATCAGAAAATGTGGATTAAAAAAAAACAGAAAAGGTAATTACAGTACACATATAGATAAAAAGAAATATGTTTACATTTCATTTAAAGTTGGAACAGCTTGGAGGCTGCATAATCAGCAGTTGAAGGGAAAAATTAGAGTCTTGACAGCACAGATATGATAATATCGTCTAAAGAGTCTAGCTGTTTGATGTTCGGCCTTGTGCATCCACTGTTCATCAGTTTATCTGTTTTTTCTACTATAACTGAGTGCAGTTGTTCTTTTTGTATGCTTTTGTACAGACTTTTTCTCTACCTCCCTACATTTGTATTTTGGTTGTAATTTATCTGCCCCCCAAAAATCACTCAGTGTAAACAGTTAGTTGGGATTTGATTGCAAGCATTTTTTTTTTTTAGAGATATTGCGATATTATTGTTATCGTAAATTTACTCATCCAGTGAAAATCTGATGTGACAGCCGATAGATCCAATACATTTAAAAATGATGTTTCATATACTAATATTTCAAATATGCTTAATTTTCTGTTTTGCTATAAGCAGCTTTCACGTCTTTAAAGAAACAGTAGGTCACACTGTATGATCGATGGAACCTTTATATAAAAGAACAAACATGTTCCTAAAACATAAAATGGCGCACTTTACAATTTACGCGAATGTATACGTAGGTTTCCTGGAAGGACTTTCTTTAAACGGCATAATAAAACACACTTAACAAAATAAAAGCACATTTCTAATCTTCATTTATGTTTTTCTCGTAAGGGTCACCGAAGTTGAGATCAGCCCCTGCTTTACATTACTTAGAATATTAGAAATTATTGGGATCGGACCTTTCCAATTCAGCCCCATATGTAGATTGCCTACCTACATGAGGGCAAACAAAAAAACTGCTTGGATTATTCTAATGTCAATGAAAGGCTCCCCTCTTTATTTAATGCCCCCTGCATACTTTGCATCTGCGAGTTCTCGATGTTGACACACATTCACCCCTCGACCCTGCACAGTTGCGCGCAGGCACGACGCAAACATAAGGCTTTACTAATAATCACTTCTTCTGTCTTCTTAACCCTCATACACAAACACACACACACCAGAAACACACTCACACACACATATACACACATGCATATACCTCCCGCTCTCCAACAAACACAAAACCCTTTTACGTAATGAAATTACAGCGAGTCATACGTTACACCGTCCGCTAGAGTTATGGGTACATTTTACATAAAATTCACATCGAGCGCATTGTCCAGGATGCATGCGTGCATACGGATTTACATTTTAGAGGGTATTAAAGAAATGAGCGGGGTGCAGTAAAAAATAGAAAGGGAGGGGAAAAAATGAAAAAGCGGCCCAATTTCCTGTTCTATCATCTCAGATCCTGGCAGCCATAAATAACATGAACACGTTCTTCCTCGATGCACACACACACTTGCAGTGAAAAAAAAATCAACGGCATGCAGAAAATGTGTTATTTTGTTTTGTCTGATTTTTGCCTGCATCTGAAGGAACCATTTTCATTTCGATGTCAACGACTTTGTACTTTTCACACATCTCCTCCCCGTCTCCACCCAGAGGCCAGGATCACCAGGGGGCACAGAGCCACCTCCTCTAGGCCAGCCTGGGCCACCCTTAATCCAACATGGCTCGCTGGATTCCAACAAGCAAATCTCATATTTCTAAACACTGGATTATGCTTTTCTTTTATTACTGCTGGAGCCCGGAGGAGAGTCGTGGGGTTAGGGGGTAAGGCCGAACTGATAGGATTACCAGAAAATCCTGTGGACTTAAATATGAAGGGAGGAATAATAATAATAATTTAAAAAAAATAAAAATACATATATGTGTTCATTAAGATGATGGCCGAATGGAAAAACCTGAATAAAAAAGAAGGGGCTAAAAATACTGATAAAAGGTAAAAGTAGGTCTGACACAGAAACATAATCCCACGATAAGCTCAAAAGCAGTTCAGCGACGACACACAAGACGGTCGCGCAAAACACACTTGATTACACACAGCGAGCGGGAAACTTAGTGCGCACATATAAGCCCCCGAACAAAGAAATGTGCATACAGGCTAAACAGAAGAAGAAGAAAAAAAAAACGTACACGCAGACAGAACACAAACACAGACGCACAGATGAACCACTGCGTGTTGCGAAATGTGGGGCAGACGCTTACGACGCTACAGATAACCTTGCCACGGTGCTGCCCTCGTGCTATTCCTACATGTGTATATTTTTCCCAATGTTCACACCTTTATGAGCATAATAATGCCATCATGCCTCGGGTGTCACGGCGTGCTGAGAACAGCAAAGAAGGAGAAGCTAGGAGAGAGAGAGGGAGAGAGAGACGGTGACTGGGAGATGCAGGGGGGTAAAAATGACCTTGCTGGAAAATAACAACAGCAACCCTTAATGTGTTGCATTACAAGATATGTGATAAAACACTTTTATGGGGAGGGCTGTAAATGCTGCGGGCTCATCCCACACTGTGCCCACTCAGCGGCCCATTTCCTCAAGTGTGTGTGTGTGTGTGTGTGTGTGTGTGATCGGGGAGGGGCTGATGTCCAGTGTCCAGATCCAGAGATCCTGAATGAGGAGGGGGGGACAGCACTGACTAATTGTCTTTGTGCTCACCTTGGTGCAGGTTTGTTCTGAGCAAATTCATTTTTCCCCCCACCTCTAAAGTCATACAAACACTTGTACCCCTCTCTCTGTTGAACGGCAGCTGAGCATCATTAGTTTTATGTGCGTCTGTTTTTTCTCTTGAGGCTTTTTATCGTAATGAGAGCTTCATTGTGGCCGTGCAGACAGATGATACATATATGGGTTTGTCAAGTTGAAGAGGGGGTTGTTTGTGTTTTTTTCCTTCCCGCTCTCTGTGAGTGTGTGTGAGCTTGAAAAAGGAGCACTGAGATTAGAGACCTAAACTCAGCATTGCCCCCTGATGGATGAGTTGCCGAATAACAGCGCCTCAACATGAAGTATATATAGCTTATATAACAACTCACAATTATTTTTTACAATCCATTAATCTGCTGATGGTTGAGTGAGTGAAATATTGGGTTGTTTGGTTACACAGTGTCAGAAAATAGTGGAAAAGCCCAATCAGAATAACCGTAATCTGTGCGTGATGTTTTAAAATGACATGTTTTGTCATTTTATTGCCACATCAGACAAAGAGAGTCTTCATATCCTCTGAACCGAGAAGCTGAAACGAGACGATATTTAGCTTTTTTTTGCTTGAATTTGAATCTTTTGCTTAAAGGGTTAATCAATTACCCACATGACTGTAAACTATTTTTCTTCATCAATAGTTGTCTTGATTAGAAGCACTCAGTAAAGTTAGACACTGTTTTAAAATGTAGCAATTTTGTTTTACCGCTGCTATGCAATTATAAAGCCTCAGATGTTGAAAATATATGGTGCAAAAACTAAACGCCTTTGCAGCATCCATTAATTGAACTGTAGAAATTCTAATTGTAATTCACAGTAGTATGCCGTCATATTTAGACATATCACAGTCATATAATGTGTTTCTACAATAACCGAAATTTAATCGTGAAAGTACAGTATTTTGACGTGTATTTGTCTCAACAGAAACTCCACAAGCTTTTCCATCCTTTCTTCTTCTCTATTTTAGCATGTAAACATGTCGCAGCTTGTCATTTTCATTGTTTTTAAACCCTGAAAATGTGATCGCTCTCTCTATACCTCTGTGTCCACTTCCGTCTGTCTGCCTCTATCAATCTTCCTCTCTCTGTCTCTCCCTTTCTTTATCCAACGTTCACCTTCCTCCCCGTTTGTGGACCCTGACACTCCCTCCGGCCCTCATATCCAGGCAGTGTAGATGTTAGGCCAGGACTTATCGATCAGACTATAAATTACCCATGCATCACTTCTCCCCTCCTCGCCGAGCGTCTCGCATAGCCGTCTGAGACCTTAAAGAGAGAAAGAAGAGAGGGGTGGGATGGGGAGAGAGAGTCTCCAGCAAATTGTTAATTAAATACGAATCAATCCGCTGCCATTTATCAGGCCATGCGTCCAACTCACCTTTAAGAGAGGGGGGTAGAGAAAGTCGGGACGGGGGGGGGAATCAATAAGGCGGACTGAGGGGAGGGATAAGTGTTTAATCCACCAATCAAACTATATCATGGCCATTATAGAGAGACAACCGGACATTATGGGGTGAACAAGGTGGGTTTACATTTCAGCATCTTTAAGCCGACAATGGTATGCAGCATTGAGAAGGTATTGTCGAGGCCCACTGACACGAGGTATGCACAAATCAAACACAAATGCAATACATTTTAGCTTGAAAGCATTATTCAGTATTTAATAATTGCAGGCATACATTAAAATCCATTTTAAGTTAGTTGGTGGTTTGTTTATGTTAGCAGACTCCATTTCTAAACTAACGTTAGCTACTGTTGCTCTCTGTTAACGTAGCGGAAAGAGGCTCTGAGACGAGGTGGCCGAGAACGTGCAGAAAGTCACATCTTTTTGACTATATCGGAAGATCCGACCTCAGTTATCCGCAGTCCAGCAGTATTAAATAAATCATCCACAGACCTGTATAGGCAACCAAGAGAGACGGGGAACGTCTCATTGTTCATGTTGCGTTTAAATCTGCTTTCCTATGACGACTAAAAAAGTGACAGTCCCTTTTAAAAACACCTAGCGGAACAGATTTCAACTTGATTGCATATTATCCACAAAACACATTACTTACTGTTTGAGTTGAGTTGATTGAAGGTCTACGTTGCATCTGCTTCTATAGCGGCGGAGAAGGTTTCTCTGACCTGAACCCCTTTGCAACCTCAGATTGTTCCGACAAGAAGATTAAAAAGTCCAATGACTTGTTAAAATCCATAAATAATATGCTAATGCTTTACTGGATGTACAATGCAATAAACACAAAAATGTATATAGGTCACAACAAATGGGTCAAAACGTGTCTTTTAGGGCCTTGGCTGTACCTGTAAGAAAGATTGAGTCCAATATCTTGTATAGATGACGGACTGCGACACCTTGTAGTTCTACACCAAGATAAACAAAAGCGAGTGCTGCTGGAATGAGCCGTCTCAAATTCAGTGAGGTTTTTTTTTTAATTGGTTGATGGTTAAATGCCTTTAAAAAACAGTCTGTTAGGTTAACTCAAGCTCAAGATCATTTGTTTCATGACTCAAATGTACATCTTGTAACAGATGGCTAAATGAGACTGCAGAGGTTGTTCAGAACATTAAAGGAGAACTTTGGTCGATTTAAACATGCAGCTTCATTGCTCAAGCTACCTTTGATTTGCCAGTACCGAAGACGCGAACACATTTGGTCCAACCATTACAGAGCTCCGTGAACGGAGACTTGGCATTGACAGCTAAGAGCATGGGGTCAGAACTTTACACTGTGTTTTACGCGTCTTAACATGCTCCACATCTCACACCGAATGTTATGCAACAACAGCAGACAACTTAGCACACAACACTGTAGCGTGTATGACTCAAAATTAATAAAAAAGTTGTTAAAACAGTGTTTTTGTGCAAGGAGCTACTTACCTGTTTGTTGACATCCATGTGTTCCGGTAGCTAGACCAAACTAGCATATCCATTGAGTGTGCACTTAACAGGCTTAACAGGCTATTGTAAGGCTCATGGCTCATGACAGGCTGTAACATGGACATGTACATTATGAACATAAACACGAAAATGCTGGATTACGTTTCCGTCTCCGCCAGTGAGGGAGTAAGTGCACGCTAACCGTTCATCTCATTAATGCGTAGAGTAAACCATGTTGCACTCTGGCTCTGCACGCCTGTGTAATTTGTGTATATGCTTTCATTGTGTATGTGATTGTCTACACATGTATGAGCGTGCGTGTCCTGCCTTTTTATTCCCATTATAAACAATAGTCCATGTGAGTGTGTGTATATTCACACTGATGTGTTAATTATTGCAGCGCTGGCTGACCAGAGAGACTCACCCAAAGTCCATAAATCTGCGTAGACTGAGAATAACAAGTGATCTGACCCCACCAACTGTAAATCTGGAAGGAGAGTGCTAAAGTTAGTGGAGGCAGGAAAACAAGCCTGATAGGATTTTTAGCACGTTTTACATTGACTGAATGACTCACGCAGTAGGTCACTCTGTGGTTAGAAAACAGCCGACTGATGTCAGGTTGGATTTGATGAAGCAGCGGAGAAGGTTTCTCTGACCTGAACTCCTTTGCGACCTCAGATTGTTCCGACATGAAGATTAAAAAGTTGACTTTAGCCCAATGACTTGTTTAAATCCATAAATAATATGCTAATGCTTTACTGGATGTACAATGCAATAAACACTCAAATGTATGTAGGTCACAACAAATAGGTAAAAACTTGTCTTTTAGGGCCTTGGCTGTACCTGTAAGAAAGATTGAGTCCAATTTCTTGTTTTGACCTTTGAGTTTGTTTTTTAAATTTGCCATCAAAGTAAGGCAGATTAAGTCGAACCAGTCTTTTTTTATAAGAGCTTAGCCTCTAAAAAAAAAAACCTGGGTAACTTTATTGTGTCAGGGATCAAATGAGCCCCATTTCAACAAATGAGATCGATTTTTGAGCCATTTCTGTTCAAGATTCTTGAAGCCTTGGTGCTGTGTAGTGAACCAGAACACGCCTCTACCAATTTTGAGCAAAACCATTGTAGCCAAGGATAAATCTTCAATGGACAAGAAAGCAACCTATAGAATTTTTGGTTCTAGTTGGGAACCAACTTTTTTCCTAATCTCCAAAAGTTAAGGGATCAACGAAGGCACTGTATTACAAGTCATCCTGGGGAGGATAGGAATTTCCTAAAGAAAATAATTAAATAGTTGTCAAGACATTTCATTTGAAACCACTGATGTCAACTTCTGGAAGAAGAGTCCAAGGATCAACAAAGGTCAGTGACATTGTCAAGAAATACGTAAGTATGTATGCACCAAATGTTCTTTCAATACATACCATAGATTTTCTAATTAATTTAATACTGGATCGAAATGGTTCACAATGGCTGAGCAACAACAGCCCAACATTGCTGTCCTTACAGCCATGCTACAAGGATGCTCTTAAATTCACTCTAATCCCCAAATTCCAGGGAGTCCACGTTTACTACATGATCTTGCAGTGGGTCTTCAATTCACAAAAGAGATTTCTCAGCATCTACAAACCTTGTGTCATACTTGCATGCCTTATTGACCCAGAACTATGTCATAACCGCTATCCAACCACGGGGAAACTCTTACTTCTCCTTCCCTAAGAACCCTGGGAGCTTAACAATCATCCAACATCTGTCTGGAGCCCAGAGAAAGGCAGAGGCCCAGATGTCAGAGAGATTGGTCTTATGGGAGTAGGCTTCTTGGCCCCTTCACTGGGCAGCCCAGTTAGTGAACTAGGATTAGAGTTACGACATATCCTGGAGCCAAACATAGCTGGACTCTATCCTCGTCTTTGGAGATTGTAACTGTAAGAAGAAAGATAACTCTGCTGTTGTTACATTTTCCACTTCTGTGATGAAAAAAAGGAAGAAATACGTAGATAGATGCTTGTTTTTTAACAGGTCAGTGTGCTAAATTCAAATGTTTTCACCCATTTACTAACAACGTTATGTTCAGCGGTGAGAGCACTAGAATAATGACTACATAGAAGACAAATTAACAAGGTGCTCTAGATACAGAACAGTCAGTGTGAGCAATAATGAGCCTGATTTATGATGTCTGCATAGACAAATATTTATCACTTGTCTTCCAAATATTGCTTTTGGCCTGTTGCCTCGTCGCTACCAATTCCAATAATTCTAAAATCCTCTTTTAATGTCAGTATGCGTGTTTCAGGGAGGCATTTTTATCTCTCCGTGTCTGTATATTTCTTTTTTTTTTCTTGTTATCTTCCGCTAATGTGTCTTCCTGGGTGGGTGGCGAAGCTCGTTCCAGGCAGCTGGATTGTCCTCTATTAGTGCTGCTTCTGTTTCGCAGGGCGTAATCCTCTCCACTGGAGCCTCGCCTCACTCCTAATCTGAGGCACAATCTCTCCTGCAGATGGTTCTCTCCTTAAGCACCGCAAAAGAAGTGAGCTCATCCCTATCGCTCCTGTTATCTCGCAATTCTCTCATCCCTTTCTCCCGACATTACTCCCTCATTTCTCATCCTCAACACTTGATTTTCCCATAAAGTGTGGAACACATTCAAGTGTGCCATCCAAAACGGTGTGAGTGGGTCAGCCTCGCTTCCTAGAAGTCTTTAGCAACGTAAAAAAAACTGTTGGTTTGGTTTGTTAAGACACATTTCCCTTTTTTACAGCATTTGTAACGATTGTAATTGTAAAGCATGTGTAATTTGTAACACGCGTGGAATGAGGGCACTCCTGTTTGCCATCTCTGAGCCACAAGCAGTTCATTTCTATTCTTGTGCATTGTTTCTGGTTTATTTAGCTCACCCTTGGCTGACATGTGGCCATGCTATGACCTGCATTTCAGGAGAGCGGACCGCCCAAGTGCCATCTTTCCGTGCAATATCTGGGAGGCAAGAAACAAGTGGTCAGCTGATTTTAAACAATTCGACAAATTCAGACAGAATATCTTCACCACCCTCTTTTTAGGGCCCAAGCAGGTAGACCTGCGAGGTCCCTATTGTTATTGGAAGGACAGAAATTTTCTTCTCCAAGTTTGAATGCAGTTTTGGATGCCTGAACATACCTAAAAACTCACCAAATTTGGAATCTATGTTACATCTGGCGAAAATTGCGATCCTGCATTGTCATTGGGCGTGGTCGTGACCTGCGGGCTCCGTAGCGCCCCCTAATGTTCATCCCCGCCTCCTGCGTGCGTAGAAGAATGAAATTCAATACGCAGATTCCTCATGAGCAGACGCACAAAAAAGTCTGGGGGGACCATACTGTCACTCCAACAGGAAGTCAGCTATTTAGATGTGTGGCGGCGTTTTTGTCCAATTCATGCCTACTTTGAAAATTATCTTGTCCTAGAGCTTAAACACAACAGTCTTCAAATTAACTCAGTAATTTTCTTTATGCCTTGAAGAACAAAAGTTATTGAAATCATTCAGCTGCGCCAAACTTTAGTGGGCGGTGCGGTGGAAACCACTTTTTCCTCACGCCATCAACCATCGAGGCTTTATAACTTAAACATACAATTTCCTATCCACACCAAACTGCTTGTAACTGTAGAGGCTGTCTCCCCGAACAAATTTCAGCATCAATACTTAGTCTGGCATTTTGCTTTTGGCCGCCATGTTGAAATATTGCCAATCTTCGTACTTAAATTATCTCCTCCTACAGATGTAACACCACCGACTTCAAAGTCACTCAGTAGCATCCTCTGACCTTGAAGATGAAAAGTTATTAAAATCTTTATCCTACGTCATACCTGCTGGCCACAGTGGAGCGGGCAATTCGAATCCTTCGCCGTGAAGCATCGTGTCCTCATAATTTCTTCATACAATGTCTTATCTCGGTCAAATCTCTCAGGAATGCAGAGGGAGTCGCCCTGATGAGATCTGTGTAGTCATGGGGCGTGGCCGTGACGCGTGGGCTCTGTAGCGCCCCCTATTGTGATGCCCCGCCTCCTACTTGTAACACAGAACGACGAAAATTGGTACGCATATTCATCATGACCAGACGCAAGGAAAACCCATTTGGATGCATACTCTCAGTCCAACAAGAAGTCAGTTATTTTGAAATTTGGCCGCATTTTTGACAAATTCATGCCTAATTTGAAAATTATCTTGTCCTAGAGCTTAAACACCACAATCTTCAAATTAACTCAGTAATTTTCTTAATGCCTTGAAGAACAAAAGTTATTAAAATCGTTCAGCTGTGCCAAGGTTTAGTGGGCGGTGCGGTGGAAACCATTTTGTCCTCACGCCGTCAAGCATCAAGGCTTCATAACTTCAACATACAATTTCCTATCCACACCAAACTGCTTGTAACTGTAGAGGCTGTCTCCCCGAACAAATTTCAGCATCAATACTTAGTCTGCCATTTTGCTTTTGGCCGCCATGTTGAATTATGCCAATCTTTGTACGTAAATTATCTCCTCCTACAGATGTAACACCACCGACTTCAAAGTCACTCAGTAGCATCCTCTGACCTTGAAAATGAAAAGTTATTAAAATCTTTATCCTAAGTCATACCTGCTGGCAGTTGTGGAGCCTGCCATAACAATCCTTCGTCATGAAGCATCAAGTGCTGATATCTTCTTCATACTATTTCCTAGCTCGGCCAAATCTAGAGGGAATCTAGAGGGAGTGGCCCTGAATAGATCTGTGCATCAATACTGTGCCATATCCATAGCGCCACCCACTGGAAACATGAAGCAAGTTTTATTTCAGGCAATTTGGGTGTCCTACATGCATGTACATGAATGAAATGTGGCACGCATGTGTGTCATGACAAGACGCACAAATGACTCATTTACACCCACACTCTCAGTCAAACAGGAAGTGGTCAATTTTGCTTAGAAGCACATGAATTGATGGTGTAGGTGATGCAAGTCGCCACTAGATGGCACTGTTGTCTTTCAAGGCACATGTATCATATTCATCAGATTTTATTGAAACTTTAAAAGGTGGCAGCATGCACTTCTTGGGATAAAAACTAGTAAACAAAGCAGAACTTAGATCAAAAGCTTGACACTGATAGACAGCCATAAATACATTTTTTGAAAGAAGGCAAATTAAGCATTATTCTACACATATTTATGTGCAGTGATGACAAACATAGTCAGATGTACATGGCATTTGCAGGTAGTTTTGTCTGAATTGCACGTGACAACAGGGCATAGTTGAAGGGTAATGGGTTGAGCCACATAATGGATAAGTCAGTGGTAGTAAGCCACAGCACACAATTTTCAAATAAGCCAATTTGCTAAGAATGCCATTTGCGTGTTGTGTCTGCCCTGTCAAGGTGGCACACAACAAGATGTGCGTAGTTGTGATTCTGCCCAACTCTTCCGCGATGAACGAAGTGGATTCCACTGCGATATGAAACAACTGAGTGGGTTCTTTGGTTAAACACCGCTACTGCAGGACGCTCGTCAAACCTGGTCACTTGACTGCTGTCCCTTTTCAAAAGGAAGAATCACCTCTGGCTGCACTCCACTACCTATCTTAATCTGTGGCATTCCACTTCCGTCCTCCCCTATGATGCGCTGCCTTCCTGCCTTCACGGTGACAACAGAAGGCAGTGTCTTATCTGCGCCGGTAGTCGAGTGGTTGGCGTGCATGCCACATATGCAGTGGACCCGGGTTCGAATTTAGGGCGGAGGAAGTTTACTGCAAGCCACAACCCCCCCCCCCCCCTCTGTCCCACTTCCAATCTATTCCCTGCAAAAACACAGGTGTCCATGCCTGAATTACAGACAAAGGCAAAGAGAAGGCTGTAACCCTTCACACAACGTAACGGTGCAGAATCGATTGTCAAAACGTACCTGATTACTAAATGTTTTAGAAATCATTCACCTGCAGTCCCTTTGGATTTCTGTGGATTGCAGGAAGTTGTTCTGACTTCACCTTAAAGCGCTTGATACTGGCAGGGGCAACCCACCGCGTTACAAACACACGTTGGGAGAAGAGGCTGATATTCACCCCCCGCGTGCACCGTCCCAAACGCAGGCGGTTGCCGCCTCCGTGAACAACGATCGAGCAACGGGGCTTAAGCCGCGGCGCGTTTGGACCGCGGCACGCCCCGACGTGCGCGCAGACTGCGAGGGCCCGTTCATCACTGCTTGCAGTTTTAATTTTATTTACATTTACAGTTCAGGGTACACGAATTACTGTAAGTCGCTTTTGTCCAAAGCGGAGGACCCTGCCACCTTTCTACCTTCAGGGTTTTGGGCACCTTATTTTCCTCTGAGAACAGCTTGTTAATTCAGTTATAAGATGATATTTCTGAGTTTGTACCATTAACATTGTAAATGCAAAACTTTCTGAGTTTGCATTTCGGTACTGTCACAGTTTCATTATTGTGGTGAGCTAATGCAGACTTGATGTTGACTGTGATGGATTACACAACCCCAACAGGTTCTATGAGTCCACTAATTGATTTTCTTGCTGCAGAGAATAGATTGGTAGACAATGGCTGCTTGTGAGGGGAAATAAAAAAAAACCACATCATAAAAACAAAAGGCCTTTTTTTTAGGTATGTACAGAATTTGTCAGAAAAGAGGTAAAAAAAAAAAGTATTTGAATTTGTATTTCAACAAAATGCAAAGATAGACTTTAGATCATATCCTACTTTTCTAATTCACACTTGATGTTTTACACTAAGTTAACAAACTTTACCAAGAACCCTCTTCCCTGGAGGACTTCCACCTTTTCCTCCACTCCTCCCCCAGCAGCTACACTAATAGGCCATGCTGATCGTTTTCTCTACATGCTGCGCCAGGAAGGGCAAAGCAAAGAAAGGGATAAAGGATGAGGGGCCATGGACAATAATTTGAGGCCGGTTCCTATGGCAACCCGGAAATGAGAGCCAGGTATACAATGTGAGCAGTAAGCCACGAGGCCCGGCGCGGTGATCAGGAGCTGTCATGGAACCAGGGAGCGGGAGGTAAAGCTTTGGGTGTTGGGAAATGGATTGCGGGGCGAGATTCACTGCAGAGGGAGAAACTCGGGGAGAGGCCGACGAGGGGGGGGAGGGAGGAGAGAGGGGGGAGTGGTGGAGATGAGAGTTGCGGCACATTTTTCACAGCAGACAAAAACATTTGCTGGGATATCAATTTGGAGCCATGAAGCAGTCTTCCCCTCCTGCCCCATCATCCATCATCTTTCCGTGCTAACCACCACTTGGGCACTCCATACACCCCCCCCCCCACCCCCACCCCCTCCACAATCCGATCCTCCACCACCCACGCACATGCACACACCCTTACCTTCTGTTTTCCTCCCACACTCATGGCCGGGAACACATGAGCACTTTCTGCGACCTCTTGCAATCACACAAAATAAGCACAAACACACCGGATGCAATGCCTATCTCAAACAGGACAGGAAAGCGTGACCCGCGGATGTGTGGGAAGGAAATGCAAAGCAGGGCTGTAACGCCGCACCGCCCGTGGTCGGGGTTGGGAAGGCGGGGCTGAGCAGTTGCCACAGCGGCCGTCTCCCCTAGTCTTCTCCCATTAGCGCCCGTAGGGGAGACCCCACCCTCTGGCTGCCCCCTTATTGGCACCTTTGCCTGCACCCCATCACTCATCTCCCAGCCATCATCCATCACCCATCGCGATCAATAGGAGGCCACGCATTCATCAGCCCCTGGGTGCTGATGGGAAAGAGGAGGGTCGGCTGGGGGAGAGACGGAGCGAGGGGATCACGTGGTGCAGAGAGGGAGCAGGAAAAAGAGACGAAGAATGTTTGAAAGTGAGAGAAACCGAGCGATAAAAGGAGAAATGAAGGAGGAGGAGTCATGGGGGGGGTAAAATTTTTGAGAAAATGAGGGAAGCAAAGAGACGTCGGCGCACATTTTAATGTCCCCCTCACCAAGAGGGAAATTAATATGTTTAAGGCGTGGGACATAAAAATGTATAGAGGTATATTAAAGCATAAAAAGAAAGAATTATAGGATTCCCTGCTGAACGATGAACACCATTACCGTAGCGATGAGCAGAGGAGGCTTGTCCAATTTGCCACAGTCACATTCTGAGGCGTCAGTGTCGAAGCCATCACGATGATAAGTGGCGATTCTGTGCATCGCCTCAATACGTGACGAGTGGCGTCAAAAAAAATAGAAGGATCCCTTCGAGCGAAGAGAGAAGTGTAACTGAAAGGAGGTTTAATGCGCACGATTATGCACACAAGCATACAAACATGTACACGCAGATATAGAGAGCGTAATGGTGCAATGTCCCTGTCAGTCATTCAGCGGGTTGTCAGTTTCCGGCAAGGCTCTGCACTTTGCGCTGACAGCCCATAAGTTGTGCCGACACACACACCCACACACACACACACACACACACACACACGCTGGCTCAGGCCTTTCCCCTCCTGCCTGAAGGTGGACCGGAATAGATCGCACTTTAAGATGATGGATGCGCCCTCTGCCCAGAAAGGTTAGGGACAGGGTGATAAGTTACTGAGCACCACGTTCGGGTCGAAGTCGTAGAGGTGGCCAACAAATATACAGTGATTGAGATTGCTTGACAGCTTGGACATGAACCTCTGTGGCGGCTGGATCGCACCATGACGTCGTTTGGTGGGAAATGTATGAAAAAAAGGTGCAACACTGCATTTGTAAAATGGCTGCGTGTATTCATTTGTGACAAGACGTATGTGCTTTCTCAACTAGCTATTTGCAAATATTACAAAAATGCCATCAGAGCTTTGTCACGTGAGGTAAAATCGCCCAAGTCGCACTCTCTTTCAGCATTTCTGCTCCAGCAAACTCTTTCATCTGCTCAATCACAAAAAAAATAAATATATATATATATATATTTTTTTTTTGTGATTGAGCTATATATATATATATATATACATATATATATATATATATATATATATATATATATATATATCAAGCCAGACCACAGACTCTAGAAACCGGACCCTTCAAAGCCAGGTGAGAGTGTGTTTGCTCCAACAACCACCCACTCGGCCTCATTCAGGCAGAGGGGGGGGGGGCAAAGAAGAGCCGTGGGTTGGGTGACACAACCAGAAGCCACACCATAACCACCTACCACCTGAAGTCACCCAGTCCCCAGGTCCCCCCTCTGAGTCTGTGTGTCAGATGTCGCTCTCAGGTTTCGAACCCCAAGTCTCCATCTACCGGATGCTCTCATTGGATTATTCAGGAGAGGCTAAACGGTCTTTGTAGAGAGCAGACTGGGACAAAACCCCACCTGGGCAGGATAAGCCACCACAAGCGAGTCTGCTCTTATAGCATGAAAATGTTCACACAAGCTGGGAATTGTTGGGGGGACTAAATATTATAGTAGGAAATGCTGATTGAATGAATCCTTGATCATAGAAACAGTTTAAGAGCGCTTACACGGAACCTTTGAATAGATACTTGTTTTTTTATGGAGTGTATTAGCCTGTGATCCAGAATAACACTACCCTGTTGGGACAAACAGAGATTATCCCTCGGATGCCTCTACGACAAAAAGAAGTGTTGTGTGTCCGTCTGTATCTATAACTGTCAGTGTTGGGCTAAGTCAAAGTAAAAAACAATATCACTACAGTCACTATGTCCATGATGCATTACCACCTAAAAATAAGTGTTTATAATGTTTTTATCCACACAATAAAACATTATTGTGCAGTCAAAAAGTCAGAAGTGCCAACAGCAGGAACCAAGTTTTGCCTCTGACCAAAGTCAGCACTCACCAGGTCCAGGTCTTTCAGTCATCCTATGTTGTCTTTTCTTTTTCGCTAACGTTAGCATACATCATCAAGGATGTCGTCACCTCCTGCTGCAGGCAGGTTTAGCTAGAGTAAAGATAAACTCACTTTTTAATCCCATAGGTTTAAACGAAAAAAAAATCTAAGCTCTCACCTCAAACATAACCAAGAAAGGTGAAGATCGGTAGCTGGAATTAGCTGAGGTGCAGCCAGCTGTCAGGCAAAGCATCCATGCCCTTAAAGGAGAACTTCGGTCAATTTAAACATGCAGCTTCATTGCTCAAGCTACCCGTGACTTGCTGGTACCGAAGACGCAAACACATTTGGTCCAACCATTACAGAGCTCTGTGAACAGAGACTTAGCATTGACAGCTAACAGCATGGGGTCAGAACTTTACACTGTGTTTTAAGCGTCTTAACATGCTCCACATCTCACACCGAATGTTATGCAGACGGTGGGCAGCAGAGTAATGCGGAGCGTTCGACTAATGGAGTTAACAGCTAACTGAGCTCGAAGGGGCGACGTTAACGTAGCTAACAGCAAAAACACAGCGGGTGGCAATACTTTTAACAACTACAGATGATAAAGTTAAGACACAACATTTTGATTTTGGCACAGTTAACATTCAGAACAGTTGAAATTGTTTTTCAGGGCGGTGGGAAAAAAGTTACCCCGGAGTTGCGGCATTAGCATAACAGCATGATGATTGAAACGATAATTGACTTCCTAAACATGCTTTCGAAAGTCAATTGACAAGTGAAGACGAAATTACCTCCACATAAAAAGTGAGGTGGAATGTCACAGATGTGAAGCTAAAGCACATGCGCTAAAAGCTTAAGCTAACAGATGCAGGAAGACAACTGCAGGAAAGAAACAGGAAGTGAACAGTCGCCCCAGTTTAACACACATAAACACAAAAGTTTGACGTTACCTGTTTCTTCCTCTTCCTCCTCCTCTTTCCCCCAGCTGATGTGACCTCTAACACCTTACAGGCAACGTGCTGCTCTCTCTTGAATATTTCATCAGGAGCCCATCCATTGTCCTCAGAACAAACACACACACATATGCGACGCGGCACAAACAAAACATGCATGCACGCGTAGAGGAAGGCACTTGTGTGTGTGCGTGCATGTGTGTCTCTGCGTGTGTTCCCGTGTAAAGGGAGACCAGGTGCAGATAATAGACGTCTGTGTTTAATATTGGAGGAGTTTGAGGTAACCGCAAACCTGGGGTCACCGTGTGTGAAGCTGGACACCTGATCCGCGGCGCCGCTGAACACAGCTATTGTAAAAAAAAAAGAAGAAGTCGGAGAGGACTGATATCTTTAACCTGATTTTTCGTTGTATTTTCCTCGCTCGTTTATACAGTGTTAGCACGTTAGAGGGTTAAGAAGAAGAGTATTGCTACTCTGCTGCTTTTCCTCCTCATGTGAAATATTTGCATGTGAAACAGCAAAAAATGAGATATATGCTAAGGCGGAAAATGCTATGCTAATAAATACCGCATCTCTCCTCCAATAAAATTCAGGGCCGTTAAAGAGTTTCGGGAATCCCGTACACACTTACTGCCACTGGTGATCTCCCGTCAGCAAGTGAAGAAATATGTGGTACAAGGGCAATCAATCAGATACTTAAAGCCCTCTGCTGACGTACGGAGCAATAGAGGGAGAGGGGAAATGTCGGAGGAGCGCTGGACAGCAGCACAGAAAGTAAACTGCCGGTGCTGGGTGGAGGACAGTCAGCTGTTTTGGGGATTTTTGTCTTATTTCACAGCAGCTTTTCTACTAGATTGCCTGCTAAAATGTTTGTTTGTTTTTTTCTTGCAGTTAAGCAAAAATTGAAAAAACTGTTCACAATAATTTTTTTTTTCGTATGACCATACACGTGACCTCGCTCTCCGATTTCATCATACATCTAACGTGACATTTTGAATAAAGCTCTAACACCGTGTTTTAGCCAACCTGTTTTCTTTGTCACACGTGCACACGGACAGACACACTACACTAACGAATCAATCACATTTTTCTAACTCGCATTTCTCCAGGTGCGGAAGAAAAAGTTAGAAAACATTTTTCTAACTTGCATTTCTCCGGGTGCGGAAGAAAAAGTTAGTGTAGCCCACAACAATGTTATTGGAAGCCATTTAGGCCAAAACTATAGACTTCACGTGCATATATATATATATATATGGTACAACGTTGCAAGCTGCAACCGATCATACCTGCGCCTTAGTTACTTGGCTTCTTCTGTTTCCATGATGTTCACCAACTCTTGTAATCTTATCTTTTTTTTAAAAATTGGTGTTCTCTACTCTATTCAGATTCAGGTTTGAACTATCCCTGGCCACTTAACTCACCCACTGACTCAGTTATTTTGTCAAACTGGTGACATTTAATCTGGTATGCTGTAGGACTTCGAGAAAAAAGGCTGTTTGTTTTTTTTTTGTTTTGTCTTTTCTTTAAAACCTTAAATAAGCATTATATTACATCATTTATTAAATATTCAGCTTCATTATTCAGACATGGACTTACCTGCACCACATACTGACTTTAACAAAAGCCGTATATTCTGGGACAAACAAACAAAAAAAGGAAGACACCTAGGCATACAAGTGTATTACTCCCCACTCCTTTCATGACTGTGTTGGTGGCAATGATGTAATGAGCTGAGGTCACCCGCCCTTGCTGACCCGTAACCTTTTGACCCCCTGACATCATGTCGCTGGGAGCTGCGTGTGCGGAGGTATTTCTTTCTGGTGGCTCAGGCGGATCCGGATTTGGCAGGTTTAAGGAAGAGTGGTATCCGAGCCGGGGTACTTTTGTACTTGCTGGATCATTAATGGGGCAGCGATAAAGATACGCAGATCTCCTGGCACTTCGCTACAGGTTAGGAGACGGGCCTCGAAAACCGATGCGTTTATCTCACGTTTTTGATCTAGGCCACGTTTTGGTTCAATTCACATGTAGGTCTGGCTTTTTTTTTAATTGATGGCCGTAATTGATACAATGGTGAAAAGATGTCTCCGGACCGAAGTGATGTGTTGTTGAGAAAAGTCAAGAGTTATATTTTTTTTACGTTCTCCTTACTCTGGTTTGAAGAAAATCCAATACGAACGCACTTCACATGTCGGAGAGAATGCATGCATATTTTACCACCGCGAAGTAATTTGCAGCATAAATCTTCCTGCATTAAAAATGTTCTCCAGAGCTGGTCAGGAGGGTTGACGGGGCAGCGCAGTCCTGGCGTAAATCAGCATAAGTGATCGGATGGATTTTTCTGTGTTAATGTAACATAGCTTTGGCATGCACAATAACTCAGGCGAAGAGGAGGGAGGGCGAGTCCAGTTCGGCGTCCAGCCCTCTTATTTGCCAAACCAGTGTGGACGGGTCATCAAACCGACAATGTGATTGACCCATCAATTGACCCCGGCTGACCTCTCCGGCCAATCAGGCTAATGGCGGCTAGTGGTTTCGAGCTTTACCTCACGAGTATCCTTTCACTTGATTTGTGCATCCAAACACACACACACACACACACACACACACACACAGACTGACTTCCAGTCCAATCTCACACCCTAGGTTTCTAACCCCTCTCGATTTTAACTGCCTGTATTGGCACCCTCTTCACTGACAGACACTCGTTAGCATTGACCTTTCTCTCTCTGCATACTTGTTAAAGGCGTCTGATCAGTTCACTTTATAATACAATAAAACAGGGGGACTTCCAGGCCGTTTTGGCATCACGTCTCACTTTCTGCCGTCACAGTTCTCAGTGATGTGTAAAATGTACAAAATGCTCCATTTGGGACCACTTGTTCATATTAATCGTAAAAAATGCTGAATCACCATATTCTATCAAAACTGTCTCACATGGATCAATATGTTTCTGCAGGCTGAATCTCCATAAAATCAATTATATAGTAAAATGCTCATTTGGTGTGTGTGTGTGTGTGTGTGTGTGTGTGTGTAGATGGGAAGTGTTTTGAGCCGTATTGATCAGATCCAGTATGTGGTAACTGTATCGTGTGTCCACTTATTTGATGTAATGATATTGTATGGATCCATAATTGACAAGAGGGCTTATATCAGGGGTGTGGTTTTGTACACAGTGGGTTGGACATGCAAAAAATAAGTGGTATTAAGAAAGATGTGCTGGCATCACGGCGTGATATCGTACAGTAGCTAATATGTGCCAGACAGAGAAGCAAATTTTGCGTCTCCGTTAGAATTTGCAGATGAAATGTCAAATCGGCAGAGGTGGTTCGACTTGAGAAATGAATCTCTTGTGCTCCTAAGAAAGCAAATCAAGTCAAAGTGAAGTTGTACAATCTGGTAATATACGTAGTTGATTGTTGAATGTCATTAGCTACTCGTCGAATGCTGAAGCCTTGCATTGTTAGGGCACCAACCCAGTGCTCCAGTGGGAACGAAACTTAACAAGTTTCCAGTTTTCAGATGCAGTTTGGTTGGGTTTAGGAAATGATCATGGTCTGGATTAATTTAATAAATCAACGGTCGCTTTTTGAGTCCCGCGGGACAGTGGCAGCGATGATCAGCAAAAAGAAACATATATCCTCTCAAAATGTCCTTCTAATCCAGAAAAATAATCTGCTCAGGGGGATCATTAGAGATCATCTCCCTCTTCCTCTTTTTCTGATAAAAACTCAAACAAATTGCCACTCAAGAAAAAGTGCTTCATGTCTCGATCAAGGTTTGGAGGGTTCCCTTAAAAGAGCAGTTACTAATTACCTCTTGTGAAATGAAGTCAGAATCACAATAAGAAAGTCATGTAACTTGATTACATTCTGTTACTTTTGGATTACCTCAAACATGTGTAAATAAGGACAAGAGAAAAGAAATGTCAATAAAAATGAAAAAAAAAAAAATGAAGTGTATATTCTGTAAGGTATCACTTGAGACCAGAGTAATGCTGTGTGGGACTCGTGAAGTGCACACATGCTGTTATATCATTCCTTCATTCAAATTTGTAATCCCCTTTTTTTTACTGAATATATCTGTAATCTGATAACATATTTTTGTCTGTAACTTTGATGGAATCCAGTTATTTTTTATTTATTTTATTTGTAGCCAAATGATATAATCCCGTTACATGTATTCCGTTACTCCCCAAGCCTGATCTTGATTTATCAAACTGTTTCAATCCAATTTGCTTGCAGCTTGTCTTCCTCACTTCGGTTCTTACATTTTGATGTTTAAAACCGTTCTCGCAACAAAATGATGTAATGTAATGTAAACGGTAAATGGTAGAGTAAAGTTCGAGCTGCCAGTTGTGGAGTAACCCCATCTCAGTCCCTATTCTCTGCAACAATCAATTCTCTCTCTCTTACTCTCTCACTAATATCAACTAAAATAAATTGCACATCTTCTCCAAACAGAGCAATTTCTCCGCCATCTGTTCACCGACGTAAATCAGGGCTTGTTGATGTAAACCTCCTCCTTCCTCAAACTCCCCCCAGTCAGGACTGAATCAGGCCTAATCCCCCGGTCTCCCCTGCCCTCTAAATCATCCCTGCATATTAATGGCTCTGTGTAGATAGAAATGGGAAAATATGCAAAATATGCAAACACAAAACCCAGGCCTCAGTCTTATTGAGGCTTGCGATGAGCAAGATGAGGAAATTCAGCGGTAAACTATTCGTTTTTCCTATTTGTTAAAAGATGCATATCACTTTTAATACAGCTTTCCCCTTACTGTAGTTCTTAGAACGATAACTGTGTCCTGTCATGTGCTAAAAATGAAAGGTTGCGAGAGGACGATACATCAAATGGTCTGCTGATGATCTTCATGCACACTCACATGCAAATGCAGTCACAAAGTCCTCATTCAAGCATGATTTCTTTGGGCCATTGCAACTAAGATACAGAAACACCACGTCCTCGAGCCATCCTCCTCCTTTACACTAGCCTCACCACTCCTGCCGAGTGTGTTCCCATAGGTCCCAGTCCACCCCAAACAACCCCTCCTCCAGTTCTAGGTCCAAGCTTCAAACCCTGTCACCCACCCATACAGATGTTTCCACATCCGTGGATAATCCAGCCTAGCCCCCTTATGCCAAGGATTAACACTAGCCAGGCCCAATCCAGCCACATGTAGCTGGGGACGGAAAGGGTGACAAGAAAGGGAGACACAGACCAAAAAAGGAAAAATCTGCATCAGTGACACCTTCGAACTGTTGTCTGTTTTCTTTATTAATTTACTTTTTATAGGCAAAGTTTGCCTGCAAGAGTTTCATTATTGAAATGTTGGGAAAAACTTAAATTCTAAGTTTATGATATAATATATATATATATATATATATATATATATATATATATATATATATATATATATATATATATATATATATATATTATAATAATACAGAAACCACTGCTGGCATCTGAACTGATTTTAACTTAGACCAAGCTGTTCAAAGTTGAGGAGATTTGTGCAAAACAACCCAAACTTGGAGATACAGTAGTTCAAAGTAACATCTGGCCAGATGAATACTCAGGATCTTTGGTGCAACAGGAGCAGGTTTTAATGACAACAGATGGCTTGACAGGATTATGAAACACACACAGATGTGTGCACTTAACAGACACACATGCACAAAAGATAAAAAAAAAAAAAAAAAAAAAGAGAGAAAACACTGAGGAGATTAAAAGTGTTTGAGCAGGCTTGGGGCTATTTCCTTAATAATTCAACTTTATATAGCAACGGAACTTGGAAGCGCTGGCTGCCTGCATCATGCTTTATTTTAATTAGTTTAATTGGGTACTTAATTTGCTCTACCAGGCTTGGCATCCTCCGCACACCTAACTACCCTGGAAGTGGATCAGTGTTGGGACCTTTCCTCATTATTTCACTTTATTTATTTGACTTTTTTAAAAAAGTTTTTCATGAAAAATTTGACTCCTCAACAGAAAAATCATGCTCAGCCAGAGCTGGCAGATTGGCAAACACATGCATTCAATTCCTTAGTAACAGATAAAATCGGATAGAAACCACTATTACTAAAGTGGAAGTAGCATAGAAGTCGAAAAAACTGGAAAAAAATGGCGTATATTTTAGAATAAGTGGTCAAAGTTTGGTCTGACAGTCCTAATGGATCTCCCAATAGGAGATCTATCGAGTTGCTCCATAACACGGCACGGCGCAAACATGCCTTTGATTAAACTTTCACTAATTAAAGTCTCCCTCATCTTATTAGCCCGACTAATTGATTTCATTTGTCTTAGCTCAACTATTGGCTGTGACCTCTACTTAGTTAATGAATTAATTGATTTAGCCCCAGTGTATCTGGAGGAGTCAAAGAGGATTTTGACATGTTGCCCCTTTAATCTTGCTTCCTCTGGACACTCTTTGGGTCGTGATGGCGATGTATTGGCAAACGTTTGAAGGGGTGGAGGTTGGATGGCTGTTGATTGCACTCTCCACTCCGCAAGGCTGCGAGGCTCCAGAGTAGATTTGGCCTTCTGCAGTTTGTCAGAGAGTGAAGAAGTAGCCTTGGCAATGACACTTTTAAAGCGCCATTCTTCAGTTACTTTCAAACTCGGGGGGGAAAGAAAAAAAACTTCAACCTGCGCAGAATCTACTTTCCCCCTGACCCAGAGAGATGAAGCGATAGTCCAAAGGTCTTCATGTTTTGGAAGAGAAAAATACTAGTTGATAATATTGCCATAATGCATGATTAGAACCAGTATACATCCTTTACAAGGGCACTTGAATGCCTGAATCAGTAGCGTCCACTTTATTGACATCGTTTTTCTTGATAATGGTACGAGACAGAGGAGCTTCCTCAGCTTGGACGCAGTTATTAAGCAGATGTAGGGGGGAAAGGCAGCATCTACACTTGGCACTATTCGGTGGCATTTGCAGCTGTAATGGTGCTGTATGTGTCCATTTATCAAAGATAATGCAGGAGCTGGATTTTGTTCAAACACGCCTCTATAAGAAGGAGGAGAGATAGCCCGGTGCCATGCCCTTGAATGTGGCGTCGCTCACTAGAAAGTGGATTGGAAAAAGCACTGCTGACATGCAGCGAAACCTGAACAAACAGCTCCCTCCAGTGGTGGGGAATCCAAATGTTTTCCCTTGTGTGCTCGTCTTCCAGGCCGGCATCCAGTGAGGGTGGGTTCATTCAACTGTTTCTTACGAATACATACAAGCAAAAGAAAATGTTTTAGACGATGCAAACAAATACGCAAAAAGGAATGATTCAAGATTGTTGAATTCAAGAGCTCAGGCAAGCTCCTGTGATTAAGACTCATTGAAAAAGAAACAGCTGATCTGGTTAAAGTGTACTCATCGATTTTAACAAGATTTTTTTAGTATATGCTTAAATATATATGTAAATAAAAAACACAATTCGACTCTTCCTCTGACCTTTAAGTTTCTGTTTTCTGAGATTTCTCCTCATAATCATTATTAGCATAGTTTAAATTTTAATTGAACATGAATATGACTCATTCTGCGTAGATCATCCTGATACCTTGTCGTTTATCTATGATCTACCTGTGTCCTCTCCTCCCGTGCCGACATCATTCATCCCTGAGAAAGGAAGCTAGCTCTTCACAACCTGACAAGCAAGGATAACCTTCAAGGTATTTTTTTATTTTTTTCTAAATGGCCACCATTAATCTTCTAACCAGAAAAAAAAAAAGTTACAGCAGGAGATCGGCAGAAAAGTTTATTGGCCAATAGAAATGCAACTGCTTGCACAGATGGTTCTGGTCCCGAAGTGGTCCAAATGTAAAAAAAAAAAAAAATGTGCGTGAAACTTTTAGGTTTCTTTATGTTGCAACCTTATGTTAAATTTCAGACGGTACGTTGTCAACCGTGTGCTTATAGTCGGGTTAGGTTTAGGCCCAAAAACCACTTGGTCATGGGTTAGGAAATGATCATGTTTGGGCCTAAATGGTTTTCTCGTCGCAAATGTGGCTGGAAAATGTCCAAACGTCAAAATATCCCTTTCTCTTGCCACAAACACATGTTCTGATTTGATATCCAGTGGTTTCAAGCTTATAAATGTTGAAACACAGTCTCAAACATTGGTGTCACCCAGCTGGCACACCAGCCTCATGTCAGCATTTCACTCAGGCGGCCGGGCCAGGCTACAAGTCAGCCATTGTTTGGCATATGATGTTCTAGTTTCTATGACTAATTACCTGATGTAACATTTGTCTTTTGATATTAAAAATGAAGTCTTCTCTTTCATTCTCAAGCAAGACCTCAGTGTCTGGAATAAAAGGTTGTTACAGTGATGCCATTGTAATCCAAAGATCAAGTTCTCCCAGCAGCAAAAAGATTATGAGCCTAGCCGCCTGGATATTAATTTTTAAATCAGGAGGTGGAGGAGATGGTGGTGGAGTTAGTTAGTCCATATCCAGCTGTGCCTGTGGCCACCAAAACAGGGATTTGGAGCCAAACCGTGATGTTTTTCTTCACCATAACCTAGTGGAATTTTGTGCCTAAACCTAACCAGAGCATAAGCACAACGTTGTGACAAGAGAGAAATAGAAAAAGGACGGCTGGTGTTGAGTGGTTTTTCAGGCGACACACGCTTTTTAACATGACTTTGATGCTGATGGAGATGACACTTCAGACACTTTGCTTTTAATGAGAACAGATGAGATATGTTGAACTGATTGGGAAGCAGGATTCAACACAAAGGTTCCTCCCCGCACAAATGGGATTCACTCCAGACCTGTACGTCAACTTGAGATGTGTTTGGTAAAATGCCTTTCTGCTATAGCAGCCACTCCAAGCGCTTCATACACTGAGAGCACATTCATACACTGAGAGCAGAGGCTGCCGATCAGGATTCATATGGCGCTTTATAACCCAAGCACCCCACATAATCCCATGCTCCACCATTCACACTGATGGAACAGCCATCGGGAGCAATTTGGGGTTCGAGGGCACTTCAGAGGAGATTGGGATGGAGCCACCTACGCTCCGATGAGAGGACGAGCCGCCGGATCCCCAGCTGCCCCGTGTCTAGTTTTAAAAATGTCTTGTATTAAATAATACTGGACAGTTTCAAGAGCATCAGAATATCCTGATAAGTGTGAACTTAACGTGTCAATTATTGAGGTATTGTACGATGTTTAGTTTAAACCACTCTATGTCACATTTGAAGTAGTTCTGGAGAAAGGTCGTTGATTGTTGAGCCTCATTTCTCATTTAATTTGTCTTCCGATTTGGCATTTTTTTATTTTGATTGGATTTTGACGATCTGGACATGAAACTGGCGTACCCCGCCCCTCGACCTATGTTAGCTTGGATAGTTTACAGCCCCCACATGACCCTGCAAAGGATAAGTAGCCAGAGATGATGGACGGATGGAGGGAGACTCAACCATCAGCTATATTTCTGCAGAAAGGTACATTAAGTGGTCGACAGCGGGCGCTCTCTTGTGGACAAAGAAGGTAACCTCCATTTTAATAAATGTAATTTGTATGGTCAGAGCTGACCTCGGGCTTTGGCTGCCATTCAAATGATTATGCTATGGATTTCATTAAGAAACTCAATCATAACGTGAAAGCAAAGTACACAGATTCATATATTCAGCCTCAGTGACAGCTTTATGTGTGTTTGATTAAATATGATAAGGTTTGTTTTTCTAATTTTGCATAATACACCTTTAAATTCCTGGTAAAGTGATTCCGGCGCACTATTAACAACTGTAATAAACTCTTCTTTTAAAAAAAGCTGGTATTTATTATGATTTACCGTCACCTGCTGCCATCTGGCTTGCTGACAGATAGCTCGGATGTAATCATTCGGCCAACCCATAAATCGGCCCATTGAAGGTTACTTGATATACAGAGTGAGAGTCGAGCATGTTTGCGTGGCTCGCACACTTCTGAGAATATGCATGCGCGTGCGCTGTGCAACCTTGTGTGAGGTTTACACACACATGAATAAGAATGCACACCATGACCTTTACACAGTTTAGGACTTTTGATTTATTACAGCAGAGTGTTTTTGTATTGCTAGACTACTTCTACTTAAAGGAGCACTATGTAGCTTATATTTAAAGTCAAA
Source organism: Sparus aurata (assembly GCF_900880675.1). Lineage (NCBI taxonomy): Eukaryota > Metazoa > Chordata > Actinopteri > Spariformes > Sparidae > Sparus > Sparus aurata. The sequence goes on from NC_044198.1 coordinate 18,628,448, forward strand.
CTCGGAATTTGAATATTTACAGTGTTAAAGAGGTAATAATAAAAGTCTGAAATATTTATTTTTTCCCTGAGTGAATAAATGAGCTGTTCTCAGAGGAACATAAGGTCCCCAGAACAGTTTGAAGCTAGGAAGGTGGCAGAGTCTGCCACATATAAATAAAAGTAAAACTGTGTGTAGGTGTGCTGTCCTTTAAGGTCAGTTTGTTTATTCGGCCGTGAAAATGAATGTTATGAGTGAAGATCTTTCTCCTTTGATTAATAATTCAAGATGGCACCTTGCTAGTGGCAGCCTATTATGGCAGCTCCTGCCACTTCATAGATTTTATTGATTTTTTTGGCTTGTACACCACGCTGTGGATTTATTTTTATATTTATTTTTTTTAAAAATAATAAAACTGCACTTTATCCTCTTGCACTTTATGTTCCATTTAGTTTACTTTATGATACCTCCGCATTTTTATTTGATTTTATAACTCCTTAGGCATTTTATTGTATATAGTATCTTATTGTTTTTTGTATATTGTCTATAGTACTTTATTGTTTGTTATTGTTTCTATATTTGCCCTTGTATTTTGATTGTATTTGTACTTGAATTAAACCGCTGCTAATTTCTCCTCTGGGATTATTAAAGTGTGTCTATCTATCTATCTATCTATCTATCTATCTATCTATCTATCTATCTAATGGGGGGATCTAATGTCATCCCCAAAACTACATACTGCACCTTTAAGTAAAAAAAAAAAAAAAAAATCTTGCATACCTCCTCCACAACTGGGAATTAGTCCATGGACCAACTTGTGCTCTGAACGTAGAAGCAAATCATGTGCCTTTTGTTTCCCAGCCTACACGCACACACACATACTATACATACATATACATATATATATATATATATATATATATATATATATATATATATATATATATATATATATATATATATATATATATATATACATTTATATATATATATATATATAATCCCTTCACAATCTTTGTCGAACTATAAACAGGCTATTTTAAACCGCAGTCCAAAGCCAGCATCCTTTCCTTGGGTGACACTTCCCCTTTAACTCGGCAGCTGTCGTCACAGCAGGATGACTCGTATATTTTGCGACAGGACGTACAAGCACCGGCTCGCCGCTGCCGTCGCTCCCTCGTCGTTAAAACAGCGCATCGTGGGGCCGAAAAGAAACAAAAACAACATCCCGTGTGTTTATGTTGCAGCCCGCTGTTTTATAATGTGATACAATGCGCCCGTCGTCTGAGAGTCAAACAGCAGGTTTACTGGTGAGGAGGAAGACGTCGTAGTGCTGCATGTAAGATCAACACTGGTTCTGCACGATCACTCATTCTTACAGACAGAATATTGCATTAAAGGGGCCTGTTTTGGGACGCTAGCTATGAGTTGGTTATTAAAACATAAAGCTAGTGTTGTGCTCAAATGAAGGCTTGTATGTAGCTTTGAATATGTGTCCACACCTGTTGTCCTTGTGTGCACAGGCCTGTGCCTCATGCAGTAACAATGTGTGCAGGTGCATTTATGGGAATGATCACAAAACAACTATCTGTGATCTCTTCACAGGACTTGTGTGCATTAGAAGGAGAAAACCTCCACAGCAGACACACAGCGCCTGCAGCTCCATCTCATCCCTGGGCTCCTGCAAGAGCCAGTTTTTTTTCTCCGCAACCAAATGACGCCAAGGAAGCAGATCCCACAGAGGACTCCACCTGTAACACCTGTGCACTGTGCTGGGCTCCAGTAGCCCACCCATGCCTGTGATCCCCATCCCACGGCGGGTGCGCAGCTTCCATGGCCCCCACACTACCTGCATGCACTCGGCCTGTGGGTCGACGCACGCTTCCAAGCTAGTGCGCACCAAGTACAATAACTTTGACCTCTACCTGCGCTCGCGCTGCATGTACAGCTTCCTCCGTTTCCTCCTCTACTTTGGCTGCAGCCTGCTGACCTCTCTGCTCTGGGTGGCGCTCTCCGCCCTCTTCTTCTTGCAGTACGTCAGCGTGCGCGTACTCCTGCGGCTGCAGTACAAGCTGTCCGTCATCCTGCTGCTGTTGGGGCACAGGCGCCTGGACTTTGGGGTGCTCAATGACCTGATCATCTACAGCATGCAGATCACCATGTTTCTGGTGGGAGGGCTCGGCTGGTGCTTCATGGTGTTTGTGGACATGTAGCTGCGGTGTGAGCAGCGTGGGAAACGTAGTGTGTGATGTGGATGCTTCACACTGTAACTTTATGCACATGTTCTAGTCAAAAAGACAAGTTTGACGCCGACTCAGCTTCATATTGGGTTGTTTCAGATATGATAGAATCCAACAAGAATTTGTGTAACATCTGTGTGTACGCTCCTTTAAAAATAGCTGGTCGGGTGCGACTCAGAGAGAACCTCCCGGTTGCTAAATGTTAACGACGATCCATGATGTCTGAACACGAACATGAGAGTCAAGATTTGAGTCATCAGGAGTCCCCATTTGTAATCTGTCTTCACAAGTTTTAAAGGGCATCTCGACTAGAAATCTCATCCGTTTACAATAATGGAAAATGTGTGAATGTCAAAGTTAACGTTGCATGGAAAAGTGACCTAACACATGACTGATGTGTGATGCAAGGCAGTCAGTCATCTGTGCCAAAATAACACGAGTTTGGCTCCAAAACGCAAGAAGGTGCACCATGACTTCCATAATGTCGTGTATACACACAGCATCGTGTAAACATACAGAGGTGAAGCTGACACACAGTAACTTATGGTGGATAAAGTGACCAAAAACAAGTTGTCAGCTGTGTGCGTGTGTGTGTTTGTGTGTGCGCGCGCGCGCTTTTGTGGGGCAGAATAGGGAAAGAAAAAAAATAAAACTGACAAACTGTGTAAGTGACAAATGTCAACTTTGTTTTTGTAAAGTTATTAAATACATTTTCTGTCGGTGAAATGTTTTCCTCGTTCAAAAAAATGGAACGGCCTGGGTGAATGTGTTCACTTGTGTTGTGTAACAGCCATGATGGCATGCCCCGGGCTGTGTCATAAGAGTGTGTGACAGTTCAAATCGAGAACGTCTTTGGGTCAAGTGTTCCATCAGTCGAGAGGCGCTCTGACAGACTTCTCTGTTTAGCTTCCTCCGGCACGCAAACGCCAGCCACCAGCGAGACTGTGCTGTTTGTGCCAAGCATAACAATGGACATGGCTGTGTCCCAATCACCTTATATAGCCTCAGTTTCACACGGCATTGTACCCTTACAAAACCTAATGAGGGCCGCCGGTGGAATGTAACCACATTTACACAAGTACCGTACATACAGTTCAGTAAATTTGAGGTTTGTTTCACGCCACTTCTTTCTTCTACTCTGCCACACTTCAGAGGGAATATTGTACTTTATACTTATAGCTATGTATTAATCTGACACCTGTAGGTACCAATATATTTTCATTACTTATGCTGCAACAGTTTGTCGTTTACTATTCTGATAACCGTTATTTTTCATTCACAATGGGAAAAAATCTAAAACAATGTTTTAAACAGCGTCCCAACTTTGTTTGTACACTTGTTGAAATGTTTCATGGTTTCAGCTTCTCAAATGTGAGAATTTGCTTCTCTTCCTTTTGACCATATTCAGTTATTTTTGTGTTAGCCAACCAAACCAAATGTTGGTTGCACAATACAAGCATTATGAAGGTGTCACTTTGGGCTCTGGGTAACTGATGACATTACAAACCAAACAGGCGATCAATTAATGAAAGTAATCCTGCTCCGTTCTGCTCAGTGGTCATGATCACCTCTCTGAACCGGCGCCAGCTGCAGAGTTTTTGAAGGGTTCTGTCCGTATGTCAAGTATTTTATCGGCCCGTTTGTGATCAGGTAGTCTTATTGGCTACAAAAATCCAAATTGTGCTCTGTATTAAAGTAAGAGTTTCAAAGTAAATGAGTAGATTACATGGTGTAACGCATACTCAAGTTTAAATTAATTTCAATTACAGGTTGCCAATTCTTACATATTGCACCTTTAACTTGGTATAAATGTGAGGATTTGAATTCTGGGGTCACGCACAAGCTCCGACCTCAATGTTTGCAAAAGAGGCCGGAAACTACAGGGACTCCATCTTTAGATATGGACTTTCGACACGGTGGCTTGTGGCCTGACGGAGACATGCTTGAGACTGGTGTGGCCTCAGGCAGTAAATGGATAATCGGTGGGGGGGGGGGGGAAACAATACGCTTTTGTTCTGGGGATCAACACATCATATGCCTCGCACTGTGAGCCGGGCCCAGTTACACCAGAGAACTAGAGAACATGGACTGTCTTGTGATGTCAAAATAGTGCCATGTTTAGGCTCGGCGATTAGGTCATAGCGCGCTCGTTTTCATTTCTCCTTTTCGTTTTTAAAAGCTGAAGTTGCCTGCTTACTCTGAGTGACTTGACATTTTTTGTCCTGTGCATTAACACTAACACCACTAACCTCTTCCGATCCTGTACCCTTGAACCCTACAATCACAAAAAACAGAAAAAAAGATGATCTGCAATGATTCTGTACATACGTTTAAAAAAAAAAATCGAGCATGTGTTGAAACTTTCAAACTTAAGTTATGAAATTCGACCTGCGGTTGTGTGAGCCGCCATTTAATAGGCTACACTTTCAGTTTAACTAGTTTAGCCGAACAATGAGCTACAACGAAACATCTTTAATTCGCTCGTAAACATTAATGAGAATGTAAATGCATTCATGGCAGAGACCTAGGTACAATGAGATCATTATAAACTCACCACTGAGCACCACAGACACATGATAGTCCCTATAGGAATATCATAGTGTGCCATATACTTTAAATAGCAAGAGGTACAGTAAGAGCACTGTAAACTATTTAATGCCATTAACTGCCTGTAAGCCTATAGAGAAATATAACAGGACTTATACAGTGGTGTCTCATTATGGTACACATAAATACAGCTTGTTTGAAATTGTAAGGAAACTGGGTATCACATGGGTAAGACATATAAGAGAAAATAAGAAAGAACAAAATGAGAGAAATGAAAACACTTCAGTGCCATCATGAAGTGAGGAGATAAAAAGCAACATCAGACATAAAAGTAAATCATAGTGGAGCAAATTGAGATACGGACCATGTGGGAAAACTTGAACAAACCCTATGATATCAGGGAATGATCTCCTCCAGCTCGAGGGCCGCCCACAATAATATCATCAATTAGTATGGCTTATTGACTTCAGCAGCCTTGTAGCTGAGATGGTGCATTGAAAGTGTTCCGTTACGTAAGTATAATTATGAAAGCTGTATTTCTAAAGCAGAGGAGAATATAACTAATGACATCTCCTACAACTACTGTGTACTTTTAATGTTTTTACAAGCCTGTAATTTTTCTCAGTTACTTTTAAATTCATGATTGAGTGCTGAGTGCAAGTTGAATTTCTTCTTAAAAACTATGAAGTGCCCCTTTACAAGAGTGATAATCCAGCTGGCGGTATAATCTGCGGTCTTTGACATAACGTCAAAACTGTCATTTTTTCGTGTTCTGTTACAAATTGATACTTTTTTTTAAACATTTTTGAACTACAATTCTTGTGTTAAAATACTTCTTTTCAGTGCCTCAGTGGTGGAGGAAGTCTCTAGGTCACCAAGTATTTAGATAATCAATGAATCAGTCCAAGTAATTCAATATGAAAATGAAATCAAAATTATTTGATTGTTGCTTCTTGTGTGTAAATATTTTTTAGTTTACTCCTATATGACAGTAAACTAAGAATCTTTGGGAAAACAAGTAGTTGAAGATGTCATTTTAGGCTCTCCATAGACCAAACTGACCTATTAATCGAGAAAACAGTAATTAGTTGCAGCCATAAAGTAAAAGTTCTTCTACCACACTGTAAAAAAAACATTGACAGTGTTCCTTGTTAGTAAAAGTTTATGAGTATAACCATGAAATCTGTACTGAAGTGTGAAAAGCAGGGTGATAGTATCGTCATATAACTGACATTAAGTCAGCACGTGCATTTGTTACAGAACCGGGTGGCTGAGAGACCGCAGGATGGATCGCAATGACGTATTATGTATTTATATGTGATTTTATATGTGACAAATGTGATCGGACTCCGAGCACAGGCATTTATAATAACTATATAAAAATAGTCCTCTTTTTGTTGATGTCTACAGGTAATTTCTAATCATCAGAGGAATCACGGGACTGTTTCATAAACTTGTAGTCACTTTGAGTGTGAAAGTAACAAATGACGTCAACTCAAATTACTCAAATTAAGTCTTTTTTTTTTTTTTCTCCAAGTCCGGAATTTTACTCTTGCTTGTGTATGAATTACACCTTGTAATCTACTCAGTTAATTTTTAAAAATCATGATTGAATTTCCTCTCAAAAACAACACAGCGCCCCTTTAAAAGCATGGTGGCACAGCCTCTCTCTCTCTATATATATATAAAAACAGAGTAAAGGTAAATATTTTAAACATAAAGTTGCATCTCACATAGACTGAGGCTTAAGGATTGATGCCCCTGCTCGCTCTGTGAAGTACAGTAGAAACCCTGTAGCAGTGATTTACCGAGCCGAGCCTGCAGTAAAGAAAAAGTTGACTTGAGGTCACACCGCCAGCAGTTGGCGCTTATAATTTAGCAGAACTAGCACACATGCGCATCATCATGTAGCCTGAGCTGTCATCACGTAAAGGACACGTGAGGTAACCACACATGTAAATTTCATTTTGAGGGCGAGCACGACACGCGACAAAAAAAAAAGAAAGTGTCCTCATATGCTCTCTGCATATCATCATCACATATCACATAGTATGTTTTTTTTTCGCGTGAGAGTGTGTGTGTGTGTTTTTTTTTTTAATAAAGCAGCCTGGTGGAGGTTTTTGTTTCAAACCCACAGCAGTCTGCACCTTTAAGCCCCGCAGAGTGCAGCGAGTTCATGTGTCCGTGAAGGCGGCACGATATGACCGAAGCGCGGCTGACCCGACTACAGTAGAGACAGTGTGTGTGTGTGTATACCTACAGTAAAGAGACAGAGAGAGAGAGAGAGAGAGAGAGAGAGAGAGAGAGAGAGAGAGGGGAAGAAAAAAAATGTCTGTGTCTTTAAAAAGCAACTCTTTAGCGAGTGGTGGTGCATGATGTCAGGCTGCTGCCGCTGCTGCTGCTGTGAGTCCGCACACCGTTCATGTGAGCTGCGTTCACTTCCTGCAAAAAAAAAGAGGGGACGGAGAGAGCGAAAAGAGAGAGTGTGGGATAGAGAGATGGGGGACGAGCGGCCAAGATAGGACGGAGAGAGTGATAGAGTGAGCCAGCAGGACGACGAGAAGAGTAGGGGGGAAACCGGGGCCCTGCTTTTTAAAAAAAAGATATATATATATCCTTTCCTTTTTTCTGTGTGTTAAAAAAAACTACAAAAAAACACCTCGCAAACTTTGTAGGTTATCCGGAGGGGAAAGCGAAGCGTGCCACATCTGCGCCGGGCGGACGAGCCGCAGTTTTTTATGGGAGCATAGCGACATATCGGGTAAGTAAATTATCCCCCCCTCCCCACAAGCTTTTCCTCCTCTTTTCCTGCCTTCGTGTTTACAGTGTCTGATTTGTATGACGCATAGGTTTTGCTTTTCTTCTTCTTCTTCTTCTCCCCACCATGCATTACTGTCTCGCTTCTCTCTCCCTTCTTTTTTAAATTCAGCTGCATTCTCACCACCACCACCACCTCCTCCCCCCCGACACAATGTGCTGACACGACCAGCACATGAGTTTCTTCTTCTTCTTCTTCTTTTACACAAAAAACTTTCATGAAGTGTAATGGCAGTGAAATGCTGAAGGAGGAGGAGGATGGTGGGTGATCCCCCTCCCAAGCTGAAGTGTACTGTACTGTCACCACGCGCCACCAGAAGATATCTGATGACATTTTGTAGTTTTTTTTTATAATCAGCCCACCTCGAAAATTTGTAGGCTAATCTCTTCTTTATTTATTTATCTCCTTCCCTGCACTTTTAAACCGCGGTGGGAAAGTGTTGTAATGTACTTTCTACTATATGAGTGGAGAGAGTGGCTTGATATTATCTCTATTATTTTCATTATAGTCTAAAATAATGATAATAATAATACAAATAATAATAATCTCCATCCATAATGCATCCATTGTTTGTGCTATATGTTACATGAGGTATTCAACCTAAATCAGGTGAAGCTGTTTCACGACTTGCTTCTCATATATGTCTCTGAACACTAAACCTTCTATAACGTCATATAAAAGGCTCTAAAATGTTCCAGTTCAGGGTGCAAAACGAGTGAGGCAAAGTGGAGAGCGTTGAATGAAACGTGGTTAAAAATAAATTTAATTTACACACTGCCATCCACTGCTGCCTGATGTAACATCAGTTGTGGCCCTGTTTACCTCACCTGAACCCTGCAGGAGCCATTTGACTGTACATACAACCCCCCTCCTCCTCCTCCTCCTCCTCCTCCTGCTGTGTGTACATGGTTGCAGTGTGTGGCTAGCCGGTGTGTGTAGCTTGTGGCAATTTTCTTCATTTCCTGTCACTTTCCTTCCCTCTCTCACATGCTCTCTCTTCTTCTTCTTCTTCTTCTTCTTCTTCTTCTCACTGTCTAGTCCGTCATCGTCGTCAGGCCAAGCCGTGTGTGTTTAGTTTTTTTTTTTTTCTCAAGATGACTGTGGCAAAAAAAAAAAAAAATCTCACTTTTGATGTATACGGTATTTCATTTTTGTCATGTGGTAAACAGCCCCCAGCGACATGTAGCAGGTGTCGGAGGCTAAAGCGACGGCTTAACGCTTTACGGTCATATGAATCATTTAAGTAGTGCGTTTAAAAAGTACATCTCTTGGTGTTTAAAGCGTTTTAAAAGCCCCCCTCCCCCTCCCCTCTGTTTCTGCTTCTCCGGTGTACAAACTACTATGAAAGGATAAGAAGGCGTGTTGTACTTGCCTTTTGAATAGCTGAGCTGGTATGTATCCATACCTGCCAGTCCTAAGGGCAACACAAAGACAGGTTTTATCAGGGCAGCTATGAGATTCCTCCTCCCCCTCCCCAATACGTGGAAATCAGTTCGGGGTAATGCGGGCAGTGTGCTGCCAAGTTTCTATCTTCAGACTTTAACACAACATACATGGAAAATGTAGGACTCTTTTTTCTCTTTCTCTCTAAACGGAGGCCTTTCCAACACCACTCGTCTTTGACTTGGACGTCTGCCAAAGGGGTTGTGATGGCTCTCAACAGCTGTATTTGTCTGTGTGTGCGTGTTTGCGTGTGTCGGTGAGTGTGATTCTGAGTGCGTGTGTGTGTGTATGTGTGTGTGCTCTCGCCGTGTCCCGGGATGCCCTTCCTCCATAGGCCTCACACTATACAGCATTCCACAAGGGGGCCCGGGGCTATGTGCAAGTGGGGAGTGTCAAGGAGAGAGAGAACGACAGCTCGGTTTCAAATGCAACTGATGCAGATACGCCGGCAGAAAAAGGGAGAGAGGGAACACAAAGACGGAGAGATTCTTTCTCACCTCGTCTCTTGTTAGACTTGACGTTTGCCCAGCACACATAGAAAGATTACACTGTTTAAAAAGAATAAAGTAGCTCCGGTTTACAACCTCTAATAAATTCCCCTCCAGAGCTTTTGAAAGAAAAACAAAGTAGAAGTGTAGAAAGTGCAACGCTACTGATATTAAAAAACATTTGTTCCTTTGCTTCATTAAAAAGACATTTATTCATCCAAACTGCGTTTTAATACCTGGAGACTTGTTTTTGTCCCTGCTTCATTTGCTCTGTGCCTGTGTGTGTGTGTGTGTGTGGCCTCAAGCTTGGTACACTTTTATCTGTACTGTATATGCGTGTATACTCAAGTGGGGAGTGTGTTTACGTGTGTATGATTTTCCTTTCCTGAGACAGTAATGAGTCACTGCTGATGGTATGTGATACCGGGCTCCAGTCATACATCATATTCTCATACATTAGTCTTGTGTTTTTTCCTCGTAGCGCCGAGCCTGTTCTAGTTAAACCCTGATGGATAAGAAGAAGCTGCTGCTCCCTGTGTGTTCGGGCTTGTTGGTTGTTGTTAATGGAACTGAAATGCAAATGTTAACCGTGAAAAGAAAAATGTCTTTCCACTGAATGAGAGATCCAGCAGAAGATAGTGGGGAAGAAATCACATAATTTATGTGAAGCTAATTCTAATTTCACCTCCATTTTCTGGACAAATCAGTTGGTCTGTACTCCAACGCAGTAGTTTTTCTAATTGACTGTGTAGGTGTCAAGGTGGTTTGGCGGTGGCAACGGTTAAAATCTGCTCGTAAATTACACTTAACTGTTTCCAGGTCTGTACAAAATTGGTTTGGTTTGGCCGAACATGAAAAATGTTTTCCCACATACTTTTTCCTCTTGACAGATTTTTCACATAAGGTTTTATATATGGAAGCCCATTTTTGCCAGATAAAGATGAAAAAAAAAGATATCTAAATATATATATTCCCATGGGAAGTCGATATGAGCTCAAAAGTCGAAATCATCAGACAGAAAGTCAACATTATGAGTCAAAATGTCAAAATTATTAGATCAATTGTGACTATATATCCCATAATTATGACCTTTATCTCATATTTTAATTTTCCATCTCATATTTATGACATTATAACTCATAATTTTGATTTTTTTTAATCTCATAAATATGACTTACCATGGGAACATTGTGTCACCAAGCTTAGTTTTGGTGGAAATGGACTGCCTAGCTATGTGTATGAATTAGCCATCTGTCAAATTCCCACTTCAAACATAGTTGTAGTTGAACATTAGGCCTACTAGAAAGTTGGAAACAAGAAAAAACGCTGCAGTCCTTCATTCTTCCAACAAACAGTTAACTTAGCAAACATATAGCACTGTCAATAATGTTTTACAGTTAGCTACCTTTGTAAGCTATCATTAAATAGCTAACGTTCGCGGCTGTGTACTTACCAGTCGAATGGACAGTAGGGTTGCAAAGCTGGTGACATTTTCCAACCGATTTACACGTATGTGTCAACGACCGCTGTACTGTATTGTTAACGCCAAAGCAAGCCAAACATTTCCTACAGCTGCAGCTTCACATTAAAAGAACAAGAGGTACATTTTATTTTAAAGTAGGCTAGTCACAGGAAATGCAATGTGTTCAGGGAGTTTAGCACTAGGGCAGTCCAGACGCTACAGCAGCTCACTATCCCCTCTTGAGGTACCAAGTGGTATTACGAGACGGAATTAGACTAGCTAGTTAGCATGCTAACATCAGTGGGTGTATCTGTGATATAGATGTCTTTGACATAATGTCACAACTGTCATTTTTTCTCGTTCAGTTGATCATTTTAGTGAACTTGAACTAAAATGCTCACATACAGTTCCTTTAAACACTTTGAAGGAGACACTGAAAGTTAAGTAAAATATCTTGACTTTCTCGAACAGCTTCTCAGTACAGAAGAGACATGGCTTATCATGGAGGAAGAGTGTTCACTAAACTCCACGTGTGTTTATTCATACTTTCTAGTGGCAGAAAATTTAAATCCATGACTACATTGTTGTACTTGTGTGCACTACAAACCACTGGATGAACACGGCATTAGTGTTAAAAGCCACAAATGTTACAGATAAGGTTAAAAGGTATAAATTCTTAACTCTTGAAATGCAGATGAATGGCAAACAAGGTTAGAGGCCCCAGTGAACTCGCCTTGCCCACATATTTTCCAATTAAAGCCAGAATTAAGTCTGGAGTCACATCAAATCAGATTGACTACTACATGGGTAAATTTGGCAGCACTGCTGAAAGATCAATTTACTTAGATAAACTAAATTACGTCCAAATGACTGACGTTCCACATGTCCATCTTCCACCTAACACATTAGCAGCCACCCGGTTTGAACGTTCACCGACTGATTCATTGGTTAAAAATGTTGGTTACCAGAGGCTGTATATTCAGCATGACACTATTAGTTTCTTGGCATGAAAGGTGATTGCAACAGCCACAAAAAAAGGATGGGCAGTTCCTCAAATTCACTGCTCATTTAGCATGTAATGTGTTTTTTTTCTTGTAATTTATCTCTAGCTTTTGTCAGTTCCTCTTACCTTCAGCGTCATTAGAGGCAAAACACACATTTGGGTAGAGGATGAGACACAGGGAAATATCTGTGGCTTATAACACTGATGCCATGTTCATCCAGTGGTTTGTAGTGCACATAAGTATAACAATGTAGTCATGGATTTTAATTTTCTGCCACTAGAAAGTATGTATAAAATATAAGCATGAGTATAAAATGTCAAGCTTTATTGTCATTTACACAAGCACGCAGGTACAGTTGGTTTATCTGGGCTGCGCGCTGAAATGCAGTAAAGTGAGAAAATAACGAGAGAGCGAACGAGAGAGAAAGAGAGAGGATCAGCAAAAGCCATTAGGAATCTCAAATGTAACCGATTTGGGGCTGCTTTGGCTTGCTACGTGCTTTTCAGGAAGCCTTCCAAGAATTTAGACAATGAACAGTAAACATGGCATGTTCCTCAGAACAATTCCACATTAGATCTCAACGATCACGTGTCTCTCTCTCTCTCTCTCTCCTTTTTTTTTTCTCAGAATCGAACAGCCCCCACACCACAGTACATTGCAGATAACTGTAGCAGCTAAATTTCATGCTCCCTGTGTATGTACTGTACTTACACTTGACAAGGAGCTCTCACAAACTGGCAAATGTGCAGAATTTCCCTCTCTCTCTCTCTCTCTCTCTCTCTCTCTCTCTCTCTCTCTCTCTCTCTCTCTCTTTCTCTCTCTCTCTATCTCGCTCTGTCTCAGAGAGATTTCTGGTAAGTGACATGTTTGGCCGTTGGCATAATGCCTAGCAAGATCACATGGCATGAATGTCGTGCCTGCGTTTGTGTGTGTGTGTGTGTGTGTGTGTGTGATTGTGTATGTCTGTGCATTTGTGCTTGTGAGTAGAAAAAAAAAGAAAAAAGAAAAGAAAGCCTGTGCACACTTGATTGTTCCAAGTATTTTCAGCATGAATAGGGGCACGTAGCCGTTGCAGTGAATTACAGAGCGCCGAGAAGTATGACGGGGACGTGTTTCTGATACAGTCATGAGATCAAATTCTCAAATTGGACGGAAAATTAGGTTTTACTTCATAGTTAAAGCTATTTTGCTTGATTTGATGCTATTTGTGGCATCAGCAGATTAAAAATTCATGAAGGTTATGTCGCCGTATAGAGGGCTTATTTCACTTGTTAAATGTAACGTGAATTAGGAGCAAATACAAAGAAAAAGCTTCAAAGATTTCCGAGTTGTTCTCGTGTAATTGCTCTTGGTATAACCTGTCACTTGATTTGCAGTTTTAGAACCCTCAGTTTACAGTACGTCAGGGGCTCATGAGCATTAAGTCACTGCTATTCATGTAAATATTTCTCATGTTATAATTGCCCCTATCTTTACCGAGGCTTCACTGTCACTGAAGACAGTAGCCCAAGAAAGGTTTTAGAACAATTTCCTCTGATCCTGAGTTTCAGCGAGGGGGACATTAGATTTACTGTGAAAGTCAAACCTATAATTCGGGGGGGGGATGACGCACGCAGGCATGCACACACACACACACACACACACACACATCCACCAACACATAAATAAACCCCACAGAATCATGCAGATACACATTCACTCAGGCAGACACACACACACACAGAGAGAGAGAGAGCACTGTAGATGGCATTTATCCTTGCAGCCCACCTCAATTTTCCATGCTCTTTTCGCCGCGTGCTGTACATAATTAAATCGCTGCAAACTTCAAGCCTCTCTCAAGACAACTGCCATTAAACAAAGCGTGCTAATTAGTGCATAAGGTAATAAATGAGGAAAGCAAATACGCTGACCCCCTTTCTCTGTGGAGATGACCTGTTCTGTATGTGCTCCTCATGTCCTGACAGCCTGGCAGAATGCTAGTGGGGGCCAGTGGAAACAGACAGGAATCTGAGGCGGGTAGTTTTCACTGCACAGCCCCCAACACCCACCCACCCAACAACACCATCTCCACCCTTCCAATTTCCACAGCTAACATGCGTTAGCAATTACGGCTAAATCACAGCATTACCTACCTGGTGCTCATAACAGTTGTGCTCCCTGCAGAAGGTTAAAAAGGCACTCAGACTTAAAATACTGGCCTGACATTTATTGGTTTGTAATACATTAAAATGCAGTAAATTTTATTTATTTGGTGGTTAGTCTGGTCAGTGCGGCTAACTTTATTATCTTATTTCTAAATATGCCAAATGATACAATGTTGATGTTCAATATGTAGATACAGCCAGGGGACATTAGCGCCTGTAGCATAAAGACTCAAAATATGGGAAACAGCTAGCCTGGAAAAGGTTAGCCTACCAGTAAGCTCTCTAGTTATTGTTTTTACTCTTATAAGTGTTGCTGGTGGAGGATATGGACGGAGCAGGGCTAACTGTTTACCATTTTCCAGCTGGTGTGGTAACCAACTGTTGGCCATATTGTTCATTTTGACCGTTCTGTTTATCATATTTACAGCTAACCTTTTTTGTACTTGCTGTTAAATGTGCAATGCGTAAGATAAAGCTAGAATTTGAAGAATAAATAACAGCTTTGACGTTATATCAAAGTTATATCTTTGACACTTCTGAAGCTAGCATGCTAACCTGCTAGCCCATCCTGTCTCGTAATACCACGTTGTACGGGAAAGGCTATAGTGTAGCCCCTGTAGTTTCTGTTAGGATGTTTGCGAGAGGCAAGTTTGCTTTGTCTCACAAGCTCTCTTAGCTTGTGGTCAAATAAATGAATGAAAAAAACTGTTTCTTACACTTTTTTGAGGACTTAGGTTGGATTCTCCGGGACGGTCGAAAGGATGTGACTTTATTCAAGTTCTCAGTGTCTCTCTCCGTTACGCTGACAGAAAGCATTGTAGCTAACACATAAGTTCCACAGGGCCCTTTTAAACAGAAGACACAGTCATACACCTTCTGAATCAGAGTTTCTTTTATCAAACTAAAACAAGCTAACTTTTCATTCAAACTCAACAGAAGCAAAATAAAACTTACCAAGACCAACTTGGTTTGTCTTTCCGCTGCTCCAAGAATCATTGTCTGGCGGCTTATCTACGCTGCCGATGACCGACTCGCTCTCTCTCAGCTTCTGTCCCTGCCTGCCGTGTCCTCTCATCCGCCGACGGAGGCTGTGTCCTGTCACTATACTCTGCTGTTCAGTTGTAGGCTGGTGAGCCTAGTGCTGTTGTCCGGGGTGAAAACACCAGCCAAGCTAGTAGAGTAATAGTGCCACTAGCTGCACAGCTAACTGCGCGACCTAGCTTAGAGCAGGAAGTAGCTACAGTAAAAAAGTGTATCGTGAGCAGCAGTTGCAACTGTTCGATACATAGCACATTTAAAGTGTATTTCCTAAAAATGTAGAAGCATTGCTTTAACATAAGAACCTCATGATGTAAAGCCTTTTGTATAGAGATGAAAAACAGTATAGGCTGCGTTGCTGCATGTTATCAATCCATCAGCAATAGTCAACTCGAATGACCTGAGGGACACTTAAAAGTAATAAAAAGAATCTCAATCTTAATCTGTTTTCTTTTTTTCTTTTTTTTTCCTTTTCTTAATCTTATCGCCTAGAGGAGGACAATTATGACTATGATACCTTTGTACAGGATCATGCAGCAGCAAGCACTTAGAGTCACGCAGGATTATCAGCTCCTGGAAACACTATAGAAATCCGTCTCGTAAACACTCCTGTCTTATATACTTGTGTGTTAACTTTATGGAAGCACCATATGTTTTACCCCCGCTGTGTGTGAGGGTGCTGCCTATTTTTCCATGTTGCTTACTCAATTCGGACTCAAGACTTGAGGGATAAACAAGCTCCGTTTGCATAGGTCAGCCGGGGTCCTTTTCAGTATTTTACAAGTGTGATGAGGTCAACCAAGGTGACATGTTATTTGAGCACATGTATGCTAGCTTAGTCTGGTGCTGACTGAAAGATTCCTAGGTCACAGTAAGCATGCGCGCGCGTGTGTGTGTGGGTGGGGGTCGGTTAGGGGGGTTGCACACACTCAAAATAAATGTGTATGTACTGCTGTGCACTTGAACAAACTGTCTTTTATGTTACATTATAAAACAACAGCATGATTAGTATCATGGGAAGTCTCTGCTGCGTGTCATGAGACATTCTTTGATTCACCTACTCTCATCATGATATCAAACAGCATTTCGTTCCCCTGCTTTTTTATTTTCCATGCAAGCGGATGAATTAAAGCGTTCTGTCCGCTCTAATTGAAAAATGTACAGTGGATGTGGGAACGGCTCTCTGTATGTCTTTGTGTGGGTGTGTGTGTTTGTGTATGCCTGTCTGTAGACAGTGGGGCACTGATGCTGAAAGATGTGTCCTCATTTTTTTCATTGCACTGGGCTCCTCTGGCGGTCGGCGTCGGGCTGCTCTGATGTCACGCATGTGTCACTGCCGAACATTCAGCTCAGAAGCGACAGCGCGGGGCGATCAAAATGGCATGTTTATTCTCCCCACATCTCCACCCTCTCCCCACTTATGTGCCACTCTCTTCCTGTCGCTCATTCTTTTACGGTGCTACATACGCTGGAAAGTATTTTATTGTCATCATGCCCCCCCCCCGTACCTCCTCACCTCGCTGGAATCCAGGGAGATACTTCATGATGGGGAAAAAGCTGCGGTTTTACTGGGGGGAATTAAATGCCGCTTTCACACTTAAAGGTGCAAAAATCCTATCAGAGCGCAACCTCATTTTATGTGTTTTTTTAAATTCCGCTCACCCCGCATGCCCCTATTTGATTGACACTGTTTGCTGCAGCTGTTATCCGCCATTTTTAATTGTTCGTGGATGAATAGATCCTGACATAACCTGTCACATTCTTCGTACACGTGAATACCTATAGACCCTTTTCAATAGAACGGCGCTGCAACACGTGACGGTTAAAAGCTATAGACATGCTAATGTCGGACAGCAAAAGGGAATAAACTTGGACCCTATTAGGCACGTTTATATTTTAAGTCTGAAAGTCTGAAGCGCACCACAGCGTCAAACAAGGGCTATGACCGACGGTAATGAAACTGTGTTTAAACTGCCTCCGCTGTTGTTGTTCCCTTGAGAGTTTCGGCGTAAATTAGAAAAGGCGAGGACTAGTAAAGCCATTTAGTCTGATGTATTGCATTGTGCATCAGCTACTACAAGTATAGAAATTTAGTACCAGCCTTTCAGCAATGTTAGCTATGTTTTGTTATATTTTACTGGTCAGCATGTAAGACCGAGTGATTCTTACACCCCTAATTCTCCATTTTGCAGGCGAGGTATTTTCAGATGACCTACATTTTCCGTCTTTAAGTGGTCTTGGATTGATGAAGCTGTGAAACTGATAAATGAAAATCCTTGTTAGTGTTAGAGGCTTGAAGCTCCCCCAGCGAAAATACAAACTGTTGGGATGGAGGATCGGTCTTGGATAGACCCAAGAATAGACCCAATTAACTTTTGGTGCAGGTTTGAATAAACGGAAGAATCCAGGATTTTTTTCTCTCTTTCTATGATATCGCGAGATGGGACTATTTACAACAGGATTGTAATGATGGATATTGATTTAAAAAAAAAAAAAAGATTGCTGGTGTCTATGTTCAATTTGTTAGATTCAAAATAATATCTGGATCTAGTGTTTTATTTGACATAGGATCAGATTTGATTGAGTCGAAGAGGACTGTCAGCCCTTGGGAGAGGTACACAATCTACTACTACTACTTAGTACTTAGTATTTTTCTAGTTTGTACATGTTTCTTTATTGTGAACATTATACAAACTATGTTATATAAAGCTACATTGCTGTGGTTATTACTTGGTTAGATTTAGGCACAAAAACACTGGGTTAGGGTCAAGAAGACATCACGGTTTGGGTTGAAACGATCACTCTTTCTGGATCTCTCACGGGTTCTTTCTCTGGGGTAACCAACTAGACTTAACGTATTTTTACGGCTGGTTACCCATTTTGTTTTTTGTCATTCACTCGCGTGAAGTTTGTGGCACCAGTACAGAAAGGAACATTGCAATGCGCCCCAACCCAAGGCGGTGAGGAAGACTCCAATGTAGCAAATATGGATGTGAGAAGTTGTGATACGTTAATGTACTCTATGGTTTTATTACACTTTATACGACCTCACATTGTGTTATGGTGATATAACTCATGTTCATTTACAAGTAAACTCAATAGAACACCTTGAAGTGGGGCTGGAAAAATAGGCCATTTTTAAAGTTATTGATTAATCAAGACAGAGTCTGCAATAAACAGCAGCCTTTTACTTAATTGTTTTAAGTCTATCTGTTAAAGAAATCAATATAAATATACAATACCCACTCGTTTCACCAGGTCGTGTCTATGTGTGACACCATTGACTTGGTATCTCTTTTCTGTAGTATATGCGTGTGCAAGATTGCCACTGATATGCTTTCATTTCATGCTGATTCATCCTATTTCCTCCACGTTTTACCGTCTCATGCACCAAGAAAATCAAATCATGTGTGGAACAAATGCATAGGGAGTGTCACCACTGATACACATACGCTCGCAAACATACAGACATCCTGTGAAATCTAACCTAATTGTAGTCCTTGTGTGACAGTCAGTGACACTCAGCAGGCTTTCTCGTGGCCACTGTTGTCCCCAGATCAAGGTCAAATTAAGGAGGATATCAGTGAGATTTTAGGATTGTGTGCTTTGTTGAAAACAAAGTGCAAGCAACTGCAGAAATCTCACTGTGTTTTTAGCATACTTGAGTATCAGATGTCTTGTGGCCAGGAGTGCAAGCAAAGCAGTGACACACCTGCTTTGCAATTGTACTTGCAAGAATAAATTATCATGGTGTTCCGAAGGCAAGCATCAACTATACCCAATTAGCTCCTTCTTAAACCGGTACACTCCCTGCCATGGCACAATCACAGTTTGGAAATGAGGGAGCACATTCGAGATGGCACAAAAGCTTTTCCTGAGTGTAAACCTACGTCTTTGTCAAAGCAGAGTCACAAGACAGGAGTGCAACATTCGTTCTGTGATGCCAGGGGCGAATGATGTTTGTTTGAAGTCGAGTTTACTTCGCCCGAGATGGACACATCTGTACACAAACACAATGTGTTCTCACTCCCAACTTGACAAATGCACCAGTTTAGGTCAGTGGCCCTAAGTGTCATGCAACAAGGTTTATTACGAGTCGGCAAGGCTGCACAAAACTACACGATTAGGGTTAGGAAACATCAGGGTTTGGGTTAGAATAAGTACGTAAATACACGTCATCTATGACTTTTGGTTAGACACAAGTCTCGAACTCGGGTCTCTGCCACCCAACCATCCTACTATACTAGAGTGTCACCTCTAAAAATTACGCAAGAGGGGCTCCTACAGCGTCAGAGTTTGTAGCCTTTGGCCACTGTTTTTGATGCGCTGGGAGTGAGAAGGAGCTGACCTCATTTTGTACCATGAAAAAGTGTTAGTAATGTTTCTGTAGCTTGGTTTAGATAGTTGCATTCACACTGTCAACTGTTTTTTAGGTACACCAAGCTTAAACTAATAACCCCCTTGTGTCAGGGCAATAAATCTCCTTCAGTCCATTACAGTGCAATTCAAGGTTCAGGGTGCTGTGAATACACAAGTCTAAGCCCACATCAGTTCACCCTCAATTGAACATTTCTTTCTGAATAATGTCATGCCAATACTTGAAAATCAGACAAAGGTGAAGAAAAATCTGATGCGAGCCCTTAAAGAGTACTTCCTGGGCTCAAATTGCCACCCAGTGTCATGCCGAACAATAGATTGCGCTTGGCCTCACCAACCAAAAAGAATGCATTCCCCAATAGCACACATATGTCTTGCAGATGTGGGCGTGAGCCACGTTGGAAAGATGTAGCATGGGGTACGTTTGCTTACTGGGAAAACATTGGCGAGATGTCCACCAAATGCCAACATCTCGCCAATGTCTTCGCAATTAGCAAATACTCACCGTACTTAGACTTTTCAGGGTAACCTCTATTTGTCTGCGAGACGTATGTATGCTATCTGGGTTCTAATTCCTATGGTCCAGTTAGCAATTTTGTATTCGCAACAGTTGGTTACACTTTCTTATTAAAGGTGCCAGAAACACATTTAGATGAGGTTTTGGAAAAGATTGTGTTTTTCGCGTA
This sequence comes from Sparus aurata, assembly GCF_900880675.1. Lineage (NCBI taxonomy): Eukaryota > Metazoa > Chordata > Actinopteri > Spariformes > Sparidae > Sparus > Sparus aurata. The sequence goes on from NC_044198.1 coordinate 18,648,674, forward strand.
AAGTTGCCATTTCCTTCAAACAGTTGCACTTGACTTTTGGCTCCAAATGTGAATCAAGATGCTCTCCTAGGTGAAATTCCTGTGACGAGCCCACGCATACACTGTAACCTCCTCTTTTTTATTATCGCCCCCTGCTGGCACTGCACCTTTATCCACATGGCGAGGCAACCGTCACACCAACGCGCGTTCCCCTATTGAGTTGAAGGATCCGTTACATGTTTTGCTTTGAGACTGGGCTGTGGGTTGAGTTTGTTCAAGGTGGTCTTTGGACAGGGATACACGCAGACTGAAAAACCACAAAAAAACTCCAAAGCACTCCCTTTTTAAACAGCATCAAACTTCCTGCCAAAGGCTCGATGCCGAAGCGCTTTGCAGTTTGTTTCAAGGTCTGGCATGACCTTGCCATGACAATGAAAAGAGAGAGCCTTGGAGTTCTCTTATGATTTGCATGTCAAACTGATACTTTGCTGGCAGGAGATCAGTGCCAGCATGAAATTGAGGCCCTTGGGCTCGTGGAAAATGTACAGTTCTGCATTGTATTTTGGACACCCACCAGTCACATGGCAGCTGTGAGCCGATGCCAATGTAGAGGATTTATTAGCAAGAAACTGTCCCAAAAAAGGAGATATCACATGGCAGTCATGGTGCAGTATACTGTATCATTGTGTGTGCGCACACAAGCGCTGCTGCTTAAACATACACACATTCAGTCTACTGATGCCTCCTGAATCATTTCTTGTGTCGGTGGACTCTCTCTTCCCTCCTTTTCTTCCTCTGCTGTAGTTTCCTTTTAAGTTTGAAATCGGGGGAATTTTCGGTCTTGTGTCAATGTTTGTTCAAAATATCTCTGTCTTGCGTGAGACCCGGACCTCAAATAACGTCACAGTTATGTGTTGCTATAAACTGGAACGACCTGCAGGCCCCCGTGGTTCTGCAATATGAGCTGAGCATAACTGAAAAGTTCGACTGTCTTTGTCCTTTAACGTTTTCCCCCAGTCTTTTTATCACGTTGTACTGTATTCTCTTCCCTTGTACGCAAGGGTTTTCTTTTCCTGAAAATGGCAGCCTGGGAAGCCTCTTTGGTGGAGCTGACATTTTGGAGTCAGTAATGTGGAGGTGGAATCTCTTTTGATTAGAACAAAGTGTCAGTTTGTTGATATCACTTGGCTTCGTCTGTTGCCTCGCTATGAAAAGCAGCCACCAAATGAAGTGGAATGAAATTACACCACACACCAAGTTATTGCCCATTCGGATCAAGGTCTGAATGGGAATATGATTGGTACAGCCAATCAGGTCTATTTAGCCGATTAGTATTTTGATTTGTTTTTCTTTATTTGCAGCATTTTCTTTTTCGGGGTCCTTTTTGTTTTTCTCGTCTTGGCTCCCGCAGTTTTTTCCCTCCTCATCCAAATAAATCTCTTTGAGCTTTACCTTTCCCTATCCCTCTGCCTAATTTCCCGTATTCCTCTGTAACTCTCTTCTCCCTGTGACCGTGCTTTGTCAACTTCTCTCTTGTTCTTTTTCTATTTGCATCTTTCACACACACTCCCTCTCTCTGTCCTCTCTCCTTTTGTTCGTCGATCTCTGCCGTTCTACTTCTCCTTTTTCGCCTCTCTCTGTTTTAATCTCCCTCGCTTATCTCTGTCTCTTTAACTCCTTGACTATACGCCCAAAAGTCATTATGTATGTTCAAGGGTACGTGGGTTGATGTGTTTGTGTTGCATGGGTGTACGCAGCCATCCCGATGTCCTAGTCACCAGGAGTCTGGTGTGATGTAGTAGCCGCTGCTAGTGTTTGTTTGTTTACCTCCCACAGCCACTTGGAGTTCATTAGCAATGCCTTTGCCTCGGGAGGATCACTCGCACACAAACACACACATGCACACACTCACACACGTACGTGCTCTCCCTCTGTCTTTCCCACTGTCTGTTTTTTCGTCTTACACGGATCAGCACCATGACAAGCTAAACTGACAGGTATCCTACTTTTACGGGAGTTTTTCTGTCACAATTTGTGTTCTTTAAAGGCCACAACTCGCTGTGAAATGTCGGTTTTATGCGCAATAAGCTTTGATAGTCATTGCTGCAGTGCTGTCTGCCTCCACAAAGCTGCTGCATATTTGCATATGTATATTTGTGTACATGTGCGTGCGTTAGCCTCGTCTCTGCACTAGAAAAACAGGCGGATGGATTTTATTGTTCATTTTGCGCACACTACAAGTGAGCCTTTGACTGTTTTATTTAAACTGTGACCACTTATTACAGCAGCAGCAGGCAATAATACAGCATGTGATATGACTGGGTGAATAACCAAACTGATCGAATTGTCGAAATTATAAATCTTTTAGCAATCCAAGTCTCAAACTTCTAATCGAATCTTCTCAGTTACATATAATCAAATTTAGACTAGCTATGAAAAAGACATCAGAGCTGTCGCTTTTTCAAAACCTAAAGTTAGAACAATAGAGAATGACTACGATATTTCAATGAATTAGAACACAACCCACATAACGTATTCTGAACCACCTTGTAGAAGCTGATGCTGTTGAGTTCATATGCGGTTTCACGTTATTCTGTGGAATAAAAATCTAAGGTTTATTAGTTTATTATAAGATTTTATCAAGTTTCATGCCTGTCAGGACATGATATTTTGTAAAATCATAATGAAGCATTTGTTCAACCAAAAGAAACTCTTCAATTTTCATTCCTTTAAGGGTTATTGTAACAGATAATGTTAATAATTGAGTCATTATTCCTGTGAAACCATGATGTACTGTGTTCTGAGATGGTTATCATACTGCCAAATGTAATACTGTTGCAACCCTAACCTTAATTTTTGGGCACTTGTTAGCATGCAGCATTAATTTTGATTCGTGGCTCTGCCAACTAACAAACAAAAGTCCACTATTCCCCTCTCCTTTTATTCCTGGTTTTGGTCTTTAGAAAAAAATACCTGGCTCGTTAGCTGCTAATTGGCCTGCTGCTAAATGTTCATCAGCTATCCGCTGACTTTAGGTGTCTAAATAGTCACTCTACATTAGACAATGTTTAGCTAACTTGTTTGTCTTGCGTTGTAAACGTTACAGATGAAATGGTAAAACTTTTGGTAAATATGGCGTTTCTGGCCAATATTTGTCCCATTAGTAAATGTATACATAAAGAGCATGTTTGAATCCGTTTAGCAGCCATGCTCTGATTGTAGTGTTTAGTAGTGTTTGGGTTTACAAATGTACTCTTTCACTGGTTTTGGGGCTTGATATATGATGTTGAAAACCATTTCTTGAGGCACATTTCCAAGTTACACTTGTGCGCCTGGTTATAAAATGTTGTCTCAAAAAATAGTTGCAAAATGCAAGTAAATGGTTGCACTCTCGATGTGTTTAGGGCTGTTATTGATCATATTCAGTCACTAAATGTGACGTACTGTCTCCCCCTACCAATTCTCGCCAGAACACCGCTATTTGTTGAATCATTTTGCCCCTCAAGGGGCTGCCAGTTTGATGCACTACTTACCTTTGCTAATGCACGCTAGCATTAATGTTGCTAACATGAATGTTGCAAATGCTAGCTAATGTAATCATTGCTAATGCTGGCTAGTGTTAACGTTTCTAACGCTACCCTACCTAGCTTACATTAGGCAGTACAGTATGCCGGGTACATACTGCAGAACTCAGACACTATTTGTTTTTTTTCCCACAAACTGGCAACCACCAGGACTCTGACGAAACACAGATACCACAAACCTTGTTATAATCTGGAACCAACCGTCAGAATTCTTACACAGACATAACCAAAACAATCATTCTGGACCTTACAAACACTGTAAAATGATTCACAATCGTAAGAATGTTTTAAGGAAAAGAGATTTATTCTGCACCTTCTACAAGTTCTGTAGAATATTATTGTGTAAAATGTATTTGTTTAAAATGTTATCAATATCACCTTTAAGTGACAAGGTCACAGACGACTTCAGATTCATTGGTGATGTGGACTGAAGTTCAACAAGTCAGTCAGCTTACTGTCCGGTCTAAAAGTATACAAAACTATTAAGTGATCATACTGTGTTTATCAGGACAAACAAATCAGAAGTCGGCGAGCACAAGAAAGACTTATCAGGTGCTGATCTATTAACAAAAGTACATATTGTTACTTTTTGATATTTTGCAAAATGTGCGTGACACGTGGGACACAGGTTTCAGGTCTCCATCCAGCCCAAGAATGCGATCTGTCTGAATGACTTCATATTCACATCGTCATTTTTACATTGCCACAGGCAACGTTGTGCCATTAGTGAAAACCAGAAATCCAGCCTGTTTTTTTTTTTTTGTCTCCCAGTCAGACCACGAGTTACATTATTGGTGCATATTGAGTGAATACAAGTGGAAAGATACCAGACAATATTCAACCCACAACAAATCATTTCATAGTTGTCTGTTTGTTACATAACTGTATGAATCATAGGGAGATTTTTCTGTTTTTTCTTTCTTTTCTTTTTTTTTTTTTTAAAGAAAAGATGATTTTGATCCTGACTATGTGCAGACAACTTCACCCGGCGGGGTCTATACACAGAGAATGATGTTGCATTATAAGCAGTGATAAGCAGCCTCTCTCACTCTTTCTTGCTCTCTCTCCCGACATCCCATAATGATACTCAGACAGACTCAGGCAGACACCCGCTCAGTCCCGATTGGTAGAACTGTTGCCAGGGAGCGTTGCCGTCTCAACGTGGATAGAATCTGTTGTCTGGTACACTTTAGACATGAGAACAACTGCAGGATCTGAATATTTATAACGAGGGGACTGTTCATATTGAGATTGTATAGCGGCAACATAAGCGAGAGGGGAAGGAGCTGTTCCTGTTCAGCTCACTTCCAAATTTTCCTTCAGTTTGCTGATTTTTTGTGTGGATTGCTCCACTTGAACCGAGATATTAATTAGTGCTATAACTTATCCTTATTTCTCTTCATTTAATATCTTTAGATCAGTTGTGTTTTTGTCACCTGCCTCTCGAATAAAAAGTTTAACCTTCAAAACTTCCACATGCTTGAACTATTCCGTGAAGTGCGAAAGGCTAAATGCATGACTCAACCACTGTGTATGACTTTTATTGTTTTATGTTTGGAATGTCACCCTATTGTCATTTGCTAGGTAGCTACAGTATAACTAGTAATTAAATCAGTGTGTATGTGCGTGCGCATGTGTGTGTGCCATCTGGCGACTCGTCTCATTTCTTCATATTATTCAAATATGCCTGGACCTGCTGCTACAGTTAATAACACTGTGCGTAGGTATGAATCCTTGATTAAAATGAATGTAACACATTCCAACAAAGCAGACAACAGCAATCAGAACAGCATTCAAATCTCATGTATCAACTCACAAGCTAGGCGCGCACACACACACACACACACACACAGGCCCCGACACACGGTGCCAAAAGTCACAGCGGTATATAACGATGATTATAAAAACACGCCTTGGTATGCGGGAGAAACTTTGACATGGAAATGCAAACACACAGAGAAGGAAATGAGGACACAAGCAGCACAGAGGCACGCACGCACGCACGCACACACACACACACACACAAACACACAATCACTCATTAGGCAAACAAGTTGAGGGAGTTCAAGCCTTTATATTTTTTTATCGCCGATGTGCAAAGTCTATATTTAATGCACGGCAAGGGGAGACTGCAGTTTCCCTGTGAGTGATTTGTGCTTTTGTACATGTGTGAATGTGTGTGCGCACCTACCCGTAAAGGGAACATACATGCGTGTTTCTCTCGTAATCATCCGTGCATACATTTACATGCGGCGCTGTGTCTGTGTCTATGTGCAGTGTGGCACACCGCCGTCCTGTCTGCCTGACTCAACATATTCTCCGTTCACTCTCCTTTCTCTCCCCCCCTCCCTCTTTCTCTTTTCCCTCACTCCCCTCCTCCTCCTCCTCGTCCTCGTCCTCCTCCTCCTCCTCCTCCTCCTCCTCCTCCTCCTCCTCTCCCTCTCGCTCTGCCCGGCTGGCACGTACATGCATGTCTGTAGACTCTGTACTGTGCTTGCTGCCGTGGCACGCGCCAACCTCACTGCAATGCAGCCCTGTGTGCATTAATTGGCAGAGAGACAGTGGGTATGTGGTATGCAGGGCGGATGGAAGGATAGAGAAAAGGGAGAAGCAAGAGGCGGTGTAAGGACACAATAGTCACAATGACTGACTGACGGACGGAGCGACGGACACGCCGTGTGGCGGGTTCACAGAGGGACAGACAGACAGACAAACAAACAGAATGTGTATTGCTGAGTGTGCACGGGGAGATTACCTGACTGTGTTGGCGTGTGTGTAAGAGAACAGGGGCAGTGTGTATATGTCTGTTTGCATTAGCGTGTTTGCGGATTTGTGTCTCCTGCGTTTGACTGTGCTTTTTTTTGTGTGTGCTCACTCATGTGTGCCTATATGTGCCGTGCAGATATCACACTGCTGGCGCAAAGCTCCCTCTACCAAAGTCTGACTCACTGTATTCAACGCTTTGTGATATCCTCCCTTTCATATTTCCGCTGTGACTGAAGAGTAAAAGTTTGCTCAGTTTAGCACAACTTTCTCCACTTGAGGTTTCTTAGGCAGAAGCGAAAATGTATCTGGAGTCTTTCCGGGGACACGCTGGGATGTAAAAAAAAATTATCTGCATTCGCTTTTTATATATTTGATTTGGAGACTGTGTATCGTGAAGGTTGACTTTCATCATGTAGCGTCTATCAAAACGCAGCGCAGAGGTCAGGGAGCAAGCGCAACACAACGTTTTGCGCGTTTGTGTGCGTGCGTACTGTACAAGTGCACTTACTTCAAGTGTCACAGCAATCTTGCATTCTTATCCTCCCACACACATCTTTCTGGAAGTTATCCTCTCTCTTAGCTGTTGTCTTTTATCTTCTCCTTGCCTGTCACAGGCTGTGACATCTGGCTCCTGTCTTCCCTCGTCCGCATCAAGCAACATTTTAGAGAGGCCCTCCATGTGCTGGTCAAAAAAAAACAAAAAAAACCACACACACAAAAAAAAGAAACAGAAACCACAGAAATGTCACCTGAATAAGCTGAGCCACCACAGCGGAGGCGTAAATTAATCATTTAATTTATCAATTCATGTAGAAGACACAAAATAGTCTTGCGTGAAGACAGAACTTCTCTGCGCTCGTGTGTAGGTGTTTGGCAGTGAGGTCCTCGCATGATTCAGAGAAAATGCACAACACTCGAGCACAGCTCAAAAAGTAAAGCCACTTTTTCTTTTTTTTTTCTTTTTTCCCCCCCAACTACTGTCTTCCACAGATTGTAAGAAAAATGGGGAATACCTTGAAAATGTTTTTTGATTGACCTTTTTTTTTTTTTTTTTTTTAAATTCAACAATTAGAAGGATTAGGAGGATTACCGCAGAGTGTATGTTAAAGCTCCCAGTTTAGTAAAGCTTTGCTTTACAGAGACGTGACGCACTCTCTCCAGACTTGCGTCAAACAGGGATTTCAGAAGTTTCACTATTTGATGTTATAATTAATTAACGCTGGCTGTGACCTCTGCGAGCCTTTTGCTCATTTCTCCTTTGTCGCGGTCGCTCTCCTCCTCTCTCTCTGGCCGACCATATAGGCATCTGTGTCCAGGGGCAAGTGGCAGAAGTTGCTTCAACCTAATTGTCTTTCTCTTCTCGTACTGTCCTCAAATGACTTTCTCTCTGTCTCAACTCTCCCCTCCCTCCCCTGCTTCTCTCTAGCTCTGCCCAGTCTCTGTCTCCGTCTGTAACTGTAGCCTGTGTTTTTCTCTCCCTCCCACTCCCTGCGACGTATAGATACTGCATTGATCAGACACACGCGCGCAGACACATGCGCACGCACACGCACACGCTGAGCCTCCCACTCCTTTCATCATTGATTCGCTCTGCTCTGCTCTGCTTTCTTTCTCTCTCTCTCTTCTCTCTCTCTCTCTCCCCCCACCCCATTCTCTTTCGCCCTCTCTCTCCCTCTCGCTCTCTCTCTACAGCGGCACTTGTTGAATTCAACCCTTGGAGAATAGAGAGAGAGAGAGAGAGGGGGGGGTGAGAGAAACAGAGAGAGATAATGACAGGGAGGCAGAGGGAGGCTTTGAGACAGCACTAGAGCAGACAGTGAGCAGAGAGAATGGGGCTTTGGAGGATATAGAGATAGATAGAAGAAGGACGAGGAGAAGAAGAAGAAGAAGAAAAAGAAGAGGAGGAGGGCTAGGGGGGGGAAAAAAGTCAGACAGCAGAGAGAATCACCTTTGAGACAGTGGGAATGACACTTTAAGTGAAAGAGAGAGTCGACCAGACGGAGCACGTCTCAGTGCTCTCCTTCCATCTCTTAACTACTACTCCTCCTGTGTCCTGGTCCTGACTGCTGCTGCTGCTGCTGCTGCTGGCGGTGCTGGTGGTGTGTTTTGTGTGGTGCCCGAGGCTCCATGCTGTGTTTTTAACCAGAGGACTGGTTTATACAGGTCAGAACTGTCTGGGATAACAGTGAGCGCCTTTTTTTCTCTTTCTTTTTCTTTTTTTTTTTTCTTTCTGCATCTGTGCATGTGTGAGAGGCTGTTAGCGGAGGAAAAAAGTCGTGTGCTGGTTTTCTCCAGGTGAGAGTTTGCGTGCCAGAGTACACAGTAATTTCCTTATGCAGCCTGTACTGTATATGTGTGTGTGTGTGTGTGTGTGTGTGTGTGTGTGTGTGTGTGTGTGTGTGTGTGTGCTTATGCGTGCACACTTTTATGTAAGTAAGCCAGAGTGCATGTCTGTGTGTATGGAGTGCATGAAGTGGGAGAGAGACAGAGAGAGAGAGAGAGAGAGAGTGTATGTGTGTGTATGTGTGTGTGTGTGTGTGTGTGTAAGAGAGGCGGTGACATTTTTTTTTTTTTTTTTTTTTTCAGTTTGTATTCCTGGAAACTGTTCTGCAGCATTGCTTAATAATGAAACTAGTGCGTATATGTATGTGTGTGTGTGTGTGTGTGTGTGGGCTGGTGGGGAAAAAAACAACAAAAAAAAACAATGACACAAGGTTCAGGGGGGGAGGAAAAAGAAGGTGCAAGTATGCCTGGTGGAATGTAAGAAAAGAAAAGGGATAGCCATTAAAGTTGCTATAAAAACGGTGGGTCTGACATGAGTCGTGTCCAGACAGAGTTTAGAAAGAGGACAATGGTGAAGAGTCAGCAAACATCGTGGAGTATTTCTGAAGTGTGACGTGAAAAACTGGTTGAGAAAAAGTTGCCTTGCAGGTCATCGAAGTTCACAGGAGTGCAATTCGTGAAGCGAGTCCAAGTTCCTTGGTATTTACGTTGTGAAACGCCTTAAGCCTATGTTGTTTTACATAACGTCCTCATGTACAGTAGGCACGGCATTGTATTCTGTTTTTTTTTTTTCTTTTTGTTTTTTTTTCTTTTGTGGACTGACTTGACTCCTCCTAGCTCCCTCCCGCCTGCCTCTACTCTCTCTCTCTCTCACCCACTATCTCCACATATCCATCTCTCTCTTTCACACACCTCTCACTTCTCCCTCAACTGTATTCATTTTCTCACTTTATCTCAACTCTATTTTCAATCTTGTTTCGTTGCCTCCCTTTAAGGCTCTCTCAATTTTTCCCTTCTCGCCTCGCTACCCTCCCTGTGGCATGTCGTTTCATCTTTCACGCATTTTCTATTCACTCCTTTCTTCTTCATCACCGCGCTTCTCTTCTCCAACGCGTTCTTCATGCCTTTCTTCTTCTTCTTTTTTTTTTTTACAGATGCCTCTCTCCGTGGCAGAGTCTGCAGTGAATATCTGAAATCCCATCTTCCTCCTCCTCCTCCTCTGCGGCCAACATGTCCCAGCTGCTCCATGTGGAGATCCCAAACTTTGGAGCCACAGTTTTGGGCTCCCTTAACGAGCAGCGCCTGCTGGGACACTACTGTGATGTATCCATCCTGGTCAAAGGTTGGTTTGTTGGATTTTTCTTATGTTACGGTCCTTTTAAAGAAGCAGCGTATGAGATAGTTGGTCGTTTAGTCTCATTTCAGGGTCGTCATATACTGACGCTTCAGGGTTGGTGGCTTTGGGTTAAGTATTTGACAACCTGGGAATTAAACCAAACATGAAATTATCTTTCTCTGGAAAGGCTTTTGGCATCTTTAAGGTCTTTAATTAATATGTAAAAACGCCCTTAAAGGTCCTTGAAAGAAGTCTTTTAATATTATAATGTTAAAAGACTATGTAAGTGTTACACAGAGGATCATAAACATGTTTATTGTCAGATCGTAGGACATTTATAGCTCGATAACAGATTATAGACTGCTCAAGAACATTAGAAATACTGAGTGTCTTGTATTGGTTTGTTATAATATTACAAACACATTGATTTAGTTTAACAAACCTATTATGTCAATGTTCAAACTTAACAAAGCTTTCCTGGTGCCTTAATAAGAGAAATGCATACTTTATTGTGCATTTCTTTATCAAGTTTTCTTTTTGCAACTACTGTATTCAAAGCAAGAATACTTTTTTCACGACCTCTTGAGCACCTCCACCATTCCTACCAGCATTCCTAAGCTTGTTAACAGTGTAAGCTTATAAATGTATTGTAATCTAAAAACATACGTACTTATAATGCTATTATTAACACCTGTATAGTCAGACATAGTATGCTCATTTTAGCCTAATCATTTTACTTGGGGTCACTACTAGAGCACATCAGTTTTCTCATTCTGTCCAGAGCTGCATTGTACTTGTCTCTTTAAAGACCCCCCTCCTGAATACCCAGTGTGCTCTTGATTTGTCAGCTCACACACACCCGACCCAGTACTGCTAACAATGACAGGCCAGCTGTGTTGAATCAATTATTGCATGTCAATTTAGCCATGACGCATAAGTTATGCAAATGTGTCATATGGTGATGTAGTGTGATGTCACGGAGTCACGAAATCAAAGACGATACCACTGACGAGGCGTTTCAGGAGCAGTGTTTTCTGTGGGAGAGAGGAGCTCCTGTTGGTTCAGACTTTTACCTGCACACAAACCAATGAAACACACTGAAGGAAGAGGAAAAAGGATAATAGGTCTCCTTTAATATAAAGCTTTACCAAATTTTTTAGCACTATTGTCAACGTTTTTCTTGTATGTTTCTATTTCCGTCAACCAGGTCAGGCTTTCAAAGCCCACCGGGCCGTTTTGGCTGCCAGCAGCCTCTACTTTCGCGACCTCTTCAGCACCTCCACCAAGACCCAGTTTGAGTTGCCCTCCTCAGTCACACCTGCTTGCTTTGAGCAGATCCTCACTTTCTGCTACACAGGGAAGCTAACAATGGCAGCTAGTGAACAGCTGGTGGTGATGTACACAGCTGGCTACCTCCAGATTCAGCATATAGTTGAAAGAGGCATGGACCTAATGTTCAAGGCAAACTCACCTCACTGTGACTCGCAGACAGCAGGGTCTTTAGAGGAAACAGGATCCGAGCCGCAGAGTCCTTGTAATAACGGTAACGGACTAGCGGTGGCTGCTCTTTTGGGAACCCCGGGCTGGTCTCCATCCTTACTGATGCCACAACGGAAGATTAAACTCGAAGGAGGCGACCCAACGCCTGTGACGGTACCCTCGACACATAGCAAGATTTCGTCCTCGGAGTTGGGGAGTCGGCTGGCGAGGGCCAGTTCACTGTTCTACTCGACGGCCGGCGGGACCACCATCCCCGGTATGCCTTCGTACCAACTGCAAGGGGCCGGTGGAGGTGGAGCAGGAGGAGGAGTTGAAAGGTCCAGTCCTGGAGCGTCCAGCCTGCCGACCACAGACAGTCCTACGTCCTACCAGAATGAGGATGAGGAGTTCGAAGAAGAGCCCTACGATGGGATCACAGAGGATGCCTACAGTCATCTCTTCGGTCGTCCAGCTAACCCCTACGGCAGTGAGTATTGATGCCTTTATGAGATCTTTGTGAAGTGTCGCAGTGCTTAGGTGAGTTTCAAACACCATTGCTGTATTTTGGTGGAGAGCTCTCATCGCCGGAGCTTCACTCTGGAATATTTTCCATCATTAAAAACTTCTAAAAATATAAAATGCTCCCAGTTTTTAAACAAAACCCAACGCTCCATTTTTTTTTATCTAACAACACAATCAAGAACATTTGACTTGTACTTTTATGGTATTTATTCCTCAACTCCAGTTTATTGAAGTAGTTTAAAGGAAAAACTGGTCAAATTTGCAAGTGCTAATAAGATGATCTCATTGGCAAACCTGCATTGGTTTTATCTTTCTAGTCATGTAGATCTGAGTAAGTGAATTAGTTTCTCAATTGCCCTTGGCTCAGATAGAAATTCATTTGATGTCAGACGGATCTAAAAGTAAAACTGAGCATGACTATGCAGAAATGTATAGCCATGAACGCCTTTGTTGTCTTTTTCAGGGTGCATAGTCGCTCCTTGTGTGGACTTCTCATGCATTGTGCTAAAGAAATGGATGCACATTCATTTCATCCCAGTTCCATTATTTAATCTTTCATAAATCATGTATCATGCACATCTTTTTTTTTTTTTAAAAAGGCAGGATGTTGTGCCTCCAGTGTGTGTGTGTGTGTGTGTGTGTGTGTGTGTGTGTGTGTGGGTTCTCTCAGCATAAAGATAGCTTTATGGGGTTATGATTGGAGCGCATCGTGACCAACAACACACTCCTTATCACAGCTTCAACAGCTGTTCTGTGCTGCTTTTTGTTATGGTTGTTTATATATATCCTTTTCATACTGGGGCAGTTTTGTCCTGACATGCACGCATAGATTCACTTTGCATTCGCACGTAAACACCCACATCAGACAGCAATGATGGACAAACTTAAACTCACTGGTGCGCGCGCACACACACACACACACACACACACACACACACACACTTTTCTTTATTCTTAGCATCCTGCAGCCCAAAGGCATCACACAGGTTTGTCAAATTCTAGTGTTTCAGATATTTATGAAATCCACTCTATCTGCAATCAGTCAGAGCACCCCAGGGTGACATTGTGGGATATTTGAGATCCACGCACTTCTTTCCTGTGTGTGTGTGTGTGTGTGTGTGTGTCTGTGTGTGTGTATGTGCGTGTAGGTAAAAGTGTGAATGCACATGCAAATGCATTAATCCACACTTTTTTCTCTGTGTGTGTGCATGTGTGCAGGGCAATTAATGGATTAATTTCTCCTGTTGTGTATGTGTGTGTGTGTGAGAGTGTGTGTGTGTGTGTGTGTGTGTGTGTGTGTGTGTGTGTGTGTGTGTGTGTGTGTGTGTGTGTGTGTGTGTGTGTTAGCCAACTACATGTGTGTGCACAGGAGCTGCGTGCACGTGCACACACTCACAAGTCATCTCAGAGGTTAGGCGGAACAATTTTGTGAGTAAGAACCTAACACCCAGCTTTGGATCTGTCCCCCCTCCAAAACTCAAGTTGCTGATGCAGCATCGTGACTTATCTGGGATACATCTGCAATGCTCTGAAACATTTATGAAACAAAACAAACTTGTATGAGATTACACCAACCTGCTTTATTAATTCTATTTCGTAGTTTTCGTCTAAGCAGGGGACACAGAGGGCACGTAATTTTGTAGGTCACTTCCTGATGAATATATAGAAGCACACACATCTTATCTGTTTTTGTTTAGCTGCGTAACCCGAAACCCCCTCTTCAGTTTTTCGGAGCCTTTTTCTGAACTCTTTTCTGTTCTTGCTTGCTCTCATCAGTCCAGGACAAGCCAGAGATGGCAGCGGTGCCCTTGGCCTTGGAGAACCGCAACTGTGTGCTGATCCGCAGGGACCTGGTGGCGCTGCCCGCAAGCCTCATCAGCCAGATAGGCTACCGCTGCCACCCTAAGCTCTACACTGAGGGGGACCCCGGGGAGAAGCTGGAATTGGTTGCTGGTAGGCACCCACGTACAAACACATGCATCTACTCACACACACAGTTGTTTCCGCTTGCATTTCTATCGCACGCAGAGAATAACTTGTATGCAGCGAGTTTGGAGAGTAGTCAAACCTCCACCCCCACCCCACCTCTTTTTTTTTTTTTGTTGCACATTTAGATCTTTCAGATTTCTGGTCTCAAAAGTTGGTGAAATCAAATTTAACTGACTGAATTAATTTCAGCAGATGAATTCAGGAGACTGGAGAACTCAATCGTAATAATAAAAACTTTAAAATCAAAACTTTTTTTGCCGACAACACCTGAAATCAGTGATTGGGCAAAGAGGCCAATGATTGGAGAGTTACCCACAAGTAGGGATTTTAATGACTAATGATTTTTAGATTCATTGCTGTTAAGGATTTCTGATTAAAAATGTATGAACCGACAACAGATGGGCACGAATACATCAAAAAGTATCATGTTGCAAATGATACTCATCAAATATATCAAAAACAAAATACAAAATACTGGTAAGAGGAAATGTTTTTCATTGAAAACATACAAAAAAACATTCTTTACAACCTCATATTATTAGATTTTAGCCATTTATCAGCCACAATATGGGTTGAATTTAGTTGGGACATATGATTTGGCATTTATAGATCATGTCCAATTGAAGAACATCCAAAGTATTTCATGTATCATTAATAATTCACCAATAATCAATCGTAAGCCTGCTTACTTTCAAAATAAAATTGCCTAAAATTTGCCACCACCAACGACCCAGTGACCCTTATTTATATCCCACTTATTCAGGAGACACGTGTATTCAACCTGTGTTTGACCCATATGGGACTGTTAGACGTTAATCTTCGGTCACTGCAGCTCTACAGTAATTCTAATATACATTACTGCTAAAGACATTTCGGTTAAATTGGGTCCAGACATTTAGAACATTAAATTGGATTTCGTATCGTCTGACCCAAGTTCACCCAGATTCTCATTGGCCGCCATTGTGGTTGTCACTGTATTGATCTGAAAGGGGACAGCACAAAGCTGCAGCGTTTCTCTGCGGAGATGGAAGACCGTGACAGAAGGACAACCATCTCTGCAGTGCTCATCAATCAGGCCTTTATGGTAGAGTGACTAGACAGAAGTCACTCCGGAGTGAAAAGCGTATGACAGCCTGCCGGGGGTGTGCCAAATGGCCCTTACAGGCCTCTGAGAGCATGAGGAGAAAGATTTTATGGTATGATGAGACAAAATCCGAACTCTTGGGTCTGAGTGCCAGATATCGCTTTTGGCAGTCAGACCGTAGACTTTCAAAAGGGAACAGGTAGCGCTCATGTACCAGAAAGAATTCCCTACAAAACGTTTAATCAATTTAGCATCGAATCTTTTCAGGCAAAAGAGTCTGAGAGTCTGAATACGGCCCGGTGGGCGCTACAGCCCAACATGACGACATGCGCCGATCCAAGTAGGAGTCACTAATCAATGAAAAAGCCTGCTCGGATTCAATTAGATCAAAACGCAACAACACGTAGAACACAGTGGAAACAAGTAATTCAATTTGTTTTTTCTGCATGTCAGATTCAGAAAAAAATATGTGAATGTGAAGGAGGCAGTCTTCAAAAAGAAAGCAAAACCAAGTAATGTAACAGCTTGTTGTCTTCTGTTTTTTTATGGCCGTTCACTGCAATTCCTCATCCCATTTTTCTTACTTGAACAACTGTAGCTTTCATTCAATTTATTGAAGATCTCCATGAACCAGAGAATCAAAGACAAACTGTAATTGGGCCAAGAGGCAAAATGACAAATCCCTAGCGTCTTCAAAGAAAGGAAATGGGTAGTAAAATCATCCGATTTCTCAGTAAACCCTCTTTTTCATGCCCCACTAGGTACACAGGTGTTCATGACCCGAGGCCAGCTGATGAACTGTCATCTATGCGCAGGCATCAAACACAAAGTCTTGCTCCGGCGTCTCCTAGCCACGTTCTTCGATAGGTGAGTATGAAGACATGCACAACAGAGCAGAGCAGTTAGTATAAGTCTTTAAGGGCCTACTGTAAGATGTCTGTGTATGACTTCCAACACCACCGCTGTTGTAACAAAGCAACTTTCACACTCCATCTGTGGCCATGTTGTGCAATGCGGTTAGTTGTCTGTGTGTTCCCATGTTTATCTACTGTATGTGCCTGTTGCTGACTCTGCCCCCTGGTGTTCGCTCTGTGTCCCTGCAGAAACACTTTAGCCAATAGCTGTGGGACAGGTATCCGTTCATCTACTAGTGACCCCAGTAGGAAACCCCTGGACAGCAGGGTCCTCAACGCTGTCAAACGTAGGTTTACTATCCAGATACCTTCTGTAATATTTGTGATGTGGTTTTAGCAGAGCACAGTTTGCCTACAGATGGTTGTTGTCTTCTTTGTCTTTCAGTCTACTGTCAAAATTTCAACCCTAACTTCAAGGAGAGTGAAATGAATGTGATTGCTGCTGACATGTGCACAAATGCCAGGCGTGTCCGCAAGCGGTGGTTGCCGAAGATCAAGTCCATGCTGCCTGACGGCATGGAGGTGTACCGTGCAGGAATGGGCATGGGCGCTGCTGTGGGCCTGGGCCTGGCACTGGGTGCCCCTCAGCCAGGGGTGCCCCTCCCCTTCGAGCCTGACTTCAAGACCCTGGAGCAAAGGTTGTATCCAGATCGCAAGGACCCTCTCAGGACTCACCCACCGCTGAGAGAGGGCAGCCCCGGGTCTGGGGCGGCTGGAGCAGAGGCTGAAGGTGAAGGTGAAGGAGTAGTCCAGGAGGAACATGAGGAAGACGAGGATGAAGCCGGGTTAGAGGGTGTAAACGGATCACTGGGGGCGCCAACTTTGATCCCAGGAGCTGAGGCAGGCAATTGTGGTGACACGCCGCCTGAGCAGGAAGTGGAAAGTTTTGGACAAGGTCTGAGGGTGAACGGACAGTGAATGTCCCCCGGGCTGCCTCTCACATTGTGAAATCTGTTTAACACCGCATTTTCTTTTGCTTGCTCTCTTACTCTAACATCTCGTCCACCACTCTTTCTTCTCCTCTGTGCTTCCTCAACGGGAATTATTCAGCACAACAAGCTGCGCTCGTAGGTCTTACTATACAGGAATCTGTCACACATGCATGTGCACACGTGTACACGCACAATTACTGATAGTGGAAGTAGAGCAGCGATAGTAGACGTAGACACAGGCATGGCATTTGCACAATGAGAAAATCAACCCTCTCTGCTCCACCCTTTACTCCATGTATTCTGTATTTACTCAGTATTTCGGCACCGGCAGCAATATTACAAAGGCCTGATAGCAGGACAAATGGCTGTAATGATTCATTATTTCAGTGCAATACAAAAGCAACAGCTGCTTTGCTGGCAGTTTATGGAGTGTGGTATAAAGGTTCCTGAAAAGGATTCCCTTTTGGCAGAGAGCTGCTTCTGAAAATAACCCCATGTAACTTTGGAGGGGAAAACACAGATGAGTGACACACAGCTCGCTTCAAAAGCCCGGTTTGACCACTTAACATTGTTGTAAGATAAATATGTATGAATATATAACAAAGAATGTATTATAATTAAAGGTCAAGTACTGTATTACCACCGTCAGACAGAACAAGTTTCTTTTTCAGTTAAAACAGCATGTCATTTTTATGATAAACATGAGGACAAGTTTTTCCGCGAAGGCTTTAGACTTCTCCAAAAACTCTTACAAAAACATCGTATCACATGGAGTTCTTTTTTCATGCATATTCGCCCGTGACATATTGGATTAGAGTGTCAATGTGATGCCTGTGTCTGCTCCAGACTGCCCCCCCTCCCCACCACACACACACACACACACACACACACACACACACCACACATACAGACAGACACACACACACACACACACACCGTATGATACTAGCTTTTAATATCTGCACCAATGCATTTACAATACACTGTCCCACAGAAAAAAAAAAAAAGTTGTAACAAAGCTTTTTAACTTTGAAAAAGAAATCATTTTAAAACAACATCATTCTGTCACGGAGATACGGTGGGAAGGGAGACACGAACAAGAACACAAACAGCTTGCATGCATGATTACAAACAGTGGACACAGAGAATTACTTAAAAACAACAGCAAAGCCACAAACCTGCATCGAAATATGAAAAACAGCTACTGTTGCCTCGACATATGCCATTAATACGCAAAAGGACTTTTTAATCCCGCTTCTTGCTGGGATCTGACCTCAGTCTGACACACGTTAGAACTGACCTGGGCGTGACCCAGGATTGTGTTTGACACAGTATCGATTGGATTTGTTTTGTTTTTGTTTCTTTTAAACTACGGAGCGTGCTGTCACCACGGGTATATGGAAGAGTACACTACACTGAGCGGTAGAAAGAAACATGTCAGAGAGAAGCGCTGTTTCACCTTGATGTGATGTGGTGGTGTGATTGGCACCAAGACTACATAGTCCTGCTTCCATCCTGTTTTGTTTTTTTGTGTTGTTGTTTTTTTGTTTTTTCCTTGGGGGGGGGGGTTTGGGGGGTAAATTATTGAATAAAACTTATATGAGTAATTTCTGCTGGCTTACAGCATTTGCACTCGAAATAAAAAGGTTAAAGGGTGGGAAACTAAGAAGTTTGGCAAAATGTGACTGTAAAGACTGTACATTTTCCTCCACAAAAAATGGAGTGGGGCGATGAGTCGAGCAGGGACTTTAACCTGTATTTGTCATACTCATTTTCTGCTTTTTCTTTGGCATCTGTTTTGTCACGCTTTCAGCCGCGTGTAGGGACGCAGTCCAAACAGCCTTTCTTTTGTTGTTTTGTGCATTGATTTTGAAGAGATACACTGTTTTGTAAGTTTTTACTTTACTGTTTCTAATTCGTGTTGATGCGCATTTCATCACAGGTTCAGACCATCAGATTAAGTTGACTGAATGAACCTAGAGTTATTTTAAGGCCATCAACATGTTTTGGGGGGAAAGCGTAGCTATGTATGAAGTGGTCGGAAAAATACAACAAATCGGCTTTTTTTTTTTTTCCCTTTGCAGAAATTGATTGCATAAGCTAACAACCAAGTGAAAAAGAAAAAAACACACAACAAAAACAGTATATGCCCCCCAGATATATTTAATCCATCTGTCTATGTTTGGCCCAGAAAGGTTGGCCCGGATTGTTCTCTGTTTGTGTTGTCTTGTTTCGGACTCTTTAGGGAAGCTTTAAGAAAGCCCCTGCACAAGAAACACAGGGTTATACTTGCACTAGGTAATGATAATAATAGTAAAAATGACGTTTACAGTCTTGTTTTTATTTTTTCTGTCTATTTTTGGAAGAAATGTGATTTGTCAGAGATAAAACAGGGCTGTGTTAGGATGGCTGAGATGATGAATGAATGTAAATTGTAGCACTGCTTTGGCGTAGGGGTCCAAGCCTTGACCTGATATGGTCAAAAATACTTTTATATGACTCATTTTTTTCCTCAATTGTATACAAAATTTAATATTGGCCATAGTATAAATATAATTTGACTGTGAGGCCGGGTGATGGTCTAACCAAAACCTTTTGTGATTTTTTTTTTTTTTTTGTTTGTGACTAATGTGAACAGGTCTTCCAGTGCGACGACCAGCAGGGAGCATTTCTCTAACATACAGAAAACTGAGCGAAGTTTGAGTGCAGGATCTCGTTTTTTAAAGTATTTTGACAGTTGTGTACTCTATGTCTGTAATGTTGGAAATCTTCACAAAAACTGAAAGATCCGGAAATCTTCCTGTACAGAAATACTTTGAGGTTTAACAAAATTATGTTTTGTTTTTTTGTTTTTTCTACAAGTTCTTAAAGATTCTCTTGTTTAAAAAAGAATAAAATAAATAAAGATATTCCGTTGTTATTGGAGCCACTACCTTAATTTAATGGACTTTTTAGAGGATCCCCTGAACTTCTGATTTGTTAACCAAGGTCTCCCAAAATGCACACGTACATGTGAAACTTTGGAAATAAACACGAATCCGCAGTTATTCATTAGATCACAAAATAGTTTGTAATTAAATCAGCCTGCAGCCCCCCAAAAATGTAAAACTGGTGAATTCTACGATTTAACTGTGCAGTAAATATCTGTGTTTGCACACATAGATAATCAATCTCTGCTTTTGGTTTTACAAAGATCCTATAGCAAACAGGCGAATGCATGGCCACCACTTTAACTTAGTAAAATCTGATATGAAGTACAGTTAAAACAATAAAAAAGGGTGGGAAACATTGATATACTCCACTGCAGTGATAAAGGGGTGTGGAGCAGTGCCTTAGACTGTGGCTGTATGGGTGTGAATGTTGTGATGTGAACCTTTAGTACCTGTTAGGATAGATTGACAGATTTTTTTTCTTTTTTTACTTAAGTTTTAATTCTACTAAAAATGTATGCCTCCAAGATCCTTTGCTGAGTGTATAGTATGTCACATTTTATTCACTCATTTTCTTGTTTGCCTTCATCTCTGTCTTTAAGGAGGAAGTGTGCACCAGACCGATTTGATTGAAATCTTTAAAAAAAAGTTTTTGTTGTACTTCGATGCATTCAGCAGCCAATCAGCAACAACCTGGACCCCCTGGACCGACACCCTCACATTATTTATATGATTGACAGACAAAATAAAAAAGGAATAAAGGTGCAACATGTAAAAAATGCTGTTGAATTATTGACAGTTCTGAGGTTATGACACCTGTGTGTTGTGTCGCAGAGATATAGACTGAAGGTAGCATGCTAACCAGCTAGCCTTTCCCGTCCCCGGTTCAAAGCTCCCATGCTCGTGAAACACCAACACTCCCTCGGTGCTTCGAGCTTCCAGTCAGGATGGACCGGCTAACGTAGCTAACTAGCAGCTACAATTAGCAGCAGTTAGCTTAGGGATATGCTGCCCATTTTGTTTTGAACACGAATTTGACAGGTGGCAATTCTTACATACTGCACATTTAAAAAATGTTTTATTTCTATAATAGTTAAACCTGTTGTTGTAATACTTCACTTTGGAATTTTCCTCCTTACACAACAGGACCACATGCATAAACCATTTACTGTTATTTCCTTTTGACACATGCTCATTTCAGCTTGTTCACAGTTTCTTTCCCTTTGCAAAATCTATCTGATTCTGACCCTGCCAACAAAAAAGAAATATTCTTAAGAAATACTTTTTTTGCCTCTCTTCTGCTTCTGATCTTTTTTTTTTTTTTTTTGTTAAATTTCTTGTGCTGGATGAATTTGAACACGATGATGTTGCACTATACTGTAAACTGAGAGATTCTCAGAGAATGTCACGGCTAACCCCTTTGGGAGGATGAGCTCAAGAAAGAATGGTCCTGTAAAATGTATTTAATGTTTTGTCTCTGCTTCACAGCAAACCCTGTAGTAAAGAAACATTTTTTTTATTCTTTTGTAACAGAAGTTTGTGTTTGTGCGATGTCCACCATTCACATGGATGATCATTGAAAATGACAAGGTAACAGACGGGATGGGGATCGTTGGTTGAAAAGAACCTATTTTCGCAAACACTTCTTTGCAAATAAATCGTTACTTACTTTCTCAAACTTTACACAGTGCTCCGTTCGTCCACCATTACTGTCAAACTAATGGGCTCAGTAGTCTTTGTTCCACTGAGTGGTTTAACCTGAAAACAATACATTTATATGCAAAGAGACACTTGTATCATAAAAATGCATGCCATTCAGACACTCACTCTAACCCGATGAAACCTCTGATCTTTATGCACCATGTATTTTATGCTGAATAACTGTTGTCACTGTTAGCAAACAAAGACTGTGGAGTCTCGCGACGAGAAGGGTTGTATTTTTATCACACAGCCTGGCCTTTTACTGAATGTTTAAAGAGTTAAGTTTAACCTGTTGTAATAATGACAGCAAAGTAGTGATAAAAAAGTGGGAAATACATTGACTAACTACCCAGTTGAGTGTGCATTTGAACCTTCAGCAGACTCAGAAAATGCACTAAAAGTTTGTACGTGTATGTATGTGTCCTTGAACATAATGCCAGCACTTTAGAACTACTTAGACAAATGAGAGAGAAGAGAAGAAAAAAAAAGAAAGGTGAGGCGAGTGAGGAGGAAACGCAACTTTTAAAGCCATGTGTTCAGAGCGCTGACAATCAGAATAGGGGATGAGACCCAAAGTGCATTATGGGAGATCCGACATGACTTGCTGTGCTGTTGCTGTCTGCTTTGTCTTTCTCCAGCTTGCTTTGGTCTGTGCTAGCTTACTTTCCAGAGTGGAGGGACGCGGTGATGTTAACCCCCCCCCCCGGCCCCTCGGTTATAAGTGTGTGTCTCTGCAACAAGGACTGACGGATATTTGGCCGATACCTTGGTGCTTCATGAACACAGCTGTCCCATGTTGACATGGACCATATCTGTACTGCTCTTGTAAGCGCTCTTGGGTCCTAAGTCTGGGCTCATTGGTAACCTCTCAATGGACAACAATCCGTGCGACGGAGGAGGATCTTATCATGCAACCCTACACTTTGATCGTGGTAACGTTCTTCACTATCAACAGGGCTTTGGACCAGGCAAACTGGGATGGGACAATTTCAGTGTTGATACCGCTTTATGTTTCAATTGAAAAATGTTAAAAATGTTTATGCGCCTTCTGACTCGAGCATCAATAATATATACAACAGAAATGCAAGTTGCCACTTTTGATGTTGCATAAGAATCTACCTATCATTCCCGTCATGATATTTGCCATCACCAGTTTCAGTTGTGTAGTCCAAGAGTACCTGATTTCTTTAAAATGCAATACGGAAAAATCTGCTTTCTAATAAAAGTCCTTACTTCACCATAACACCGCCCTCCTCTTTCCTTTGTCTCCGTTTGTATGCAGCAATGCTCTTTCTTTGAAATAGCTGTTTTCCCACACCTTAATGGCTACCTTCAGGGATTCTACACAGTGCTGACCAACAAATATCAACCCAAAGAACCTTGTTAGAGAAGTTTTTGCAAGTTGTGATATATTGTAGGAATATATAAATGTCCCAGATGTGGGTAAGGAGGTGCCAACAGAGCCAGCGTAAACATTCTTACCCACACATTTAGTGACACCTTGCGACAAAAAAACACGACAAATAGGTGCGTTTGGATTCACAGAAAATATAACAAGACACTAGCAGGACATTGTCAAGAAGCAGGGCAGCCACACCTTATCCTGACAATACTTTGAAATTCATTTACATATTCATATTCACATATTCATACATATTTAGATTTCTCTTTTTTCAAAGTGACAATAAGAATTCAGAATCCTGTTTACTGTCAGCGTACATTTTGTTAATGTCTATATTTTGCTTGTAATCTTTGACTGAATTTTTCGAGGACTGATTATCAAACAATACAATTTTTAAGAACTTTTCCACATTTATTTAATACACATAGGCAATCAGCAATCTTCTTATTATTTTCAGGTCCCAAATTAAAAACTGCTGATTACCATTTCTCAAGGTGACTTCTTAAACAGTCCAACACCAAAAGACCCCTTATTTCCGTCATAAATGACAAAGAAATGCTGCAAATACATTTAAGAAGTTACAAACAGGAAATTTGTGACATTTGACAGTTACACGTTTGCTTGGAAATGAGTAAAAACAATTGATCTGTTATCAAATCAGCAACTCATTTTCTTTCAATCAACTGATCGAATAATCCACCAATCACTTCTAATTTTTTGAATGCTTTATGACATCATCTGTGATGTTTATTATTAGACTGATATGAAAGCCAGCAGGATGAAGGAGTGGAGTAATTTTTCCTTGTTGATGTGTCTTAAAAGGTATTTTTTCGTAAATTCGTGTTTGTTTGTTTTTTTAAAATCTGCTTTGGAGTGGATTATGTTCTTGTGTTTATCTTTGACCGAACCTTAAATGATTTTAAAATATTGCCAGATAGTTTTTTAAATGACTGCCCCCCTCTTTTGTGTATGAGCTCTGTGTTGCATGTGTTGTGAACTCAGGACGCTCTGCTATCTATTAGTCATCCTACGTAGCTACGCAGCAAAATCGCGCGGCGTGTGTTCGTCTGTCCTGACAGACTAATGTGGTTCACCAGAGATTTGTCTCAAATACAGACTCGAAAGGGAATAAACTAACACAACAGATCGGCTGCAAAAGCAGCAGTTTCTGTGCTTCAAAATGAGCGACGACACAGACTCCCCTCCTGAGAGGGAAATGAAGGTAAGCACTGTTGTCCAACTTGTGTTGACAGGTTCTGGCTTAGCTTAGCTGGTTAGCTAGCTAACGTTAGGTTTTGTTTTCTGTGTCGTTAACCCCGACTCAAAGGCATTTACAGTACCGCATGACTAACTTGGACACAATTAGCAGTTAGAAAAGCTCGGTTGAAAAGCCTGACAAGAAAAAGCCGCTAACTTTAATATTCTCTGTGTGTACGTTATACCAGTTATGCTAGCACGTTAGCTATTAGCTCTGTAACGCTATATAGTACGTGCTTCATCAGAGTTGAATGTTAGCTTGGGGACAGGTGAATAAACAGCCTCCTGTGTGTCAAATAAATCATCACATTTTGTTCACGTTGAATAAATGTCGCTGTAACGGTACTTACACACATTAGCATAGTTAGCTAACGTGATATGAGTCGTGGAGTTTGCAGTTAAGGAGCTGGCATCTAAGTTGCTAACCAGCCATAACTAACGTTACTTTTCCTGAAGTAATAAACAGTGCTTGTTTGTGTCTTTCAGGATTTCCAATTTCGCCAGATGAAGAAAGCGAGAGTGTTTGAGCCAAGTGAAGACTTGCCAAAAGACAGATCAAGTCTGCTGACGGTCTCCAACAAATTTGGTTTGACTTTCGTTGGGCTCGACCGGACGTTCAAAGTTTACCTGACACGGGACATTCTGGCTGCTGACAGATTTGACGGCAACTCCAACGAAATAGGTATGAGTGTGACCGTACAGGTGTGAATTTGAATATGCATCTATTCAGGTTTGCACCACTTGCAAATGACACATCTTCAGCTTCATTTCCATTCATGTATCTTCCTCATAATTGACTCATATTTTCCTCTTTGTCCTAGTGGATGGGATAGCAGCGTTGGCGGAGGTGACTGTGGAACTTGCTCTGCACCACTTGGCCCTCAGTTGTGATGAACTCACTCTGTCAGTATGTGGCCTGTCTGAGGGGGCCGCTTTGTCCCTCACCTTCTATGACGTCCGCACCTTCATGAACAAGGTGACTGCTTTAGTCAGTGGATTTATTGTTCCAGTGTATCAGACATTGTGTCGTGTCTATTTCAGGTTCGACCGGTGTATGTAGGCATCTTAGTATAATGAACACAGAGAGACACTTACTGTACTGTGAGTTAACGTGTTGTTGCAGCTCTCTGCATCAAGAGGTCAAATGGAGATGACAGAAATGTACAATACAAGGAAACTGCTGATCTATTCTAATGAAAATATTGTAGATATTTAAAGGATTTATTTTTTATGATGTTGTTCAGATATATCTAGTATGAGAGTCAGACGTCTTGAAGATGCCCTTAAACTGAAAGAACCTTGACACACAGCAGTTATTTTAATGACCTAATCACCAGAATTCAAAATCAAACATAACACAATGTCTCCAAATAGTTCATCTACTTTCATTTATTTTGGCCTTTATAGATATGTGGTTTATACATTTTTACTGCAGAGGGGAATATTGAGTATGCAACTGACAAATTGAAAATTAGAAGTGATTTAAGAAATGATAAATACATTATTTGTAGGAAGCAATTCTGCAGCAATTTAGTCACAAATTAGTCACTTTAGCTGCTGATTTTTAAAGCGGCATATATTTTTTCCTTTCTAGGCAAGACCACAGAAGTTACCTTTTGCATCACTGCTGCCAGCAGTACCTCCTGGCACTCTGGTGCAGGACCTGAAGTGGAATCCTGCTCATGCATTCATGTTGGCTGCCTGCATGTCTGATGGCAGCATGCAAATTTTGGACGTCGCTGACGGTGCCAGAGTGCTGGCCGAGCTGCCGGCCTCAAGTGGCATCACGTGCAGTGAGTAGGACTCTGAACATACTAGCTGAATTTGCCTGTGCTCTTATCTCTGTTGTGGTTCAGTTGCTGTATTTTGTTTCACACAGTTTGCTGGAGTCCGAAAGGAAAACAGGTTGCTGCAGGAAAAATGAATGCCACAGTCAGTCAGTATACACCAGTAAGTAATTCACCATAATTAGAATTAAAACACTGACTGCTTTCTGAGAGCTGCAGCATCCAATGACTGATGAGATGATACATGTTTTTCTCTTCTGCTAAAAAGGCTCTTGAAGAAAAGAAAGTTATCCCATGTCCACACTTCTACACCTCTGATGAACCCGTAAAAGGTAACGCAAATCCCGTACTTGTACACATTAATGGGATTTTTGTTGTACTGCCATATATTGAGCTGGGCTCATGAATGGCTTATAATGGCATTATATTTCATTTTCTAATTGACTTGTGTTTTACCTTTTATTACTGTGTTGAAATCCCATCTGTGCCTGACACCTCTCTTTCCTGTTATCTCTCGCAGTTCTGGATGTGCTGTGGCTGAGAACTTTCGTGTTTGCAGTGGTATATGCTGCTGCAGATGGCTCCCTTGAGACACCTCCTGAGCTAGTGTTGATCTCCCTCCCTGTGAGTACGCCCTACGTTCACAGTCCACTGAATTCATCCATTTGGAGTTTTGTCAGGTTGCACCCCTCCAGTCTTTAATGCTGTCTTGCTCATCGCCTCAGTAGACAAATGTGGCCATACTGTTTTCTTCACATGAATGGTACCTGTTTGTTTGGTGATATTCTCTCTGCATGGCCACAACAACAAGGTGAAGTAACGAACATGGCATTAGATTCTCAGCCAGGCTATGTTTTGTAGATCTGATAGACAAATGCCTTGCTGTGTTACCATCTGTTTTGGGTAGAGGCTCTGTAGTTGCATAGAGGCTTCTTCTGCAGTCAGGGCTCATTGATGTGGCTCATTGATTGAATGTTTAAATATTTTCGGTTGTATCAGGACACTTGATATATATCTCGATATTTTGAAATCTCCTTAAAAATAACGTGCTTGGTGATGAAGTCAGTTTGATATTGACTTATCAGAATT
This sequence comes from Sparus aurata, assembly GCF_900880675.1. Classification (NCBI taxonomy): domain Eukaryota; kingdom Metazoa; phylum Chordata; class Actinopteri; order Spariformes; family Sparidae; genus Sparus; species Sparus aurata. The sequence continues at coordinate 18,675,708 of NC_044198.1, forward strand.
TTAACAGTGAAACTTTTGGTAATCATCAGTTATTTGATATAATGACTGAATTGGTAAAAACTAATATTAGAACAAGTAGAATTATTTGTGAAGTTTATAAAATACATCACTTTACTGTTATCCATCAAAACCAGTCAAGTCATATCAAAACCAAGTCATGACACTGATAAAATTGGTATATAATGCCACCATATAGTTTCAGTTTTCCCATCTAAAGCCTAAAACTGCGATATATTTTGTTGTTTTGTAGAAGAAGGATGAGAAGATGGAGACAAAGTTTCTGAACTTTAGCGACACAGTGTACGGCAGCTGCACTGAGCGACAACACCACTATTTCCTCAGCCACGTAGAGGACTGGTAAGAACGATCACAGTTTACAGGCACCGGATGATGTAGTAGGCACAGAAAAGCATGTTTACTGTTGAGAATAAATGCATTATTTATCTCTTCAAATTCTTCTGTTTAATTTGAATGTCATGTTTGTGTAATGTGTTGCTTTCCCTCATTGTTCACTTCCTTCAGGGACCTTGTGTTTGCAGCATCAGCAGCTTCCATTGAAGTCAGCGTTATAGCCAGACAAGAGGACAAGGTACCTAATGATGATAAAAGAAAAGCTGAATGTTTCGTAGAAATCTTATTTCTTGAAAGACGTACTGTTTTAAATGTAGACAGAAATGAAAATGTTCTCTTGTTAAGACAGATTTAAAATTCCAGTTTTTAAAGACAAACATGACATCTCTTTAGCGGGTGAGGTAAGCGCATCAGAAGCCTGTAGACTGTCGTGACCATGACAGATTGTTGTCCTTTCTTTTTAGATATGGGAGCTTTGGATCCTGGAGGATGCGAGCAGGGCTGAGCTTCCAGTGACCGAGACGAATGAAGACACGCTTCCCCTTGGTTTGGCAATAGACTACACCAGCCAGCAGGAGATCCACATAAGTAAGTGACTTTGTCTTTTTGATTCACTTTCTTCCTTCACCTGTCTGACCTGATTTGCACACTGACACAATGTGAATACACCTACCATAATGTTTGTTGTTTGATGTTAAAGTTAGAGGCAGAAAATGAATATTTTTCTCCTAGCGTTTCCTTGTGGTATTTCTGTTAGCACCAATGTAGCAAAGACAGCGCTAGCAACAGTTAAAAAGCCAGTGTATTAATAAGTAGGCCAGTTTTGTACCTGGGGATAGCGACCTGTGAAAACTGTCCCTTCTTGTTTTGTTTGCACAATTGAAGACTCACTTCCTTTGTGCTGTAAGTCAACATCATTTTTTGTGGAAAAAAACAATCCGGATGGCCAAATAATAAAGTGGAAATTAGGTATATAGGGCAAAAATCTAGATGAGGAAGGTGACGCTTTTCTACAGCCATGGAATCAATATTTACTCCAGAATCATGAATAGCAGATAAGAAGTTGTATGTTGCCAGTTTAATTTCACTTTCACTTTAATGTCACTCAAAGACTGTCATTATTTTGTCAAATTAAAACCAATTCTGAAGCAAGGTAAAGTGAGCCTCTACTTTCCTATTAGACACTTGGGGTGTTTTTAATGGGATTTTAACAGCTTTTTTTCAGCATTTGAGCAAAGGTCAAAAGCTTTTATCACAGTTATGTTAATAATGATCTTGTGTGGTGGGATAATTCTTATATAAGTTCTACCAGCACACCCAGAAAGAGAATTCGGCTAAATGCTAACCCCAATCTGTAGTTACTTTGGTGCAGCTGAGGTAGATGAGGTAGATTTCACAAGACGGTGTCACATACCAGTGTGCAGGGCTGGTTCATGGTAATAGGGATGGGATTTACAGGATTTATGCATTAGTGAGGTGAAACTTAATTTGGCATTATTTACTTGATGCTATCAGCTTAAACAGACTGTTTATTTATATCATTGCTAATGTATGATAATGATGTCATCCCTATTTGCAACCATATTCTCTTCCACAGGGTTCGTACGGGTGCTTGAAATCCTTGAAAGTGCTTGAATTTCAATGTTGTGTTTTCAAGGTCTGAAAAGTGCTTGGATTTTAGTTTAAGTGCTTGAAAGTGCTTGACATTATAACTCTGTGTCTTTCACAAAATTGGGATCAGACTGGATAATTCATTTCTGAAGTTTTTGCTATTATAAAATATAATTTTAGATGTTTACAGCATAATATAATGTACATAACTGTGATAAAAAGTGAAGAAAAAAATCACAAGTATATATATTTCTTTAGATACGTATTTCACCCCAGCAATAAGGTGCTGGAAAATCTTAAAAATGACCCTTAAAAGTGCTTGAAAAGTGCTTGAATTTGACCTTGGAAAATGTGTACGAACCCTGCTTCCATAATCAAGCTGAAATCATAGCAGCTCAGCTAAGTTATTAAATTGGATCTCTCCCACTTGCAATTGTTATGGCTTTCTTTTTGGATATCGCTTTTTTTTTATTACAGTTGTATTAAATACAAAGGGTGCTGTATATCTGCGGTGAAGCTCGCTGAATGCACTGTGTGTTTTTTCAGACATTTTTTAAATGATTGTATGGACAGTGAGGAGAAAATTAAACCAGTTAAGGCAGGTTTGTACACCACCATCTGCCACCAGCGATACTGCCCACCCTGATAAGCCTGTTGGAATGAACATGCATGCTCAGAATATTTCTTACTGAATTGGATAAGATGTACCTGTATGTTTTACTTTTAAAAAGTCTGTCTTTTCAGACTCCTGCAAACTATAAATTAACTTTTAATTCCCTTGTAGTTGGTGTTATCTCTTGTACTGCATGCCATTGTTTTTGTATAAGCTCCACAACATTTAATGTTCAGCAGCCCCGTCATGATGAGATGAAGCTGAACTCCGTTAGGTTTCTTTGTGCATACAGCATCCACTGCAGTGCTCCATTGCAGCATGTGTAAAGAATAGTGATAAGCTACCGTCTCAGTACACTGTTTTATCTTAAATGGCCAAGTCTGCCAGACATTCACGTAGAGCTGCTGTTGCTGTCTAGTCACATCTCTCCTCGCTCACTCTAAGAACTCCCTCCCCAGCAAGAGAGAAAAAGAACCTGCAATTTGAGCAACATTTTGACATGATTGTAGTCTGATCAAAACCTTTATCCAAAGTGAGACATTAGATAGGGAAAGCGCAGGGAGAGTAACGAGAGAGAGTTATCTGTGGAGAGAAAACGCACTCATTAAAATGGCTCAGACAAGCGAGAGGACCACAACAAACAACAAAGCCCAGACAATCCTGTTGCAGAATGCTGATGAGCTTTACCGTGTGCCGCTCCCTTCTGCTCGCTCCCTCTTACACCCTCAATCTCTTTGCTCCTCTTTATCTCCCCACCTATAGTTTCTTAACTGAGATTAAACTGAACGTTAGGTGCTGCAGTGTTGTGTTTTGCTGGGCGAATTTGGTATCACATTATTTCTTGAAATAATACTAATCTGTGTTTGCTTGAAAATGTATTTTTGTGTGTGGGTGTGTGGTAGATATAATTTTGAATTTATTCAGACAATAAAATGGTAATGTACTGACATAATGTCAAATGCAGTGCATGGGCTGAATATACAGTAGATGCAAAATGTAAGGTCGACTTCAAAGAGGTGAGTCAGTGGCAATAATGATGAAGTTATACTTGAGGAACAGTTTTAGATGTGAGATGCAGCTGTAGGGAGAACAAACGGTACAAAGTGTTCAGTTTGCTTTTGTGACGTGTTCGATATGACTAGTATTAACTCTGACTAATCTTTAATAAGGGGTGTGAATACTCAGTTTCTTCATTTGAATGTTGGTTTAGACTGGATTTGCCATTTTTGTCCCCAGCCCACAGCACACCGCGTGATTTTGGAAAGTGCAGGAAAGTGGGTGTGAAGAGCAGGGAATAGTTAAGGGTTCTGGCAAGAAGTGTGCGTGTGAGGACTGTTTTTTATTTTATTTTTTTATTTTAACCAAACGAGGCATCTTAGGACAGTTGTATCTGTCCACGACTACAGTGTGCCACTGAACACGAGTATGTGTTTTACCCACTGGAGGGCGAAGTGAGCCAAGGTCAGTGAGATAACTACAGCGCCAGCACACATACCATCTTTGTGCTCCAATGCTGTCAACACTCTAATGATCAAAGTGACAAACAGCATTTATAGCAGGCGGAGCGAGCAGACGACACTTGCTGTTAATTGTCTCCCTTGTGCAGTGGTGTGACTTGGAAGCGCAAAGCTGTGCGGAACGCTAAATAATTTCTCACAAAAGTCTGGTACTGCATAGTGTGGATTGCCTATGCATGTGGCTCTTAATTAATAGACCTAAGACAAAATTCTTACCAGTGAGCTTTAGAGATTCTTCTTGGCTCCCTGATCTGTGGAGGGTTGAGAAATGAGTCAGTAGGGGGAGGAAATGACGGAGATGCACTCGGTATGTTTGTGGGAGGGTGAGTAAGTTTGACTGGAGTGTTAGTGGTTGCTGTGTTTTGTGAAATTATAGTAAACACATTTATCTTTAACAGTGTTTCAGTGTCTAAATGTCCTCTAACTTTCCTTCTCTTTGTGTTTTGTCTTTCCACCCATATAAAGCTGATGAAAAGACCTTGCCCCCGGCACCCATAATGCTAATGCTATCAACGGAGGGATTACTCTGCCCATTTGCTCTGCTCAACCTCAATCCTGGGGTTAAGCAACTGGTCTCAGCCCCTACTGCCCTCGCCTTGGAGGGGGAGAGACTGCCCAAGCCAGGTAAGCAAGCCAGTCAACGCGACAGATGTTTTAGACTGAAATGTTGTTGAGATAGCTGCATAAGTAATCATAATCGCACATCGTGATGATATGTTTCCTCAAGTGATAATCATCTGAGACAGTGATACTGAAGTGTTTGCAGGAACTTCCAGTCCGCGTGTGTGCCCATTGGACATATTTCAGCTGACAAGTCACGTGTTTGTTTCTAAAAGAACATTTTTAAGTGTGGAGTTTGGTATAAACCTATTATTAGCTTTACTGTGGACTTGAGTTGGACCTCACAAGTTCCACAGCTCAGCTTAAGAGCCTGAGAGATCCGTGAGTCAAGCAAACGCACATCCAACTGCATCCCCCATTAAGCTTATCTTAATGTCTTACAGGAACAATCATTCTGCATAAAATTATAGCTCTCAACTACATTACAAATCCACCATTGAACTTTGGACGTCTTATCACACTTTAACGTAATCAAATAAGGCATGCAAAGCTTTGAGTTATGTTGAGTGTAGTCGTGAAGAGGGCAGAAAGGAAGTAGAATTTTTGTTGGTATTATGAAGCAAAATGTCTTATAAAATGCTACTTTTTTCTGTTCCTGCTGCTAAAATGATGGTTTTTATCTGATTATTTCCAATAGTTTGAATTGTTTTTCACTTTATATTTATTGATTGAGACCTTTTGTTGAGACCATGCAGGGGTCTTTGACCAGACTGATAAGATAATAAAAAAATAAAACTGGAAGCTAAAAGAAACAGTATTTTTACTCAGCCAAACACATTAATAAAGAACTCCACAGCTTTCGTGCAAATTCCTTTTGAAGTCTGACAGACTGTTGTGGCAGCGAGCATTTTACCATGAAAGCTGTGGACTTCTCACCAACACTAATCCCGTTGCTAATTCCAGAATTGGTAATCTTGTTTTGGAGACAAAACAAGACCAACATGTGATGAGATGTTATGAAAGCAAATTTCTTTTCTGTTCGCAGGTTCTTTGGCGACCCAACCTCCCAAAATTCCTGCCTCTATCACATCTGCCCCACCAGCATTCCCAAACCTCGGCCTTACTTTAGCCGCTGCTTCCACTCCTGCACCGCCTCCTGCCTATTCGTCCGCTGCCCCATTCAGCATCCCTCCCTCGGCTCCTGTGTCGTCGTCGTCATCATCCTTCACTTTCTCGGTCCCGACCACAAACTCCACCGCTGGCGCTTCGGCTTTCTCTCTCGGAGGCCCCACACCATTTGGCTCGGGAACATCAAGCTTCTCCTTTGCTTCCAAACCTCCCTCTGATACTCCGTCAGCGCCTTCAGCTTTTTCTTTCACTCCCTCCATCAAACCATCAGCAGTAGTGGCTCCGGCTCCATCTCCAACACCCCAGAGCCTTGCCGCTCCCTCCCCACCAACTGTGAAACTGAATTTGAATGAGAGGTAAATCATTGTTGACCACTTATTTCGAAGGGTATTCCAACTGAGACAGAGATTTTTATATATTGAATACACGAAAGATTTAAATCGGCAAAATAAATCCATCTTCTCTCTCCCAAGGTTTTCAGCATTGGAGACCCCAGCACCACAGTCTTTCTCCTTCAATTCCTCCCTCCCCAAAGCTGTTGTCTCTAATTCCAGTAGTCTGACCACCCCTCAACCGTCAGTCACAAA